>NC_135175.1:33804168-34131668 GCF_041146795.1 Maylandia zebra | reverse complement strand
CACAATCAGTGACCTTGTTTATAGGTAATTTCATTGTTTGATCACGTAAAAATGTTCCTAATTTAATGTCTAAAAGCACTTGGAAAAGGCAGAATCCCATGTCAAATTAGCGCAACAAACTCTATTTTCATTACTGAAAATAACCGTATTTTTATGGGACAGTTATTTTCTGTTATTTCACGGTCGTATTTTGGCGCCCCAGCTGCCGGAATATTACCATTTTTTCAAGATGCTTTTTCTAACAGTGTAGACTCTGCACAAATCCATTAACCTCCTTCAAAAGAAAACCAAGTTTGTTAGCTGACAGTTAAGTAAGAGGGTAACCAGCTGTTCTCCATTTTATCCACCTGACATGTCATCCATAAGTAATTGACCTTTGTTTGAGTTGTGTCATTTATACTCGCCCCGGGGGATTGTTGTTATCGCAGGTCAAATGTGGCCAACTGAAGCTGCAGATGTGGACCACATTTGGGCCTGTTAGTCATTTGGGAACAGCTGGATCAGGTGATGTCAGAATAGTGTATTGGGAGGAACTGATGTTGCATTAAACAAACTCAAAAGAGACCTTGAGTGTGTGTGTGTGTGTGTGAATCTTTCCGGCCTATTGCTTCGCCAAAAGGCAGATCACATGATGCCCCGTTTAACAGCTCATTTGGAAGTATTGACAACTGCTGGTCATTTGATGTGTAGCAGCCCTGCTGTGATAATACACATGAGCGCCATACCAATGCATATGTAAATGTAATGATGTATCAATTGCACAATGCCCACATGACATCCTGTACACTTTATCTATGTATCTATACCTCTAGCTAGTGATGTTATGTCTGACACTGAAGGCCACAAAACCTCTATACAGGAAGTCTGGTTCGGCTCTTTGTAGAAGACATCTTAACCCCTGATCCTATGAGTTTTATCCAATAGATAATGCAAAGATCTGGAGCCGATGTAGGTGAGGCGACTCACCCAGCCTGACTGCCCTGATGTGATGAAACCTGACTAGTCTTGCAGGTCAAATCTTATCAGTCACATCTGTCATTTCAGCTCCACTCTTGATGGTGTCACTTGTTAACCAGGGATGATTTTATAAGCCAGGAGTGCAGACTCCAATGGAAGAAACTGCTTGGAAAGGCTAGAGAAACCAATTAGAGAAATTTGGACTGATAAAGATTAATACTCAGATTTATACCTTTATTGTTTCACAAAGGGTTAACAAGTGAATGTCCACAGTTTACACTTTATTATCAGATTTTGTTAAAGCAGTTTGGCAGGAACAAAGCAAAAAGTAAAATAAGAACAATCAAATCACATCAATTCTACTCATTTAATGAACCCATCCTAACCTAATGCTGATTGTGTTCTTATCTTTGGTGGTGATAAGAAGGTTGGTGGTGACATAAACACTTGCAGCACTGAAAATGCGTTCCACGTCTGTGCTCTGTGCTAATGGAAATAATCGGGAAAGCAGGCTTCCTTGATAGATCTCACATTTACTTATATTTATAATCCACAGGGAAAATCTGAAGTGTCAAGGAGCTGCAAGCCACCTGGGAAATAATGGAAGTCCAAAGCTTTCTCGGAGTTATAATTCAACACTGTGATGATAATGACGATGATGAGCAGAAACAGAGCCAAATCCAAATCCACAATGATGCCTTTCTTTCAAAAGCACCAGATTAATGCAACCACATACTATCATATCATATGTTGCACTATACAAACGTACTGTCCTCACAGTTTTGGTCACTTACACATGTCACTGGAAAATGCATGAAATCTATCAGAACTTGCTAATAGGACCACAATTAGTAAATTTTCTGTTGTTTGGAAGATTGACTTTATCACCATGTTGTCTTCCTTCAACCCTCTGGCAGTTACCCTTAACAAACACGAGACTTCACAACAAACCAACATAACTACAGCACAAAATACAGATTTAGCAATTTAATCATTTTATATTATGTCTGAAAAATAAACAGTTTGTGTTTTACTGTGTTACTACCAAAGAGTCACGCTGAACATGGATGAAGTGTTAAGAAAACTATAAATATCTTCAAAAGCATCAGGCTTATTCTGAATATTTTTTAAAATGGGAGTTTTTTCCTTCCTCCTTCTCCTGTTTCATTTCCTCCATCTCTAGCTAATCATGGCAGGTGAAACAGCTCATTATGTTAAACTGTTTTCCATCATTCATTATATCAATGAAAACCAGATGAAATCTGAAGTGAAGTGTGATTTACTGTCTCCTCAAATGCAGCAACATTTACATGGATGCTTCAGACCAACCCAAGATGTTCACAGAGTAAGAGGTCAAGCTCACTGAGAAACTCAATCATCTGTGAACTGGCAGCTTCACCTTTCTTCCTCACAGTGTCGATAACACAACGAGCTCTGTTGCTTCTGTTTTGCATGGCGTCTGCTTCCTCCCTCTCAGCATCAGTTATCACCTTTTTCTCCAGCAGTCTGTCCAGCAGGCTGTTGAGAACAGGTGGTGATATCCCATCGATGAAGCAGCTCCGTACATTTAACAGCCTCTCATTGGGAGAGAGATTCAAAGGCATTTGCCCACAGAACGATTTTACTCTAGAAGGCAAAAGATAAACTCGTCTTTGCCACATGCTGGTGGAACTGATGCTTTCTCTAATAAATAACTGAATATTGTTCATGTTTCTTTCCAAAATCACCTGGAAGGATGGGAAGTAGTTGTCATAGGACTCTTCATCAAATTCGGCCTCTATTGGCTGAACTAGAACTGAGTCATCTTCAGGAACAGTGGACAGAGTGTAAACCTGCTTTGGATGCAGTTTACAGTGAGGAGATGTCTCTATGTACCTCTCATCTCCAACTAGTTTCTTCCTGGTGTGCAGCACATCTCTCAGAGCAACATTTTTAGGCAACAACAGCACGCTGAGGAAGGATGTGAGATCAGGATCAACTGGAGGTTTGTAGAAGAGCAGAACCAACGCTCGGACTGGGTCACAGGGAGAGTTTTCATCCCTGACATTACCGTAACCAGAAAACCCTGTGATGTTTATAACAACATGAGTTTCTGTTATCTGGTGAGGGGTAATAAACTCTATGCCAACATCATTCACATGAGCGACCTGCAAGAACTGACCTCCACCTGTGGAGATGAGCTCACAGTGTGGGAGATGAAGCTGACACACAGACTGCTGCTGACATTTGATGTCAAACAGGGGTCCTGCAGGCTTCTTGTGGTGTTGGGCCAGCAGCCTCCTGTTCCAAGGGACAGTCCTGTAAACCACGTCTCCTTCTGCCTTCATGACAAACACCAGGCCGGTCACACTGCACTGGTACAGGCCTGCACAGGAGCACTGGAACAGGTAGGTTTCATCATCAGAGTCATCAGCAGCGATGGCAGGTGAAAACTCCTTTAACTTCATGTCAGGTGAGCTTGCTGCTTGTGTTGAGTTGTTCTTTGGTATTTTGTTCAGTGAAGGAACGCTGTAGCAATCTGTGGAGGAGAGCTGGAGATCAGAATTATATGGCAGAGTTGTGGTACGTAGGATGTCTTCAGTTATGACAGGTGGATCTGCTTTTCCTGGTTTGTCTTCTGTCCATGAAACTGAAACTCTTCTTGTATCTTCTTCTAGTATTTCTTCTTGGCTGCATTCAGCTGAACAAGCAACAGTTGGGATATTGGACTGGGTGCAAGAAGGAAATGTGGAAAAATCATATATTTTACTGCCATTAGTGCACAAAGCAGAGTCCTGTAAGGTGGAGAAGCTGTGATACAGCAGTAAAGTAGTACTGTATTGCTGCATCTTTATGCTGCCTGGTTTCATCCAGGTGGATTGTGAGGAAATCCTTTTAAGGCAACGAAAATCAGGGGACGAAATAGTAGTGGAGGTGGAGTCGCCTTTAACTGATGCAGAAGAAAAAAACAAGTGTGTGTAAAGATGCCTAACAGGAGAAACAGAAGAAAAGGTAGTGGAGGTGGAGTCTGGAGTCTTTAGCTCAGGCAACTGTAATTGATTTAGAACAATTCTGTCATTCGTGGAACAAGCAGAGTCCTGTGAGGTGCAGAGACTGTGACACAACAAGGGTAAAGGTTTCCTGTCTTGTTCCACAGTTGTGCTGCTGGGTTTTGCTGAGGTTGACTGTGGGGGGAAAGGATCAAACTTTGGAAGAGTACAGAGTGAAGAGTTAATGAAGGTGGAAGCTGGAGTTTGTTCAGTTTTACGTGATGATAGAAACGGTGCATTGTGCCGCCTTGACATACAAAAGTTTGGATTATGAATTGAATTGATTATGGTTGGTATATTTAGCTTGAGAAACTGTCTGTAAAAGGTAGAGATAGTGGTGAAAAGCTTGAGCACTCTAACAGTAGCTGTGTCAGAGGTCTCATTTCTCTCATTTTCTGTTTCTTTGTGGCTTTTTAGATCCATCTCTGTCCTTTGGTGAGTCTGAGCTTTCTTTGAATGCATTTCTTGTCTTGTTTCCGTGTTTCATCTTTAACTGTAATACTGCTTTTTCTTCATTGCTTGATTTGCACTTCAGTGGTCTTCATCAGCTGAGACTGGAAATCAAGAAACAATTGTCATCAGTGATCAGTAGATGCATTATCGCTTGATATCTGATTTCAGATAACACAAGGTTTACATTTTTAAAAAGACATTGTTTTCAAATTTGACCTTGAGTAAGTTTTGTGCGTTTTTAAATGTCATAATTTTATTGCACAGTTCTTTTGACTGTGATGATGCTTCTGTCTTTTCCACGGACTTTCAAAAAACAGCTATGCTTTATGGTTTAAAAGGTCCAAGTAACTCAACATTTTTTATCATGCATTAGAATAAATGACATGATATTGTATACTTTAATTAAATTTTTGATATTTTTGATTTTTATTCTTCCTTCTCCATGCAAATCCAGATGTTAAAGCCATCATGTTTCTGGATAGTGCTGCCCCTTAATAATCCTCTTCATTCTTATTCCTCTCATTCTCATTTTCTTCATTCATCGGCTTCTCAGGTTTCTCTCTGTCTTCTCACCACCCTCTCTTCACTTGTTAGTTCCTTTATTAACCGAACCTCCCTGAGTCGATCTCTCCCTCCTCTCAGAAGGCTGGTATCTTTCTACTGCCTAACTTAGGTTTTCTTTCTGCTTTGGTTTTTGGATGTCTTGTAGTTTTTTTTTAATTTCATTTACATGTGGGTTATAGGTTAGAACTTTTGTCCTCTTTCTTCTCAATTTTATACTTTATAGGGGAGACCGGGGATAGTTGTAACATTTTTGACATTTCTGTCTGTAATTTGGAGCTCGTTTAAGGTAGTGGATTCAAAATGTAATGCAAAGTATTTACATGTCTCGGCTATTAAATAGTGCAGCTATTTTCTCTGCAGCACAATTCCCCATTGCATGGTATGGTCTCAAACACGAAGAGTGAAATGTTACAATTAACCCCATAGTCTGGGTTAGTTGTAACACATCCTGGGGTGAAATGTAACACAATGAAATAAGGGTACTAACAAAACATTAACATGTAATCTTTGTTTATTCAACACATGAATGCACTTACATCCATTCATGTAGCTGTGTGTGTGTGTGTGTGTGTGTGTGTGACAGAATGCAGAAATCTAGCTTTTGAACATATTCCAACCCCCCAAAAAAGACAAATTATGGAATTTTCTGCAACTGAATATTTCATTAATTTTGGTTGGTCTTCCTCGAGTTTGGCCTCATTGGCTCAGTGGGCATTATAACCTACAACTCTTGCACCAATTTTGAACATAACAATGAAGCTGAAAAAATGTAGTTGTTCACCAGCATCGCAATTCCATTACTTTTTATCATGGCTTACCTTGGTGTGGTTTGCAGAGTGCTTCAGAAAGATGAGGAAATCTGTTTCTTGCACCCATCCTGATTTATTTCCACTACCAGTACTTCCTACTGGTCCATCTCTGACACAGTGGTCTGCATAATGTATGTGTGGGAACACAAACAGTGAAGTAATTGTGTTGCCAATGGCATTAACCGCATATACAAAAGCGACCAGTGAACCTCTCTCTGCTGATGTCGTTGCCCCAACTTGTTTAATATAAGTTAAAGTAATAGTGTGGTAAGTTGTAACATCTGCATTATTGTTACAACTAACCCAGACTGTTGCTGTTACAACTGACCCAGACTCCTATAGCCACGAACTAGCTAACATTACAGCCAACGGCTAAAACATTAGCACTAAAGACCTACACAGAATATATCCCCACAGACATACAAATAACACAATTTAGGTTTGATGAGTTTAACTGCAAAGCAGATAATGCTATTAGAAATTGAAATAAAGTAGAAAAACTTACTTTTTGGCATACAAATTACTTTTTTTCATGTTAAATTGTCTGTGTTTGACAAAATGTGCTGATTTTTCACATGTGATAGCAGAACTGAGTTGGGCATGCACAGGATGAGTCGCATCATTTGAAACTTAGCCCTGATTGGAGAAATTAGAAGTGTTACAACTGACCCACGTTACAACTATCCCCGGTCTCCCCTACTCAATGTGTGAATCCAGTATCATTCATATATTAATAAAATTACTTTTTTGTGTTTTTATGCATGAATCTACAAGTTTCTGTTTTTCTGCAGGTATTTCTAAAAGCGAACATTAACTTGTAACACTCGGACATTCAGGGTGATGACTCAGAGGAGTGTTACAGCCCGCACCCAAAGCTTCACTGCACTCAAACCTTTGTGCCAGCTGTTGCAGCAAACACCGCAGTGATGGCCGCAACATCCGCCCAGCATATCGTGCCTCACTTGCTCTCTTTCAGCGGGCAACTCGCAGTTGTTTTGCAAAACTTCAAAGAAAGCGAGCGCTGAGAAGTAGTGGATTGTGTGCAATGAATTAAAGAAATGAATAGCGTGACGAAAGTGTGCTTGTAGTCGACCCGCAAGTGAATATGAGGGTAGCACTTCTACACGTATCTACAAAAATGCTGCTTTTTAGGGAACGGATTAGCGGCATTTCAATTTTCTTCAGTTGGGAAAATTAATTTGAAATATGAATAATTTGAGTTATGAGCTCCGTCACGGAACAAATTAAACTCATAAGTCAAGGCACCACAACACAATGCAAACGCTTTGCAGGGATGTTACCCAAGACTGAGACGTCTCCGTCAACTATGAGTTATTTCTTAGCCTCCTTAATCTGTCCCTATAAATACCACCCATATTAAAATAATCAGAAATGCTGAAACTAATAAATATTAAACGAATAATAAATGAAAATAAACTCACCAACTGAAACTAGACTGAAAATAAAACTTCAGTAATAACAAAAATATGCAAAGCTCAATTATGTCCTTGTCCAGTGTGATCCCTCTGTTGACGTTCAGACTTCAACTTATTATGTTTTTAAAGTGAATTACTGACTAAGTTTGATTGACCACAACACGGATAATGCAGATTACTTCTGAAAGTCGGCACTGATACCTTTTATATCTCTTCATTATAAACTCCTGTCTGTCATCAGTATCGTCTTGCATGCGGAAAGTGTCCGTAACTTCCTTATTGCCATTAAAACATTGCCATTAAAACAGGAAGCTGTCAGTAACTTCCTGTTGTATTGTCAGTGTCAGCGATGCCAATGATGAGCACTTCTGGAGAAACGAGCAGACAGTTCACTTGTTAAGTTAAAAGAATTCACAGGAGCCAAACATTTTGTCAGTCTAATAGTTTAACAACTTTGTTGTTAAATTTAGCGCTCGTCTTATTTAGCACCCCAACAACACAAATACTAACACAAACAGGAAATACTCCTGTGCTGTTTTTTCTAGCACTGAATACAAACCTGAGCCGTCATTTGTAAAATACAAAGTATGAACATGTATTTAAGTTGCACTTGTGTTTTAATCCTGCAGCTTCAGCTGCAATCAACCTCCTATGTTGTTCAATTCAGACATTTTAATATATTCAATTATTTTATTTTTTATTTTATTTTTCAATTTACTGGTTATTTTATTAAAGTATTTATTTTAATATTATTTTAATTTGATTATTGGTTACTATTATGCAAGAAAAGTAGTGTAAACTTAATTAGTAAAAACAAATATGCATCCATTTCGTTTTATTTCGATAACAACAACCTTAGTTCTCAAACACGAGAAAACTTAATGATTGTTGTGGGTTTGGACTATTAAAATAAGTGTAGGGAGTTGAAGAGAGTCTGTAACCATAGCTCTAGAAAAGTTATTTTGTTTTTGCATATTTAAAATTATATTTTATTTGTAGCCCTGGTTTAGATAATATTTAATGCTGATGTACCGGAAAAATTTTCCAACACTGAATATTCGAATGTAGATTCTGGCTCCTGGTGCATCAGTAAAAACTTGCGAATACTCAGTCAAACACACGTCAGTTAATTAAGACAGCTCAGATGTATAATTATATTCAAGCATTATGCAAGGATGTAAATTATAAACAGCTTTGGGGAAGTTAAAACAGGCTGTAAAGTGTTTTTAACAGACTGACATTTCACCTTTCCTCAGACAGTCGCAGTGCTCCCGATCAGGCCAGAGTCTCATTGTCTGTTTTCATTTTTATTGGTGTTCGTGACGATCGGCTCCCGGAGTGTCTTCAGACACGCCCTCTGTTTAGGTGTGCTCACGAAACCTGAAGCTATCAGAGAAATTATATCAATTATCAATGAGAGGTTTCTTATTTCAATCCACTGAGCATATATCTTTAGTCTTTTTATTTGTTTATTCATTTTTTTTTATATAAAAAGTGCATGTGGTGTATATGTTCTCTAGAGGGCGGCCTTGTATCAAGACAGGATTCAGAACTTTTTAAAATCCTCATTCGTTCTCATCATTTACAACAATAAGACTCTGATGTTCTCCAGCAGGTTTATGTTTCACATTTTTAATTTCAAAGAGATTATTATACCTTCAGGCTTGTTAAAAAATGAGTCTGGAGGACCAGTAGCGGTTTTAGATACGGGGCGGCATCACGGGCATCGGCAAAAAAAAAAAATTGCTCGTACTCATGCTGCCCCGACATCAGCCAGCGCATATTGGGAATGGCACAAGCACCCATTGGTTTTCTATCGCCCATTTGCTGGGAGTAAGGGCGCCCTCCGTTTGCGAGGTGCGCCTGCTGCTTGCGGCACAGGGAGGAGAGGGCGGGGCGGCGGGGGAGTCTCTGACCGGATGGAGCAGCATCTAATAACCAACTCGCAAAATAAAACAAAATAAAAATAAACCAACAAACACGAAAACACCAGACATCATGATACAGACTTATAATTTGCACCCATGTTTTTCCTCGGTGCTCCTGCTCGCTGCTGAAGTCAAAGTAAACTTTATTGTCATCTCCGCTACAGTCCAGAGAGACGAGACGACGAGGCTCTAGTTACAGCAGTGCAAGTAAACAAACAATAAATATAAGAAGAGTAAGAAAATAAATTTAGAAAAGTATTGGCTGTGACCGACAAGCTTCTGGCTGTGAGACCAGAACTCACACATGTTTATTCAGACAAAGTGTTTGTCAGAAAGAGCCAATCAGAAGAAAGATGTCTTTAAGCAAACGGCTTAAGGGGGGTGGGGGGTGTCCTGCAGCAACAATAAATGTGTGATATAAGAAATTGAGAGGAAATTGTCAAAGATCATGTGTCTTTGAGTTATTCAGTGTCCTACTCATTTTTTAATGAAAAAAAAGTGTAAAAATATTATAATATCATATAACATCTGTAGGACTCTGCACAGCATGGAGGCTGCATCACATGAAAAACCTGACAGGAAAAAATGTTTACAATATAAAAGCAGAAAGGTCAGTGAGAGAGCAGTTACTTACAAAGGTATCACCTGTTAATAGTTTTATTATTTAATTATTGAATTTAATTGAATCTATGCAATAAATATATTGTCTTTATATCACCTAGAGATAGCTTATCTCTCTCTCTCTCTCTCTCTCTCTCTCATTTATTTTTTTTAATTTCCGGTAAATGATTCACTCTCACCTGTGTTTTCACACATTTAATCTAATATTGTTATTGTTAGTCCTGGTTTAGGATAGAGATGGCACGATACCACTTTTTTATGTCCGATACCGATATCATAAATTTGGATATCTGCCGATACCGATATGAATCCGATATAGTGTTTTTTAATCAATAAAACGTTTTCTTTAATATCTTGCTACATTTTGTATAAGTTTATATTCAAGTTTAAATAAACAACAACACTAAAGCTATCCTGTTATACCTGTATGTAAAAAATACACTGCACCCAAAATATTTCGTAGTTCAGCAATACTGATCAATCTAATAAACTTGAACTTGCTCCATCCTCCCTATTCTGGTATTTTAAAGAGTACTTAGCAGAAATATTAAGCAACCTAACTAATAGGGTCCCAGCAAAACAAAATAGGGAACCACCCTCCACCTCATGATGCTTAATCGATGTAATCAAATTTAATTTGATGCAGGGGGGGGAAATGCACAGAAATAAATTCGTTTTCAAGAATAATTAAATAGATTCAACATCTTTCTTCAACAGAACTTCAGACTGCACAGATGGTATCTTCCCAAAGGAAAAAGTATTATAGCTTACTAGGGTATATTAGACTTAACAGTTACTATATACAGTATTGGACTTCTATACATTTTACATCAGATTAAAACTTTGGGTGTAAGATCCAGATAATTATTTATTAAAAGCTCGACATTTTAAATGAGAATAAGAAAGAAAAGTATGTCTTTGTGCCCCCTTTTCCCTGTTAATGCCCTATCGGCCCCCCTGGCTAAACTTTGCTAGATCCACCCCTGCACAGTTACCAGCGTCAGCTATGTAGAAAAAGATCCTGGTGTAGAAAGTAATATTAAATAAATTCTAACAACAGCTTATCAAGCTTAAACGTGCTGCTGTTGTTCAGCCGCTGGTTTCCTCTTTCTGGTGCAAAGTGGGCCAAAAACAAAGAAGATAGAAGGACTCGCGACAGAAAAGCTGATCATTAAGAAGTTTCACGATTGAAGTAGCAGCAGGAGAGGGAGGGAGAAGAGGCAGTCGCTCCATATATTGGTTGTTAAGCTTAACATGGGAATGCTTTACAAACATTCAGAGATGAACTTACACACTTGCTTTACTTCTCTCTGGGATCACTTCCTCGGAGATGAAATGCTGGTTTGGTAGCGAGGTTTCAAATGCACACAGCCGCTCTATCATGTAATGCACACTGCTGCAAGTGCTACAGTTATGAGCCGAGTTATGCCGTGTAGCAAGTTTTGTGAGGTGCTTTTTTGATATTTAATGGATCGGATTACATTTTTTATTTCTCGCTGATATCCGATCCAGTAATTTGGGTCAGTATCGGACTGATACAGATACGTAATATCGGATCGGTCCATCTCTAGTTTAGGACTACAGCTGAAAAACTGTGACTACATTTTCGAAGGGATGTTTTGGCGCATCAGTAAAAACCTCAGTATGGAAACATCAGGTTTTACAAATCCACGATCAAGACACACGAAGCAGGCGATGTCCGACCTGCTTTTCAGCTTCGCTCCTGACCTGAACAGAGCCACAGTCTCTACTTTCATTTTTACATGTGTGCGTGACAATCAGCGCCCGAAATCTCTCTGAATGTTCGAAAAATGTTCGGCGGGGCCGACCTGTACACGTCACCAGTATCTCACCCTTTTAGTTTATTTCGATTTATTGTTTTTTACTTTTTTGTTTAATAAACTTTCAAATCTCATTTAAATCCATTGTAAACTATTTTGCTTCTAACAAGGGAACATGCTGCTTTCAAAAAGCATAGATTAGAAGTGGGCAGAGATTTATAGTTAAAGAAAGTTTAAGAAAAAATAATGTATAAAAACAAACGCTGAGCTGTCTGACCGCTCCAGTAACAGTGTAGTTTTTCACTGCCGTCACTTGTCGTTTGCAATATACTTTTTGCTCTTTTGTATTCTGACGTTTCTTCTGCTGCTTTAATTTATGATCGGGATACACTGTTAAACATCAAAGACTTGCTGCTGTTTACCAGGACAGACTCATATGCAAACTGGTGACTTCGGACTTCTTCTCTTCATTTGAGTCACAGATGATGAAGGTCGGTTCTCTGAAAACCTTTTATTGTATTTTAATCTATCGACCTCCTGGACCTGCTGGGGTCTTTCTAACTGAATTTAACGACCTTCTGACATCGATCATTAAACTGGAGAAGGTTGTAATATTGGGAGACTTAAACCTTCATATTGATGACGCTTCCTGTAACACTGCTGCCGAGCTCATCACTATCACTGAGTCTTTTAACTTTAAGCAGCATGTTTCTGGCCCCACACATACGAAGGGCCACACTCTTGATCTTGTTTTCTCCCTGGGTTTAAATATATATGATGTATGTGTGGAAGATGTCCATGTGAGTGACCATAGTTGTATATTCTTTAATTTGTCATTTTACGTGGATCCTTCACCTCCTAAATTGATGATCCAAAGGCGGATTATAAACCAAGATGCTGCTAGAAGGTTTTCTGCCATGTTTGTCCCTCGTATGGCTCAAAATGATATGGATTCACTTATTTTGTCTTTTAACAATCAATGTAAATCTATTTTAGATACGGTGGCACCTCTGAAACTAAATGTTGTCCATTCTTCAAATTTCTGTCCTTGGATAAATGAAAGTATTCGAAATTTTAGGAGATATTGTCGCAAATTAGAACGTTTATGGAAGGCTTCCAAGCTTGAGGTCCATAGGGTACATCTCAAGGAATCAATTTTCTCACTTAACAACATGATAAAAAATGCCAGAACGGAATATTTTGCTAATTTAATAGCTTCAAAAAAGAAAAATCCCAGAGTATTGTTTGATACAATTAAAAACATTGTCTCTCCTGATATTCCTCATGTACCAGTTTATACTAAATCTGACTGTAATGACTTTTTAAACTATTTTGTTAATAAGGTCGCTGCTATCAGGTCTAATATTTCTCCATCATCCTCTCAGTATCACATTGACACGTTGCTTACCTCTGATACCTGGTCCTCTTTTACTCCTGTTACCTTACAGGACATCAGTGCTCTGCTTGGTCGAATGAAACTGACTACAAGCCACCTTGATGTACTTCCTCCATCATTTTTCATTAGTGTGTTTGATTCTATTGGCCCCTGTATTCTGGAAATAATTAATACTTCTCTTTATACTGGCTCAGTTCCCAGCTATTTTAAACAAGCTATTGTTGAACCAATATTAAAGAAACCAAATTTGGACCCATCTCTTCCAAGCAGTTACAGGCCAATATCAAAACTTCCATTGGTGTCAAAGATTTTGGAAAAAATAGCTGCAGAACAACTTATAAACTTTTTGGAAAAGAACAATGTTCTGGACATTTTCCAGTCTGGTTTCCGCAAATTGCACTCCACTGAAACCGCTTTGCTTAAAGTGTCTAGTGACATTCTGATGGCAGCAGACTCTGGAGAGTACACTGTTCTGGTTATGTTGGATCTCAGCTCTGCTTTTGATACTGTTGATCACAGCATCATGATAAATAGGCTGAAGGACTTGTTTGGGATTACTGGCGTTGTTTTAAAATGGTTTATGTCGTATCTATCTGAGAGATCCTTTACTGTCTGTATAAATCATGTGCTGTCGGAAACATCAGTTCTGTCTTCTGGGGTACCTCAAGGATCTGTTTTAGGTCCTATTCTCTTTTTGCTGTATATCCTCCCTCTAGGCCACATTATCAGACGTTACAGTAATATTTCTTATCATCTCTATGCTGATGACATTCAGTTGTACTGTTCTTTCAAAGCTTCTGAGTTGTATAAATTGTCTTGTTTAAATAATTGTCTGTCAGAAATCAAACAATGGTTAAATGACAATTTCCTTCAGTTAAATGCAGATAAAACAGAAACTTTGATTATTGCACCTGATCACATGCTCTCAGAAATTAGGCAGCATATCAGTTTTTTAGACCCTTCATTTCAGTCGAGTCTCAGAAACTTAGGTGTTATATTTGACAGTTCGATGTCTCTTGAGAAACACTCTAAACAACTTGTCCGGAACTGTTTTTATCATCTAAGAAACATTTCTAAACTCAGGCTACTGGTGTCAAAGGCAGAACTTGAGATGATTATTCATGCTTTTATCTCTTCTCGTTTGGATTATTGTAACGGTCTTTTTACGTGTCTTAACAAATCAGCTCTGGATCGCCTTCAGTCTGTTCAGAATGCAGCGGCAAGACTTTTAACTGGTACAAACAAGAGGTCACACATTACTCCAGTTTTGGCTTCTCTTCATTGGTTGCCTGTAAATTTTAGGGTTCATTTTAAAATTTTAGTTGTAACTTTTAGAGCTCTGCATGGTGAAGCTCCCCAGTATATCTCTGACCTGTTGAAACCTCATGCTTCATCCCGAGCACTTAGGTCTTCAGGTCAGAGGCTACTGGTGGTCCCACGTACTAGATTTAAAACACGTGGGGATCGGGCTTTTCAGGCACTGGCACCTAGGCTGTGGAACTCTCTGCCGTTGTCTTTACGCTGTCTAGACTCTACTGACTCCTTTAAAAAGCAGCTGAAGACATTTTTATACAAACGGGCTTTTAACTAATTTAATTAATTTTAACTTGTATGTCTGATCTTACTGTAAAGCACTTTGTGATTTTTATCTGTGAAATGTGCTATATAAATAAATTTTACTTACTTACTTACTTACTTAATTATGTAACAACAAATGCAGTTCCTGCTTTCTTGTTTTTCCTTTTTCCAGGATTTTGATTAAATTAACCTAAATGAATCCAAAATGTCTTGGAAAGCTCAAATAAACTGATGCACACACAGTCTTTCTGAGTTTTATTCTAAACTGTTATTAACTGAATATTTCAGACATTTTCTGGTCCAAATGATTGGACCCAGCACTAATCTCTTTAGAGCCATGAGTTCAGAGAGAGATACTCCCATACAGCTTATGACAAAATTTGATCCAATTTGATTGATGACCCTAATCATGACCTTTTGACCTCCCCCCTCCCCCCCGGAAGTGTGTAATTTGATCCCCTAAGCGTGACGAATTGCATCCGGAGAAGGGAGGGGGAAACCCCGGAAGCACGCCACCTGTTGTTGGAAAAAAAAGAAAAAAGTTTTTAGAGGGAGGGAGGGTCTGCAGCATAAGATAAGATAAGATAAGATAGAACTTTATTAATCCCTCGGGTGGGTTCCTCTGGGAAATTCGACTTCCAAAAAAAAGCACAGCAACGACCGAAGTTACAGTTACAGAACTGTTATATATATATATACACACACACACACACACACACACACACACACACACACACACACACACACATATATAAATACAGAGACAAATATAAATAAAATATACAAAGGGGATAAATAGAATAAATAGGAATAAAAAATAAAAATACAAGTGAATTGCACATTTTAAGTATTGAGTCTATTGCACTGTTGACTATTTACAAAAAGTATTGCACAAGGTATTGTACAGTGAGGTGAAGAGGCACTACAGCTTAGTTGTTCCCTCCTTTGTCCCCCTGTTTCCCCTCCCTCTCCCCTCCAGAGAGGAGTTAAACAGTCTGATGGCGTGTGGGACAAAGGAGTTTTTAAGTCTGTTAGTTCTTGTCTTGGGGAGAAGCAACCTGTCACTGAACAGACTCTTCTGGTTGTTAATGGCCGTGTGCAGAGGATGCCCAGCATTGTTCATAATGTCCAGCAGTTTCTTTAATGTCCTTTTCTCTGCCACTGTCACCAGAGTGTCCAGCTTCATGCCGACCACAGAGCTAGCCCTCCTGATCAGTTTCTCCAGCCTGGATGAGTCCCTCTTTGCTGTGCTGCTCCCCCAGCACACCACAGCATAGAATAGCATGGGAGGGGAATAAAAGCAGAGCGGTGATGCAGCAGTTGATTCAGTGATGTATAGAGACAGAGCGGCAGTTAGTTTTCCACAAACTCATAGTTTGAATTCTGTTTCAATATTATGTCAATTTTCTCTGTATTTCTTTTTTTTTTTACAATAGATGTAATTTTACTTTCTTAAGCTGCACCGGCGTTTGTAATGGGAATAAAGAGTGACTTCCTATTGCCTGTAGAGAACCGTTTCTTTCAATAGTATTTTATTTTCCTATAATACAGATGCAGTAAAAAACCTTTAAGATGATCAGCCTAGCAACAAATTGCATTTTTAGGCTACACCATAGCTTGTGATGAAAAGAAGAACTTTCTATCCGCTTGTAACCTACAGGCTGCCTACCCCGTATGTGTAAAAAAAAAAAATGAATAAATATCCCTTAGTGAATACTTTTCTTTGAATACTACTTTTCCTTTTGAGAGTCCTTTTTACAAGGGACTGAAAAAAACAAACCATAATTGCCGTGACGCGATCTTGTTTCTCACACACACACACACACACACACCGCGGGTCAAGGAGGAATGAGACAGCAGATATCAGTTTTTTCTCAATGCTTATAACCTATAACGCGTCCGCCCCCCCCCAAAAAAAAATATTATTATTATTAAAACATCTATATGAGGTAGGTTTTGCGCAGCCTGCTCCTTGGTAGAGTTTTTTTCTTCATTACTTTTACAATTAACTGCAAAAAGGCAGAAAAAAATGAACTAAAATAACTGTTTAGAGAGCTGTGGTTTTACATCTTGGTCAGATTGCCAATTGTTGTTAACACTGATGTTCTGTTTAAAGAAAAAAAAAGTTCTTGTTAATTACAGAAGTAGTTTGTATTTCATAATTTTTACATTTAATTTATTTAGGGTTTTTTTTTTTGACGGGTTATATTTAAAATAAAAAATTATAAATGCATATTTTCTCCCCTTAATATTTACCTTTAAACTATTAAAATTCATTTTAAATGTTATTAATTTTTCTGTTTTCTATATTTTTATATTTCTGTGGGAAGCGTGGGCATTTTTGTCCATAGATTTCTTTTTTTATTTATGGTTAAAATTAATGTTCAGATCCAAGAACACTAATAAAATGATGTTGCAGTAATCCTGTGTCCTGTCAGATGTGTATTCATGGTAATGATGAGCTATTTAAATATTACATCATTGTCCCTTTAAAGACCCAATATTGTTTTTTTTGGACCTCATAAAACACATTGTTGTCAAGTGGACAATGTCTCCAGAAAACACAATAGAGTCTGGTTGGTGTGTATCAGTGTATCTAGACTTCTATAGGGAGTGTATGAGGTCTGAAGTGACCCAAATTTTTTTCAGATTTTTTCGAACACTTTAACCTCGCTCCCTTGGCTCTAAGTCCTTTCAAAAGGGTAGTCCACTTAAACCACCACCGGGCGGATTGACGTAGTATAGTCCCGCCATACCACATAGACCCGTATGTGTGTGTGTGTGTGTGTGTGTGTGTGTGTGTGTGTGTGTGTGTGTGTGTGTGTGTGTGAAACAAGATCGCCTGTCACGGCAATTATGGTTTGTTTTTTCAGTCCCTTGTAAAAAGGACTCTCAAAAGGAAAAGTAGTATTCAAAGAAAAGTATTCACTAAGGGATATTTATTCATTTTTTTTTTTTACACATACGGGGTAGGCAGCCTGTAGGTTACAAGCGGATAGAAAGTTCTTCTTTTCATCACAAGCTATGGTGTAGCCTAAAAATGCAATTTGTTGCTAGGCTGATCATCTTAAAGGTTTTTTACTGCATCTGTATTATAGGAAAATAAAATACTATTGAAAGAAACGGTTCTCTACAGGCAATAGGAAGTCACTCTTTATTCCCATTACAAACGCCGGTGCAGCTTAAGAAAGTAAAATTACATCTGCTATTGTAAAAAAAAAAGAAATACAGAGAAAATTGACATAATATTGAAACAGAATTCAAACTATGAGTTTGTGGAAAACTAACTGCCGCTCTGTCTCTATACATCACTGAATCAACTGCTGCATCACCGCTCTGCTTTTATTCCCCTCCCATGCTGCAGACCCTCCCTCCCTCTAAAAACTTTTTTCTTTTTTTCCAACAACAGGTGGCGCGCTTCCGGGGGTTTCCCCCCTCCCTTCTCCGGATGCAATTCGTCACGCTTAGGGGATCAAATTACACACTTCCGGGGGGGAGGGGGGAGGTCAAAAGGTCATGATTAGGGTCATCAATCAAATCGGATCAAATTTTGTCATAAGCTGTATGGGAGTATCTCTCTGTTCAGTTTGCTTTTCCATTTTTCAAAGCATGCAGTGCTATGGTGGCCCTGAAAGGTCAAACGGATTGCAACTTAGGAAAAACACCAGTAAATTGGTTTCTGTCACTTCTGCAGCTGTTCCTTCAGATACTTGTGTTGCCACAAACACTGCAGTTTTTTTAAAGTAAGCAGCATTTATTCAGTTTGTCTTTTGTGTGTTTTTGCATCTTTTTCTCATTGCTGTTTTTTTCTTAAGTTGTACTCCATTTCCATCCACTTCTCAGACCCACCATAATGTCCTCTACAGGGCAGCAATATAGAAGCAAGAGCTCACATTTATCATGGGTCAGACCAACCACATGTCCCGTATATGATAACCAGTTTGTTTCTTTCCGTTCAGTTTACTCACAAACTCTGTATTTTATTTTCTGTCAGACTCCTGTTACGTTGCTCTTTGGTGTTTTGCTCAGTGAAGGCAGGCTGTGAGAATGAATCAGGAAGCAGGAAGCTGTGAAGGAGAGCTGGAGGTCAGAATTACATGTCAGGGTTTTGGTAGCTGGCAGTCAGTCCTGATCACCTTCACTAAATCCCTGTCCAACAAAGCAGTATTGAGGCCTTATTGATTTAACTTGAGCTCCAGTCCTGAGTTTTATGTTTATGTGGGTGGTTCAGTTTTTTCTGGGATACATTGCCATGGTAACCTATGGTCAAAATAAGAGATCCGTATAAATGCCCAGGGACCAATCGAATTTGTAAAAAAATAGCATCACCTGGATTAGTGAGAGGCAAGATCCCTCAAACCTCAGTGGGTGGATGGTGTCTAATGTTTTTAAGAGCATCAGAAGTTTCTGTATTCACCCAAGAAACATCAGGAAAAATATCAGTTCTTAGAAGCAACATAATACTCACAAATTTATTGTTTATACATATCAATATAGGTGACCTTTTATTAGGTTTGGTAGTAGACCAAGTCTGTGTGTGACTTGTGTTTTGTGTCGTACAGATAAGCATTCATCTAATGGAATCGCAGGTTAGAACAATGTAGCTTTAACACTGAGATTTCCACAGTCAGCGTTTTTGAAGAGCAACGGTGAATGCATGTCATTCTAAAAGTACCGTAGCAAAGTTTAAGGCTATCATTTATTCAATGTTATGTGCCAACTAAGCAAACAGCAGCTGCCTGCTACTCCCTCAACAGTTGATTGTCCTGTTTATTCTGGTTCATCCTGCACGCAAACATCACACGACGCTCATTCTCGAGTTACTTAAAGTTTTGCGGGTGACAGTCTGTACTTCTGCGTGACAATGTATACATGTGTGGTCTGTTCATCAGGGATTCCCAAACGCTGACACTGTCCACAACACAACGGGTAAATGGCATCGCCTCAAAAAAGAGGACGTGGTTTAAATAAGTAAAGAAATGTTCAGGCCACAAATAACCACAACATAAACACTTGTTTGTTTAAAACTCAGATGTTAATCAAAAAGAAGAAAAATATGAATACATTTAAAAGTTAGTTTTTGATCTGTAAATTAGAAAATTGTTTTGTTCCCGGGTGCAGCACCGTTTTCCTTTGAAGTCTCTCCCTCTTTCCTCCACCTTTAATCTTCTTTGAAATATTTGAAATATTATCATCAGAGATGCAGAAAGACCCTGCGTGTAGCTTTGAGCCCCAGAAACAATCAACAGATGCTGATCGTATTGAGTTTCATGCAAACAACCATAGACACTCATTCTCCTCTTAAAGTTTCGCATGTAACACTCTTGTTTCTGCGTGACAATGTATACACGTGTGGTCTATTCATCAGGGATTTCCAAAAGTCACACTGGTCACATCAAAATGGGTTAATCTATCACTTAAGAAAAAGGTGATAAATTGAGTACACAACCACAAACTATGTAAACACTTATTTAAAACTCAGATTTTAATCAAAGAGGAATAGGAATACGATTAAAAGTAAAAATTTGAACTCTAAATTCAGGAAGCTATTTTAAAAAAAACAAAAAAAACTATATTTATATATATATATATATATATATTAGGGGTGCAACGATATTCGTATCGATATTGAACCGTTCGATACAGTGCTTTCGGTTCGGTACGCATATGTATCGAACAATACAATTTTTTTCAATTTTTTTTTTTTTTTTTTTTTTTTTGTGTCCCGTTTGGATCTATAGCCATCAGAATTGTTGTCTTGAGGCCAAGAAAGATGCCAAGAGGATTTATTTTAAGTGGATCATCATATTGGTCCATTTGATTGACCTTTATTATAATTATGAATTTATTTTATTTTCAGTTGCAAACGGGACAGACATGACTGTGGGATAGGACAGGGGGAAAGAATGAAAGAAAGATGGGGAGAGAAAGAAAGAAAACCAAAGGGGAGAAAAAAAAAGAACAATACAAAATTTGTAATTTATTTTATCAACTTTCCTTCTGACGATGCTGTCTGTGTTGAGCGCTCAGTGAATCTGCATTTGACTACTCCGCCTAGGCTCGAGAGTGCAGCCTAGGCGGAGTAGTCGAACGCAGATTCACTGAGCACTCAACACAGACAGCATGGTCAGAAGGAAGAGCGCAGGGCAAGCTAGCGAGACAGAAGTGGACCTCCCCACCCTCATTCAGATCTGGCGTTTGGAATTATTTTGGTTTTCATGTGACGTATGACCCTGAAGGTAAGCGAGTCATGGACTAAAGTAAAACAGTATGTTGGATGTGCCATGCAATGCTCAATTACATGGGTGGGAGCTAGTGTGTTAGCGCAGTTAGCTCGTTAACGTGTTGGCCGTCTAGCCCCTCTGTATAGGGTAGCTCGTTAACGGAGATTTGCCGTGTTGTGGCGTTAAGGTCATTTCAACGAGATTAACCTGAAAGCACTAGTGGGAACACAACGAATATGACTGCACATTTACACCGACATCATCCTAGTGCAAAGACAAAAACAACAAGCATGCTACTAACTTTAGCCGAGTCATTTAGACAGCTGTTAGCACAGGATTCTCCTTATGGAGACCTGATATGTTTAATATGCTGCTGAGAATATAGCCCAGAAGAAGCGGATAGTATAGCTTTTATTTTGGAAAGAGACATTTCTCTGTAATAAACTCTCTTTTCCAAAGATGAGTGATTCCTCAATCAGATACAGGGCTCGCAATATCGCTAGCCCGACGTCCCGGGGCTATCTCTGCCCTGCCTGTCGGGCTATTGTAGGAAGGAAAAATATATGTCAATGCTTTTGCATTCTTTCAGAAATGTAGCTGGGTAATTATGTCATTGGGTGAGCCACTGTCAATATGTGACATATTGAAATCGTGTTTGAATTTGCGCTTGTTTTTTTGCTTTCACTTTGCAATCGTGCGAACTGTGTATAGAGAGCGACAGCACTGATCTGTGAGTGATGATAATTTGTGCACCAATTCCTCTGACATCGTCTTATTAATCGTTAGCTTACTATGCAAACATGACAAGTGAAATCTCCCGCAGCTTAAACATGTGAGAGGTTGATCGCGCAGAGAATCGCTGAGCTTATGTGAGTGCGGCAGGATATATATTTCACTACGATGACCTGGATGACTGAGAACCTTCACAGACAGATATATATTTCAGTTCTGCTGAGCCAAATAAGACAGGTCAGGGTGAAGAAGTGACAGCCAAAGAAAAGCTTACCACAAAACGGAGAAGTTATGACAAATCAGACTATGAGGCAAAAAGAAAGTGCAGCTTTATGGTTTCATGGACAAAAGAATTTCTGTGGCTGCAATATGACGAGCTAAATAACAACACGCACAAGGGTTAGGGTTAAATTTAAAAACTGTACTTTTGTGTTAAAATATATATTTATAATTTTAATAAATGACAAATTAAAAAGGCATGAACATTTTTTTTGTATCGAAAAAATATCGAACCGTGACACCAAAGTATCGAACCGAACCGAACCGTGAATTTTGTGTATCGTTGCACCCCTAATATATACATATATATATATATATATATCAAAGAGAGGGAAGGTAGTCAGAACTGAGGGGATTGAACTACCAGAAGGCAACATTGCAGACATAGAGGACAGTTACAAGTACTTGGGGATCCCGCAGGCAAATGGGAACCATGAAGAGGCCGCTAGAAAAGCTGCAACCACCAAGTACCTGCAGAGGGTCAGGCAAGTCCTGAGGAGTCAGCTGAATGGTAAGAACAAGATCCGGGCCATCAACACGTACGCCCTGCCCGTGATCAGGTACCCTGCTGGGGTAATAGGCTGGCCAAAGGAGGAGATAGAAGCCACTGACATAAAGACAAGAAAGCTCCTGACCATGCATGGAGGGTTTCACCCCAAATCCAGCACCCTGAGGCTGTACACTAAGCGGAAGGAAGGGGGCCGGGGACTGGTGAGTGTCAGCACCACAGTCCAGGATGAGACAACGAACATCCAAGAATACATTGGGAAGATGGCCCCAACTGACCGAGTGCTCAGTGAATACCTCAGGCAGCAGAAACCCAAGAAAGAGGAGGGAGACGAGGAACCATCATGGAAGGACAGGCCCCTGCACGGTATGTACCACCGGCAGATAGAGGGGGTGGCTGATATCCAGAAATCCTACCAGTGGCTGGACAAAGCTGGACTGAAAGACAGCACAGAGGCACTAATCATGGCAGCACAAGAACAAGCTCTGAGCACAAGATCCATAGAGGCTGAGGTCTATCACACCAGGCAAGACCCCAGGTGCAGGCTGTGTAAAGATGCCCCAGAGACAATCCAGCACATAACAGCAGGGTGCAAGATGCTAGCAGGCAAGGCATACATGGAACGCCATAACCAAGTGGCCGGCATAGTGTACAGGAACATCTGTGCCGAGTATAACCTGTAAGTCCCGAGGTCAAAATGGGAGATGCCCCCAAGGGTGGTGGAGAATGACCGAGCTAAGATCCTGTGGGACTTCCAGATACAGACGGACAAAATGGTGGTGGCTAACCAACCGGACATAGTGGTGGTAGACAAACAGAAGAAGACGGCCGTAGTGATCGATGTAGCGGTTCCGAATGACAGCAATATCAGGAAGAAGGAACACGAGAAGCTGGAGAAATACCAAGGGCTCAGAGAAGAGCTCGAGAGGATGTGGAGGGTGAAGGTAACGGTGGTCCCCGTGGTAATCGGAGCACTAGGTGCGGTGACTCCCAAGATAGGCGAGTGGCTCCAGCAGATCCCGGGAATAACATCGGAGATCTCTGTCCAGAAGAGCGCAGTCCTGGGAACAGCTAAGATACTGCGCAGGACCCTCAAGCTCCCAGGCCTCTGGTAGAGGACCCGAGCTTGAAGGATAAACCGCCCGCAGGGGCGTGCTGGGTGTTTTTATATATATATATATATATATTAGGGGTGCAACGATACACAAAATTCACGGTTCGATATTTTTTCGATACAAAAAAAATGTTCATGCCTTTTTAATTTGTCATTTATTAAATTTTCACGGCACATTCTGCACCACATCTCTGTGCGTTCATCATTTGTTTGAAGCCAGCTCACCTCCTGCAACTACTTTTCCGAGAATACGCGCTTCTTTTGTGGTTCGGACTTCTGACATTTCTTTGGAGGTGGAGGAACATCACAGTAATTGCTTAAAGGAGCTTCTTCGACATCTTTAAGAGTTCTAAACAAATGTCTCTCCTCCTCCTGAAAATCTTATGTACGCAAACACGTTGTTGCAACTTCTTATCTTGTGCGCGTTTTTTATTTTGACAGCGAATGCGCACCTGCGGACCACTTATGTGCACCCCTGGTTATTTAGCTCGTCATATTGCAGCCACAGAAATTCTTTTGTCCATGAAACCATAAAGCTGCACTTTCTTTTTGCCTCATAGTCTGATTTGTCATAACTTCTCCGTTTTGTGGTAAGCTTTTCTTTGGCTGTCACTTCTTCACCCTGACCTGTCTTGTTTGGCTCAGCAGAACTAAAATATATATCCTGCTGCTTTTACACACACACTCACATAAGCTCAGCGATTCTCTGCGTGATCAACCTCTCACATGTTTAAGCTGTGGGAGATTTCACTTGTCATGTTTGCATAGTAAGCTAACGATTGCTAAGACGATGTCAGAGGAATTGGTGCGCAAATTATCATCACTCACCAATCAGTGCTGTCGCTCTCTATACACAGTTCGCGCGATTGCAAAGTGAAAGCAAAAAACAAGCGCAAATTCAAACGCGATTTCAATATGTCACATATTGACAGTGGCTCACCGATGCCAATGACATAATTACCCAGCTACATTTCTGAAAGAATGCAAAAGCATTGACATATATTTTTCCTTCCTATGACAGCCCGACGGGCAGAGATAGATTTTGTTAGCCCGACTGAAAAAATCGCTAGCCCGACGTCCCGGGGCTTGACAAATTGGTCTCCCTGTGTGAGTTTTTTGGCTGCAAGAGGGAGAAAGGAGAATTGGAAAGGCTCCTCACAGATTTGCTGTCAGATACCAGAACTGCAGACAACTCACGCTCACAGAAGGCCTTCAAAATGAAGGTAAGCAGAGCCTGTGTCATTACCGAAATTTAAATGTGAGCAGTGAGCGCTCAAGGTTTTCGCAGTCAAGCTGATAGAGCATCTATATGATATGATATAAAGCACAAAAAATTGAATTACAAGTTGATTATATAAGATTTAAAAAGGGGTTTGTGCAAGGTTTTAAGGTTGAATAAATAAAAATGAATGACAAATTGAACACGGCAGTAGTGGGTGCATAATTTTCATAGAGCTGTTTATATATTCATAAGTCACATTTGGCATCACTGTTTTATCAGAGCTGCAGAAATGCACCGAGGAACTCTGGAGAAAAAATAAGATGAGACATTGCATCTTTTAGATTTTTCAAACAAAGAAAAAAACCGTAGAAATTAGTCCACAATGAAAAGTACAAGAAAACTCATGGTTAAATAAATACCTGACAGAAAAAACTGATTCACATTCAATCATAAAAAAAAATCCTTATGTTTTAAACAGCTCTGTATATACAAAAAAATAAAAGCAAATAATTAAAGACAAAGCAACATGCTGCTGTTTGTCTTCATGAAAAATTCAGAAACACATATACATGAGACATATCCATACAGATACTTCTGTATGGATTCATCTGTATGCATGTAATAATAATTAATAATAACTATTCATGAAAAAGTACTGAAATCAGTTCACAAGCTGTTAGAGTTTCATACTTTAAGTTACATTAAAATCCATTCAGACAATGGTAATAAAAATAATTTAAAAAAGGTTGCATGACACACACTAGAGAAATGCGTCATAAATGTAATTATTCTTACTGTCTGTTCACATGGATGCGTCAGACCAACCCAAGATATTCACAGAGGAAGGGGTCAAGCTCACACAGAAACTCAATCATCTGTGAACTGGCAGCTTCACCTTTCTTCCTCACAGTGTCGATAACAAAGCGAGCTCTGTCACTTCTGTTTTGTATGACGTCTGCTTCCTCCATCTCAGCATCAGTTAGGACCTTTTCATCCAGCAGTTTGTCCATCAGACTGCTGAGAACAGGTCCTGATATACTTTTGATGAAGCAGCTCCGTAGAGCTGATAGTCTCTTTATTGGATCAGTGTCCAAAGTATCAGTTTTCCCTCCGCTGGGCAACAGACAAACCTCTCTTTCCCAAACACAGCTGGAGCTGCTCTTGTCTCCCAGACTCAGGTTAATATCCGTGAGGATTTTTTTTAAGACTACCTGAAATGATGGGAAGTAGCTTTCATGGTGCTCCTCATCAAAATCAGCTTCTTTGGGTTGAACTTTAATCAGGTCATGCTCAGGATCAGTGACCAGAGTGTAAACCTGCTTTGGGTGCAGTTTACAGTGAGATGATGTCTCTATGTATCTCTCAGTTTTGTCTGACGTCTTCCTGTTACGCAGAATTTTGCTGAACACAATATTTCGTGGCAGCATGAACACAGTGAGGACAGATCTGAGATCAGGATCAACTGGGGGTTTGTAGAAGAGCAGAACCAAAGCTTGGACTGGGTCAGGGGGAGAGTCTTCATCCTTCACATTACCATAACCAGAAAACCCTGTGATGTTTATAAAAGCATGACTTTCTGTTATCTTGTGGGGGTTAATAAACTCGATACCCTCATCATTCACATGAGCGACCTGCAAGAACTGACCTCCACCTGTGGAGATGAGCTCACAGTGTGGGAGATGAAGCTGACACACAGACTGCTGCTGACATTTGATGTCAAACAGGGGTCCTGCGGGCTTCCTGTGGTGTTGGGCCAGCAGCCTCCTGTTCCAAGGGACAGTCCTGTAAACCACGTCTCCTTCTGCCTGCATGACAAACACCAGGCCGGTCACACTGCACTGGTACAGGCCTGCACAGGAGCACTGGAACAGGTAGGTTTCATCATCAAACTCATCAGCAGTAATGCCAGGTGTAAACCCCTTTAACCTCATGTCAGGTGAGCTTGCTGCTTGTATCAAGTTCTTGATTGGTGTTTTGGTCAGTGAAGACAGGCTGTGAGAACGAGTCAAGTAGCAGGAATCTGTGGAGGAGAGCTGTACATGAGAACTCTGTGAAAGCGTATTGGTTGATGACATGTTCTTAGTCATGACAGGAGGATCTGCTTCTCTTGACTTGTTTTTTATCCATGGAGAAGAAACTCTGCAACCATCTTCTTCAATTGTTCCTTCACTTATATATTTAGGCAACCCAGTGGATTTACAGGGTGATGAAGTCTTGCCCATCAGGTCTGTGGAGCCAAACTTAATTTCACCACATTTACCTTCAGTATACTGGTGAGATGTGTTTTGTTCCTCTTGTGAATCTTCCATCTCATGAAAAACAACAGTAAAAGAGCCAGACAAATTAAACTGTCTAAAATCACTGTCTTCCACTTTGAGCTCCTTACAAACAATTGCCGGCTCCCGTGATGGGGAAGGATTGTGGCTTAAAGGTTTACGTTTCTCCTTTCTGTCTGACTTCTTCCACTTAAAATGTAAAATCTTGAATCGATCTTTATAAGCTGAAATCTTTTTTTCTTTAGGTAGTGAAACACTCCTGTAGCAGACACCATCATCATCATTGTCGTCGTCTGTGTTCAGCTCTGTTCTGATGTTTTCATCACTGATGCAGTATGTCCTACAGGAGAGCCTTCTGAGAAAGAAGCACCAACCTGCTCTTACATCCTCCTCACCTTCTTCATCATGTGACTTAAATGCATAATTTGTGTCTTCTTCTGTTTTTCCTTCACTTATTGGATCATCTCTAACTTTAGTGATTTCTCTCTTTTTCTCCTTTAAGTGTCTGTTCTTAAATAAACACTTCATCTTTTCTTCTTTAAATGTCTCTTGTTTAAAGAAGCTGCTTCAGTCTTCTTTTTGGCTCTGATGGTATCCGTCACTTTCTTGAACCTGGAAAACCAATTGTAGACTTTGTTTTATTCTGTAAGAATCATTCAGTAGCTGGTGTGTATACAGTGCTTATACAAATCATTATTTACGCCTACACATTCAATTCAATTTTATTTATAGAGTGCAAAATCACAACAACAGTCGCCTCAACGCACTTTATATTGTAAAGTAGACCCTACAATAATACATACAGAGAAAAACCCAACTATCATATGACCCCCTATGAGCAGCACTTTGGTGACAGTGGGGACGAAAAACTCCCTTTTAACAGGAAGAAACCTCCGGCAGAACCAGGCTCAGGGAGGGGCATCTTGTCTAATGTAGACAAGATGCAATCCCGGATTGAAAATGCTGATTTGAGATGGTTTGTAGTGGACCTGTGTGGTTAAGATTTGGAATTGCAAATAAATAACACAGAATTGAATAAATAAAACAATCCAAAATTGAATTCAAAATCCTGCTCCTCACATACAAGGTCTTAAATAATCATCTTTTACTCCAGCAGAGTTCATTCGAGTTCGTTAATTAAACAAATGTATACAAATATTATAATATCATATAACATCTGTAGGGCTCTGCACAGCATGGAGGCTGCATCACATGAAAGTACCTGGCTGGAAAAAAATGTTCAGTGAGAGAGAAGTTACTTACAAAGGCTACACAGCAGTACACTGAAGCAACCTCCACTCTGTCACCAACACTTGTGACCAGACAAAAAATATGAGCACACGTTTTCCCCACACACCAGCTGGTGTTTATACAGGAAGTAAAAAGAACACAAAAGTGTCAGAACGCATCAGAGCCTGATTAAGTGACGCTAAAAGAAAAAGGCAAGAAAGAATTTAACATAACATAAACCAATGAACAAGATGTGTTTCACTCGGACATTTCAGCTTAAACTATATTTTCATTTTTCGTTAATAGTTTTATTATTTAATCATTGAATTTCATTGAATAAGTGCAATGAATATATTGTCCTATTTGAGCCAAGTAGCTTATTTGTCTCTCTCTTATTTATTTTTCTTTTCCGGCTCATGTGTTTTCACACATTTAAACTGATGTTGTTATTTTACTCCTGTAGAGAACTACTGTTGACATCAGTTTTTACAAATCCATAATCAAGAAACACGAAGCAATTAATTATTTTTCTTTGTTTTGTTTTTTAAGCGAGCGATACAAAGTTATCTCGGTTGTTTGGATGATTATATTCCAGCTTGATCCAAAAGTATGCAAAAAGAAATATGCGCATATTCAGTGAAACTTACGGTGGCTGGGAAGTGCAAATCGCAACAAATTAAAAAACCGCAACAAATAAAAAACAAACCACAACAAAATACAAAAAGCCCACAACAAATTACAAAAAGCCCACAACAAATTACAAAAAGCCCACAACAAAATACAAAAAGCCCACAACAAATTACAAAAAGCCCACAACAAATTACAAAAAGCCCACAACAAAATACAAAAAGCCCACAACAAAATACAAAAAGCCCACAACAAATTACAAAAAGCCCACAACAAAATACAAAAAGCCCACAACAAATTAAAAATCCTTGACGGAAAGGGATTGTCTGAAATACCGGAAGTGACACAAGCGTGATGTCATGAGAGGGGGCGTGGTCAGGGTTTTTGTTGAGGCGCCACATTTCTGGGCCGAACAAAGCGCTAGCGAAAGAGCGAAAGTACACGGATAACACTAGCTATGGTTCGTACTTGCTGTGCGGTCGGTTGTAAAGTTAGATCGCACGGCCGGCAAGGGAATAAGGTTGAAAATGGTTTATCTTTTCATTCTTTCCCCACCTGGAAGCAACATGAGGCAGCTCATGTATCGGATGTTACCAAACCAAGGCGTCTAGCCTGGATAGCAGCTGTGAGACGAGCTGATATCCAGTTCTCTTCCATCTCCAAATATCTGTTGGTGCTCCAGACATTTTCATTCCCGTAAGTTATAGATATGTTCATATCACTCTTTATCCGGTCTTTAAGTCTGACGTCACTAGCATGGGCTCAAACGCTGCTGCAGGTCCATAAATCACAGGATCACTGTGGCATTACTGAGAGTTGAAAAACTGTCTAAAGTCTTTCATCTGTAATAAAATTATCAGCGTTCTGCTCTACCATGTGTAACAATTGAGTTTAACATCCAGGCATCCATGAAAACGAAACGGAATATATGACATTTAACAGAGTTAGAAATTAGCAGGAAGTTAGCTCGCTAGCTTCCATCTAAATGAGGGATTTTGGAAACAAATTCAAACGTACAACTCTGCTATCACTTCCAACATAAATGAAGACAGAAAACTAAACAGCAGTGACGTTTGTAGGGCACTGTGAGTAAAATGCGTTTGATTTCCTCCCGAACATTCAAATTAGTGCAATCATAAATTCATTCATGAGGTGCAAATTAGAGTGAGAACACGTGGAGGCTCTGGCTACGTTCACACTGCACGCGAAAACGCATCAAATCCGACTTTTTTGACCGTATGCGACCCATATCCAATCATGGTATGACGGTGTAAAAACAGCACAAATCCGATATTTTCAAATCCGATCTGGGTCACTTTCGTATGTGGTACTTAATCCGATACATATCTGATGTTTTAGGAAGCAACTGCTGTTTGAATGGTCATGACGCATTAAATCCGTCTTTTATTTCACTGACACAAAACATATGCCAATTATCAGCGCTGGAGAAGACATTGAGAACACATGAGCGCTTCGTGTGCATCCCGTGCAGATGTTAGTGAAACTGTTGGGAAGATAACGTGAACATTTTATTTGTACTGTATAATCTGCAGATTCTGACATAAATCTGCAACTATCCTTTGAAGCACCGCTCCTCTCTAAAACAACAATAAGGATCATTATTAGGCCATATGTAAATAACAAAATAACTTAAAGCAAAATTGGATAACGTAAAGTCTGAAACAAGTCTTTATATTAAGGACCATCAGTCAAACAATGCTGTTTGGTCTAAACAGAGCGCGTTGTGTGTGACGTCTTCTTTTGCGCATGCGGGCCACTTTGAGGGTTCACAAAGGACTGTGTTTGCTGTCACATTTTATTTGTAGTGTGAACAAGCAGACACAAAATCAGATTTAAATAAAAAAAAAAAAAATCGGAATTGAGCATTAAGACCTGCAGTGTGAACGTAGCCATAGTGAGTTCAGTGCATTGATGTGACATTGTCCTGAAGGATTTAGTTATTCTCAATGGTTAAAGAAATTGCAATTATTTATTCATATTTATTATAAATAATCCTAATTATATATCTTGCTTCCATGTTTGTGTCCTGTGTCACAAAAAATAAATTTTTTACTATAATACATTGATTAATGACCTGCAGAATCTCCTTATCATATTACGTGTCCATAATTGTCACCTAAAGTCAAACTTTATGCTTTCTCCATCTTGAAAGTGATGACATCCTTGCATTACATACTTTAGGTTCATTTTCTGAAGGCAGGTTTCTGAAAGAGAACAGGCAGATTTGGAATATAACATGCAGCGTTCTATAGATGGATACATAAAAAAATGGAAAATTACATGTATGTGCTAACTTTCTAAATACTTTGTTACATTTATGATAAAATGGATTTGAAAGTAGATAAAACAAATTTATGTCGGCCTTGGCTCATTAGAGTCCTTGTCTTTAAATTAACTTTGTATGTTTCAGGTACTGCACTCTCAAAGACTGAATGAACCAGCATTGGGTCATTGTGAGCATCACAGGGAAGGTTGAAGCCGCCCACTGCACCTGTATGGCCGGAGTCCTGGAGACCTGCATCCATGGCGCTGCTCTTCTGTTTAATGTAGAAGCAACAGTGCAGATCTGTGGCACAAGGACTGTTACAGATGAACCTGCATACTGGGGTTTTCTGGGTAATATGACCAAGATACAGCCAGAGGTTGGCCATAAGATAGACTTCTCCTCTTCAGCTGACCAAAAACTGCTCTCAATCAAAACATAAACAGACCATCTGTAGTGACAGGTAAAAGGAGCCGTCCTCAAAAAAGAAAAATCCCACCTGCTACTGTGGAGGAGTTGTCACTGCTATTGGAATCTTTGCTGGAACACAGTAAAGCTGCGGGTTGTGGGAATGACCCATAATGTTTTATATAAGGGTCTAGATTTATGCCTGAAGTGCACTGCCGTGTAAATAATTTGCATTTACTGAATATGTACTGACTGAGTACCACTGTTCAAAAGTTGAATAAAGAAACAAACTAAGTTTTGCTCTTTTTTTTTTTTATTAAAACCACCTTACAGAACATCACATCAGTTACAATGTAGAATCCATGTCATAGTTTATAAAGGACAAAATGTTTACACAAAATCATGACAGCATTTACACGATATCACCCACTACTAACGTTACTTTATTTACTATCAATTACTTCAATTTATGTTCTGAAAAATTACCGCTATTTATACAGCACAAGACTAAAGAATATTTAACAGGAGCAAGTTTCATTTTCCCCTGGTTTTACTACCACACTGTTCACCAAAACGGCAGCAAACCTTCATCTTATCCAGAAGGGTCACCTCTTCACCCTCACATGGAAGAAGTAATCTGATTGGCATGGTAGTATGTTTGAAGCAGGTCCCTTGTGTAGCGCTGGAACCCAGTCACGATGTTTCATCCATTTCATGGGCTGGTTTGCTGCAATAATGCCAAATAATTAGTAACTCTATAAATAGAAGGTAGTTCTGCAAAATCACTCAGTAGGATGTTTTTTTCTAATTTTCTATGACCTCAGAGTGCATCGAAAATAAAACTAATAGGCTATAAAGATATGAACATATTTAGAACTTACCGGAATGAAAATGTCTGGAGCACCAACAGATATTTGGAGATGGAAGAGAACTGCACGTCAGCTCGTCTCACAGCTGCTATCCAGGCTAGACGCCTTCGTTTGGTAACATCCGATACATGAGCTGCCTCATGTTGCTTCCAGGTGGGGAAAGAATGAAAAGATAAACCATTTTCAACCTTATTCCCTTGCCGGCCGTGCGATCTAACTTTACAACCGACCGCACAGCAAGTACGAACCATAGCTGGTGTTATCCGTGTACTTTCGCTCTTTCGCTAGCGCTTTGTTCGGCCCAGAAATGTGGCGCCTCAACCAAAAACCCTGACCACGCCCCCTCTCGTGACATCACGCTTGTGTCACTTCCGGTATTTCAGACAATCCCTTTCCGTCAAGGATTTTTAATTTGTTGTGGGCTTTTTGTAATTTGTTGTGGGCTTTTTGTAATTTGTTGTGGGCTTTTTGTATTTTGTTGTGGGCTTTTTGTAATTTGTTGTGGGCTTTTTGTAATTTGTTGGGGGCTTTTTGTATTTTGTTGTGGGCTTTTTGTAATTTGTTGTGGGCTTTTTGTATTTTGTTGGGGGCTTTTTGTATTTTGTTGTGGGCTTTTTGTAATTTGTTGTGGGCTTTTTGTATTTTGTTGTGGTTTGTTTTTTATTTGTTGCAGTTTTTTAATTTGTTGCGATTTGCACTTCCCAGCCACCGTAGAAACTGGAACAGGACGCAACGCTGTAAACAGCCTGAGTGTGTTTAACAAACCGAGGATGTCCAACCTGCATTTCAGCTTCGCTCCTGATCTGGACAGAGCCACGTTTTTACACTCGTACGTGACAATCAGGGCCCGAAATCTCTCTGGATGTGCCCTCTGTACAAAAATGTTCATGCCACAACTAAAAAAATAAAAATAAAAATAAACCCTACTTTAATTAACAGAGAAATGTTAATCGTTACAGACAAACACGGCCCGAACGGGAGTTCTAAAAAGTTTGTAAGAAAGAATTTGTTTCTGTAAGCTCTTCTTTTCTTAACTTTCATATTTTTAAAATGTTCTCTACAAATGTTTTAAAATGTTTCTCTGCAGATAACCCAAATGTTCACATTCTACATTACCTGAAGCTTCCTTAACGTTTCAGCCTTGATTTCCTTTTTCGGTGTGATCCACCGACTGCACCTGCCAAGATCTGACTTTACCTTCGACCAGTAAGTTTTAAGAATATATAAACGAAAACGACTTAAAATCACTTTACCACCTATCGACCTTGATCCCATGTACACCTCAGCTATTAGAAATGTTTTTTGTTCATTTCAAAGTCCAGCAGGGTGCGGCCGACCTGTACACGTCACCAGTATCTCACCCTTTTAGTTTATTTTGATTTATTGTTTTTTGCTTTGTGTTTAATAAATTTTCAAATCTAATTTAAATCCAATCTAAACTATTTTGCTTGTAAGAAAGGAACATGCTGCTTTCAAAAAGCATAGATTAGAAGTGGGCAGAGATTTATAGTTAAAGAAAGTGAAACAAAAAATAATGTATAAAAACAAACGCTGAGCTGTCTGACTGCTCCAGTAATTATGTAACAACAAATGCAGTTCCTGCTTTTTTGTTTGTTTGCTTGTTTTAATCAATTTTAAATCATGCTTTTTATTTGTTTTTGTTTCTAATGTCTCTGTAAAGCACTTTGAATCACCTTGTTGTTGAATTGTACTATACAAATAAACTTGCCTTGCCTCTCTCTCTCTCTCTCATTTATTTTTTTTTAAGTAAATGATTCACTCTCACCTGTGTTTTCACACATTTAATCTAATATTGTTATTGTTAGTTTTGGTTTAGGACTACAGCTGAAAAAACTGTGACTGCATTTTCGAAGGTATGTTTTGGCGCATCAGTAAAAACCTCAGTATGGAAACATCAGGTTTTACAAATCCACGATCAAGACACACGAAGCAGACGATGTCCGACCTGCTTTTCAGCTTCGCTCCTGACCTGAACAGAGCCACAGTCTCTACTTTCATTTTTACATGTGTGCGTGACAATCAGCGCCCGAAACCTCTCTGAATGTTTGAAAAATGTTCGGCGGGGCCGACCTGTACACGTCACCAGTATCAAACCCTTTTAGTTTAATTCGATTTATTGTTTTTTACTTTTTTGTTTAATAAACTTTCAGATCTCATTTAAATCCTTTGCAAACTATTTTGCTTCTAACAAAGGAACATGCTGCTTTCAACAAGCATAGATTAGAAGTGGGCAGAGATTTATAGTTAAAGAAAGTGAAACAAAAAGTAATGTATAAAAACAAACGCTGAGCTGTCTGACCGCTCCGGTAATTATGTAACAACAAATGCAGTTCCTGCTTTCTTGTTTTTCACTTTTTCCGGGTTTTTGATTAAATTAACCTAAATTAATCCAAAATGTCTTGGAAAGCTCAGAATTACATGTCAGGGTTTTGGTAGCTGGCAGTCAGTCCTGATCACCTTCACTAAATCCCTGTCCAACAAAGCAGTATTGAGGCCTTATTGATTTAACTTGAGCTCCAGTCCTGAGTTTTATGTTTATGAAGGTGGTTCAGTTTTTTCTGGGATACATTGCCATGGTAACCTATGGTCAAAATAAGAGATCCGTATAAATGCCCAGGGACCAATCGAATTTGTAAAAAAAATAGCATCACCTGGATTAGTGAGAGGCAAGATCCCTCAGACCTCAGTGGGTGGATGGTGTCTAATGCTTTTAAGAGCATCAGAAGTTTCTGTATTCACCCAAGAAACATCAGGAAAAATATCAGTTCTTAGAAGCAACATAATACTCACAAATTTAAATTAAGTTATTATTTATACATATCAATATAGCTGACCTTTTATTAGGTTTGGTAGTAGACCAAGTCTGTGTGTGACTTGTGTTTTGTGTCGTACAGATAAGCATTCATCTGATGGAATCGCAGGTTAGAACAATGTAGCTTTAACACTGAGATTTCCACAGTCAGCGTTTTTGAAGAGCAATGGTGAATGCATGTCATTCTAAAAGTACCGTAGCAAAGTTTAAGGCTATCATTTATTCAATGTTATGTGCCAACTAAGCAAACAGCAGCTGCTGCTACTCCCTCAACAGTCGATTGTCCTGTTTATTCTGGTTCATCCTCCACGCAAACATCACAAGACGCTCATTCTCGAGTTACTTAAAGTTTTGCGGGTGACAGTCTGTACTTCTGCGTGACAATGTATACATGTGTGGTCTGTTCATCAGGGATTCCCAAACGCTGACACTGTCTGCACCACAAATGGGTAAATGGCAACTCTTCAAGAAAACAGGACGTGGTTTAAATAAGTAAAGAAATGTTCAGGCCACAAATAACCACAACATAAACACTTGTTTGTTTAAAACTCAGATGTTAATCAAAAAGAAGAAAAATCTAAATACAAATAAAAGTTTTTGTTTTTGAACTGTACATTTGAAATTATTTTTTTCCAGGGTGCAGCACCGTTTTTCTTTGAAGTCTCTCCCTCTTTCCTCCACCTTTAATCTTCTTGTGTTCTCCATTCGATCATCCAACTAAATAAATATCAGAGAAGCAGAAAGACATCCTGCAGGACCCTGCGTGTGCAATGCGCGTAGCTTTGAGCCCCAGAAACAATCAACAGATGCTGAAAGATGCTGATCGTATTGAGTTTCATGCAAACAACATGAGACACTCATTCTCTACTTAAAGTTTACCAGCTACACCTGTCTTATCTATGACCTATGACACCTTTCTCTGTAAGATCTTTAACAAAGTCTTAATAATAAAGTCCTTTAAAAAAAGTTTCAGTTTTTAATGAGCAATTATAGAGAAGCTATATCAGATTCCCTTATGAGAGAAATGAGTAATATAACATTGCTGCCGTCATCGGTCCATTACAGGGACATTATTGTAGATTATTTGAGTGCTTGGACTCGTGGGAGAACCCCAAGTTCGATTCCAGCTGCAGGAATCACTCGGCTGTAGTAGGTTTTCTGAGCACACAGACTGTGATCAGATGACCTGCTGTGGATGGTTCTAAGGTTTACTGCTTTTTGTGGATTTAGCCATCATATTGTATAAGCACCTGTCACGTTAGAGATGCTTTCAAACCCCTGGTCATTGTCTAAACACCATCAGCTGAAAATCACATTTTAAAATCTCTGCACTTATTGGCAATTATTTAGTTTTGCACACTTAATCACTGTGGTAGGCTGCCACTTATGAAACCCCTAAATGACATCACAGTCGGCTGGGAAAGAGGAAGGAGTCACACGACAGATTGGAATAAAAAGACATGACAACCTGTCTAAAAGATTCAGTTATAAGAAAACGACGGACAAGTTACTGGGTAGGTGAGATCTCTTTTTTTCTGTCTTTAATGCATGTAGGTTTATGTAAAACTAGATAAGTTTACATAGTTTATCGAGTTTATTCTGATGTCAGTTTTCATAAGAAAAGGTCAAATTAGAAATGCAATACAGCACTGCTAGTCTCCAGCCTAGATAGAAAACAGACCTATTAATTGCACTTGTGTGAATACTATGCATTTAATTTTTGCTGAAAGCGTTTAACTTGTAATAATCTTGTGATTATTATTATTATTTGCCAAATTCCTTTATTTAAAAAAGTTACATATGCTGAGAACAAACTAGCAGCACACAGAGTTTTTAATAATTTCTGTCATGATCTCTTTTAAAACAAATCTGAGATCACACTGTTTCAAAATGTTTTATAAGAGTTGAGAGTGAAAAGTGTTGCAATGAAGAGTTTATTTTTAATGTTTCACAGATGCAAACAAGACAGGATGAAACTCAGACAGAAACATCCGCACTGCTTTGATGCAGGAGACGCACCACTGAAGAAAAAGAAAAAGCTTAATGGACAGACTTCTGTACCAATGAACACACAATCTAACAGTCAGAGTGTTAATGGGAAGGAAAGCCTAGAAGAAATCAAACATACTGGTGCTATTACATATAATGCAATGATCCAGAACAAAGGTCGGCGTCAGTCACTGAGAACAACACAACGAAGGACGGATTTAACACAAGCAACCTGTTCACCTGACATGAAGCCACAAAGCTGCTTTGAAGAGTTTACACCTATCATCACTGCTGATGAGTCTGATGATGAAACCTACACGTTCCAGTGCTCCTGTGCAGGCCTGTACCAGTGCAGTGTGACCGGCCTGGTGTTTGACATGAAGGCAGAAGGAGACGTGGTTTACAGGACTGTCCCTTGGAACAGGAGGCTGCTGGCCCAACACCACAAGAAGCCTGCAGGACCCCTGTTTGACATCAAATGTCAGCAGCAGTCTGTGTGTCAGCTTCATCTCCCACACTGTGAGCTCATCTCCACAGGTGGAGGTCAGTTCTTGCAGGTCGCACATGTGAAGGATGAAGGCATTGAGTTCATCCGCCCTCATCAGATAACAGAAACTCATGTTGTTATAAACATCACAGGGTTTTCTGGTTTTGGTAATGTGAAGGATGAGGACTCTCCCGCTGACCCAGTCCAAGCTTTGGTTCTGCTCTTCTACAAACCCCCAGAAGAACTTAATCTCAGATCCTTCCTCAATGTATTGTTGTTGCCAAGGAACATCATGATCCATGATGTTAAAAACAAGAGGAGGGAATTAGTTGGTGAAGAGATGTACATAGATGTACCCTCAAAATGTATTCTGTATCCAAAACAGGTTTACACTCTGTCCACTGTTCCTGACGATGACCTGATTGTAGTTCAACCAAATGAGGCAGAGTTTAATGAGGAGCATCTTAACTACTCCATCACAACCTTCCAGGTGATTTTAAAAACAATCATTACAGATATTAACCTGAGTGTGACACACCAGGGTAGCTCCAGCTGTATCTGGGAAAGAGAGGTTTGTCTTTTGCCCAACAGAGTTAGAGACATGGCTGCTTCTCCAAAAAAGAGGCTTTTAAATGTAAGGAGCTCATTCATTGATAGGATATCAGGACCTGTTCTCAGCAGTCTGATGGACAAACTCCTGGAGAAAGGGTTGATGGTTGATGGTGACAGGGAGGAAGCAGACGCAATGCAAACCAGGAGCGATAGAGCTCGTTTTGTTATCGACACTGTGAGAAGGAAAGGTGAAGCTGCCAGTTCACAGATGATTGAGTTTCTGCGTGAGCTTGACGCCTTCCTCCACAGAAATCTTTTTTTGATTTGATGTATCTGGCAAATTTTGTTATGTTTGCCTAGATCTGATTGAGTCTTTCAGGCTTCAGCTACAACATCAATAACCACGAGTGATCCAGTGTCGCCCATGCATCATTGTGTTGGAGGTTGATTTTAGTTTAATTTGTCCAAATAGGACTAATGCAGCTTTTTTTGATCTTTAAGCAAAGTTTAATCCAGACCTTTATCTTCAGACTGAAATCTGGTTTGTACCTTGTGGTGAATCCTCTTGGGGATTTTTGTTTCTTTGTTTTGTTTGTTTTGTGAAGGCTCCTGTTTATGATACGTACACATAGACCACCCAGATAGCAAGGAAACATTGAAACAATGTTGAGTCAATATCAGGCGATGTCATTGAATCAATGTTGAAGTGTGACGTTGACCTAACGTCACTCTTGCACCCTTTTTTAACGTTGAAACAACGTCAGGTTTTGATGTTGAATCAATGTTGAAACCTGACATTGATTCGACGTTATATTTTCTAATACTGTTGACATTAAAACAATGTCAGATTCTGATATTGAAACACTGTTGAGCTATGGTGTTGATTTTCCACCTCTTTCGCACAGTTGCTTTTTATTAAAACAACAGTTAAATCATGACTGGAAATCTACCTTTCTTTATAGGTATTTTAACCAATACTAAACTACTGCATGTTTCCATCAATACTTCAACCACCTAAACACATAATTGTACTTATTCCTCAAATTGGACACCCTTTATAAAAAAATGTCTCACAATGTATCATGTCAATATTAATATCCTAAAATAAGAAAGCATTGCATGTGATGTAACAGAGAAAAAAAACTAAACAATAAAAGGTCAATAGACATGTTTCGTTTGCTAAATACTTTATTAAAAGACAGTTTCCTATTTACATTTATATGTTTCACAGAAGTTTGTAATTTTTACTCTGGGATGGGGATGGATGGTGTGGTCCTGCGCCACCCAAACGATCTGGGGCGTATCGGAGCCATCTCTGGACTGCTTATGCAAAGACAAACTCGGACATAGAATTATGCTGCATTTTTCTGACTTTTTCTTTCAAGTCTCTCCATCTCTCCTCCACCTTTAACCTTCTTCCGTTACCCTATTTCATCAGCCAACTTAAGTTGTCATCGGAGAAGCAGGGAGACCTCCTATAAGACCCTGCAAACAATTAATAGGTGCTTAAAGAAGAGCATCGAGGAATCCTGAGAACTGCGTGGGGTTGTTCCTCTCATTTAATTCATAATGTTGTTGATGGTTCATGCAAATCCACTGGTGAACAACACGAGACGGTTATTGTCACGTTACTTAAAGTTTTGCTGACAGTTGTGGTACTCTGTACATCTGCGCCACAATGTATGCATGTGCGGTCTGTTCAAAACTAGTTAATACCATCAATTCCAAAAAAAAGAGGATGTGGTAAAGAAAAGCACATTTCACAGACAACCACCCAAACCCCGATTTTAACCAGAGAAAAGAAAAAAACAATAAATGTAAAAGTAAGGATTTGAACTGTACATTTGAGAAGCTATTTTAAAAACATTTAGACTATATTTGTAATTATTGCTCTCCGCTAATACTTTTAAATTCTCCATAATTATGCTTTGGGTAAAGCTTTAATTTGACTTGATTTCCCAGCTGCACTTGTCCAAGTTATGACTCCAACTTTGCTCTTTAAGGTTTGTTGAAAATAGTAAAGAATAATAATAAAGGCCTTCAGGAAAAAAGTTATTTTTAATCATCCATCTTTATCCCATGTACAAGTCAGTTATTGTGAAAAGTTTCTGTTTAGTGTAAACTTAAACCTATGTTCCTACCATCGCCATCATCGCCAACATGATGCGTTTTTGGAGTTTGACAGGTTTTTTTGTTCCATGAATAAGAACAAACAAAAAATAATAAAAGTTTTACAAACACTTTTATCATTTCGTTTGAGAAAATAACAGAAAAATAAAGAAGCACAATATTAACATATATTTTCCTCTTTTTTCACAGTGAAAATGAAAACAAAATTGTAATCATGTGACGTATGAATGAAACTGAAAGAAAAACCATGACGTCTGCTGTTACGTATAATCATATTGCTGGTGAAACGCTTTCGTGTTCTCCACTTTTCGGATATTTCACTCAATTCATTTAAATTCTCATATAAACATTATGAATATTTCAGAAACTTTTACATACACAGGAAGCTGCATCATGTTTCTGTTTACACAAAATATTATATGTCTTACATAAAACCCCTGAGTTATCAAACAGTTTACGTGGCACACAGCTCTTTGAGAAGACTTATGTTCTGATATTTTAGTATCAGATTCACTATGAGAAATGTGTGATGTAACATTGCTGCCTTTCTCGCTCCATTACAGTGACATTATTTAAGCTCTGAGCTTAGACTCGTGGGGGAACCCTAAGTTCCAGTCTACCTGAGGGAATCACTCACTTTAAACTAAGTCGTGTACATTTTGAGCTCCAGCAGATTTTCTGTGCAGACAGATAGTAATCAGATTACTTGATGATGATTTCTAATTTTTTTCTGCTTTTTGCCATCTTTGTACATCACGTGGCAAATGGAAACAAGTGTTCATCTTGTCCAGTTTTCCTTTAAGTGAAGTATTTCATGTACTGGAACAGTTTCACTCTCGGTAAGGGTGGACTTATTCCAGGCCAGGAATTTGACAATAAGAGCAAATATTCAATGTTGTTAGTGGGATTTGAACCCGCACCCCCAGGGAAAACTGCAACCTGAACGCAGCACAATAAGCCGCTTGGCCATCCTGACACACTTCTGCTGAATAATCGTGCACAGCTACTGATGTCCACTCAACCACATTAAGTATATAAAAAATAAATAAATAAAACGATTATTCCTTTTTTTATATGATCTGCAATTTATTTTCACATTTCAGCATTACACCTGATGATGGACACAAACCTAAAGATCGCACTATCTCTATCTATCTGTAATAAAAATGATTACAAAGAAAATGTAATGAACTTTTTTGTGTGTTTTGTAAGCTGGATAGAGATAGAGCCATCTGACTTCCAATCTCGGTAGAAACTGAGTTTTGGGAGGTGAAACCATAAGACATGCACTATAGTGCATGTCTTCTCTGACACATTGAAATTGTGTTTTCAGTTAGAGTTGTATAAAATCAAGCAGCTGACTCTGACGTCTGCCCTTAGAAACACTTGTGAATCACTATGTGGTACTAAACAGCTGTCTGAAATTCAGCTGCACCCCACACAAAGTTACACAGTGAGGTGTAAGTTGAAGTTTTAAGCTCCACACATATTAAATCTGTAAGCATTGTGCTTTGCTCTTCTTACAGTTGTGATGAAATACACTTGAAATTTAAGGTTAATCAGGAGGTTTCTGGAAACTTACATATGAGAGTTGTACACTGTTCATCCCTGAATAGGACATTTATTCAGGTTTATCGGTGGAGATAAACCAAACTAATTGTTTATGTTAAAGGATGTAGTTGCAGCGTTGCTGCAGGTGGAGGTGGTGTAGGACAAGCACAGCAGCAGGTTTGTGAATGTTTTTGATATGAATGAAAAAGACAAAGAAGGGCTGATGAGGCTGCTGTGTGATGTAGAGACAGGTATAATGATGATGTGTGTTGTGTATAAATACTGGGTCTATCTGTGTTGCTCAGGCTGCACTGCAGCATCTATTCACAGGTGCGATCCCACTGCAGAGGAGCTTTCACCTGCTCCGTGTCCAACCTGGGCTGGTGACCCCTCCTTATTAGATGGCAAGGCGGTCCCGGGCTCCCCCAGGAGTGATGTAGTTTTTTGTTTTGTTTTTTTGACCAAGCAAAACATGACAGATACATGTGAGGTTTTTTAATAAACGAAAGACAGCATGTGTATTGTTTTGTATGTACACTGTCAGAAATACAATGAAAAGGTTTACACAGTTAACATGTGTCTGAATCGACAAGACGTTCTCACTCCTAACTCGTCAAATGTGTGACGCATGAAGCAGGGTCCCCCTGCTTCACTTCAACTGATTCCTTCGCTAGAGCCCTTTTTATTGTCAGCAAGCAATCATTCATGAATATGCAATTACACATACACGTGACATTCTTGAACAACATCAGTGTCTGTATTGTGTGTGTGTGTGTGTTTCCAGCCATACTATACATAGACATACGACCTTTCAATGAACTTAAACTGTATGCAGAAAAGCAGAAGTAAGCGTCTTGCTAAACTATACAAAACAAACAAGAACTTGCAGTAGGTCATGTCTCAAAGAACATTTAAAGGTGTGAAAAAGTGTGTGCACTTTGAGATAACGAACAAGACAGTCGGGTCTCTACAGCTATAATGGAAATTATAACGTCGAGGCTGCTTCCTCTCATCTCATGGTACAGAAGTGCACACAGAACCTCATCAGACCTAATAAGGATAAGATTTTTATCAGCATACAAATGATTAAATATTTCTAAGCATAAATGACAACCTTAAATTATTAATTCTGACAGTAACAATTAAAATATAATAATAATATCTTTAGTTTAATCTGAGATTTTCTTTGACTGGATATAGTGAGTAAAAAAATGCAAACACAAACCACATTTTATCTTCATAATTTGAAACAGCTTTTATCAGAATTGTTAATGTGAAATACAAGATTGCATAAAAAAACTTGCAACTTTAACCACACAACACTCAAGTCATCACTGCTCTCATATGCAGACTGGCCATTGTCTAGTTTCCACCACGAATGTCCATCTATGTGGCTCTTTCACTTTAGTGCCCAGTTTTGATTTTAACAGTCAGTTTCATTTCACTACAAACGAGGTTTCTGTTAATGACTTGACAGTTTCACAGTTTTGCACGACAAAAGGAATTAATTTATTATGGGGCACATTTCAAATGCAGTGCATGGTTAAACATTTCACGGACCTGACCTGACTTCACTGTTAATGTTTTTAAACGTTCACCATGACCATGGTTCAATAAATATTCACATTTACAAACTGAAAACACATGCTTGAAAATAAAAATATGAAGTTATGCTTGACATTGCTGCTGATGACTCTGATGATGAAACCTGTTCCAGTGCTCCAGTGCAGGCCTGTACCAGTGCAGTGTGACTGGCCTGGTGTTTTTAATGAAGGCAGAAGGAGACGTGGTTTACAGGACTGTCCCTTGGAACAGGAGGCTGCTGGCCCAACACCACAAGAAGCCTGCAGGACCCCTGTTTGACATCAAATGTCAGCAGCAGTCAGTGTGTCAGCTTCATCTCCCACACTGTGAGCTCATCTCCACAGGTGGAGGTCACAAACAAACCCCAAGTTGTTGCTGCAGATGAATTTAGCGATTTGTCAAGTAAAACAGACCAAGACTGAATTAACTGGAAGAGAATTTACATGGATAGGACTGGATTGGAATCTGTCATAAATTACAGGATGGACCGTCACTCTTTTGATCCGGCAGTGCAGCCTAAAAGGCCGCTGCGCACCAGCCGTACAAGCATTGACACACCTCATTTTCAGTATTGACACTGGATTGCCCAATCAAACCTCTTAATGTGACCAGCCCCTCCCCTACCTTAGCTGTGCGCTCACGCAGCTTGTAAAAAGATATAGGGTGGAAGAAGTGAAGGAAAGATGCAGCTGAAAAATTGAGAGACAACCGTAAAAAGAAACTAAAAACAGATGCAGCAAAATGTGTAAAATTAGCCTATACTGGTCTTCACAATCCATAGCAAAAGTATTAACAACAAGGGGTATTGCATAGTTTTATACTTGCAAATGAGCCTGCTTGTGATAAAAGTATAGCATTTCAGTAATAACAAGTTCCAACCCAAATAACTGATTTGCTGCCTGGAGCAGCAGGTAAGCCAGGTGTTGAAGCTGGGATAAAACATGCAAAACCGCTATTAGCCATTGTCACGTGACTTGGGAGTTTTGAACCACACCTCGGAGCAGTCGTTCAAAACATCTGCACAGAAGCTCAACCAGTGTCAGCGTTGAGCATCTCATAACAAAAATTTGGATCATGTCATTACTTGAATGGACCTAGAAAAACTAAAGGTGATAAAGCTGTGTGAGGTCAGACTGTAGAGGGAGAGTGTTTGATTCACCGCAGTGTTTCTGCTCTGTGACGACAGTCGTGTTAACTGCAGAGATTTTATACACCGAAATGGAGACTAACATCAGAAGCTCGGATCCCACACAGCTGATTTTCATAGTTTCATCACTAAAACTATTTAAAGTCACCTGAAAAAGATCTAACTGACCGCAGGTATCAGCGGGTAACTCACGTGACAAACAAAGACAACTGCTTATCTTATCTGGTTTACCTTTAACTGAAGTATTTCATCTACTGGAACACTTTCACTGAGTTTTTATTGGTGTCAGCAAGCTGAGTTATGGATTACAAGACGCAGTGTTAGAGGAATTGTACAGCACAGGCCAGTTATTCCAGACCAGGAATTTGAGTGCTTCCAGGAGTACACACGGGACACATTATTGCTGTCTTTCTCTATAAAGATATTTTAGGAGAAAATTATGCAATTGTTCAAAAACATCGAGTCTGATGAACTTTGTATGGAAAGTTTTCAGACATTGTGTTGCTCTGAGGCGATTTGATAAAAATTTGTAACTTCCAAAACAGTGACAGTGACATTTTCTGAAAGCCAGCAAAAATACCTACGTTTTCATGTATAATTTGAGGAGGTTGAGTGGAAATTGAGCGAGTAGCAAGAAGTTGTTCAGACATGAAGAGAAAATTGGCAAAGTTTCACTGTCCACTCTGAGTTAATTGCATAGCAACCATAACAACACGTGTATTTTGTGAAAAATCACAGTTTTGCAACTGAAAACTTAAAGAGGCATTAAATGAAAACGGTAACAGATATGAAAAAGCTGAATCACGCAGGAATAGCCCAATCATTTGAGAACGTTTTAAAGTTTGAATGGAGTTTCTAGGTGAAAGTATGAGCATGTAGTTAAGTTTCAAAGACAAGCAAGTTTTAGCAGAATTGTGGAAGTTTTCCATTCATTTCAATGGGACAAATTAAAGGAAAAAAGTTTAATATTTTAAAAAGTGTAATAGCTATAACTACCAAAAGATATAGCACCCATCTCCAAAAAGAGGTGTTACTGCACAGTAATGATGGAGGTGATCTTTGCCGTAGAGTGCCTGTAGTGCTTGTTTTGCAAGCCTAATGCTGCTTCTCGCCATTTTTCTCCAGACTCGTTACTTGAGAGGCGCCACATTTCACCCATGAGCTCTACATGTCATCTCGATATTTAATTTCTCCATTTAGTTTCAGTGCCACAGTGCACGCTGATCATTAGAGATGTCTCTGATGGGAAACGTTACTTCAAGTTTATTTATTTAATCAGCATCCATACAATTAAAGCGGCTATAGCTGAGTTGGGCACATAATTATGTTCATGCATTCATGCACAAATACAGAAAATGTATCTAAATTCACCTCTAAACATCGCTGTAAATAGACCAAGTGCTTTAGCTCTTGCCTAGCATTTTAAAATCCATCCATCCATTTTCTTCCGCTTATCCGGGGTCGCGAGGGCAGCAGCCCAGGCAGAGAAGCCCAGACCTCCCTCTCCCCAGCCGCCTCCTCCAGCTTATCCGGGGGAACACCAAAGCGTTCCCAGGCCAGCCGAGAGATATAATCTCTCCAGCGTGTCTTGGGTCTGCCCTGGGGCCTCCTCCTGGTGGGACATGGCAGTCTCTCTCTCATATTTTAGGAGAAAATTATGAGAGAGAGATAATTCAAAAACATCAAGTCTGATGAACAAGTGTGGAGAGGTTGTGAGAGTCTCCAGTAATAAGTCTACAAAGGTGTGCAAAATAACAACAACCACCACCATCATCGCCCAACATGATGCGTTTTTGGAGTTTGACAATTTTGCTTAATGAATTAAATTTTTTTTAAATTTTACAAACACTTTTATTTTATTTTCACAGTGAAAAAAAACAATCATGTGACTTATGAATGAAACTGAAGGAAAGACGATGTCATCTGCTGTTACGTATAATCATATTGTTGGTGAAACGCTTTCATGTTCTCCACTTTTCTGACATTTCACTTAATTCATGTAAATTCTCATATAAAAAACGCAAAGATTTCAGAAAGTTTCACGTAAACACAAAACTGCATCATGTTTCTGTTTATACAACATATTATACGTCTTACATAAAACCCCTGAGTTATCAAACAGTTTACGTGGCACACAGCTCTTTGAGAAGACTTATGTTCTGATATTTTAGTATCAGATTCACTATCAGAAATGTGTGATGTAACATTGCTGCCTTTCTCGCTCCATTACAGTGACATTATTTAAGCTCTGAGCTTAGACTCGTGGGGGAACTCTAAGTTCCAGTCTACCTGAGGGAATCACTCACTTTAAACTAAGTCGTGTACATTTGTACATTTTGAGCTCCAGCAGATTTTCTGTGCAGACAGACTGATCTTTGTACATCATGTGACAAACAGAAACAAGTGTTCATCTTGTCCAGTTTACCTTGAAGTGAAGTATTTCATGTACTGGAACAGTTTCACTGGTATTGGCAAGGGTGGACTTACTCCAGGGGCCCGTTCTTCGTACCTCGCTAAGTAAGTTAGCCGGATTAGATTGTTGACGATTTCGCGTGATCCTGGATCAGTCGGTTCCCCGAAGCTCATCCGGGACTTGCTGTCATAGCAACAGAGCCGTAAGCGTAAACCTGCTGGGGAGCAGGTTTACTTTATGTAAACAGGATTAGATCGCGGCCACGCAGGTATGTCCGCTTCATTTATACGAAAGCAACAGCGATATTTTTCCACTGTTTAACCATAAATAAATAACATCAATGTAACTAAAGATAATGCAGCACTTGATCCTTTTATTGATGTCACACAGATACATACAGGTCATTTCCTAAAAAAGGGAAATGAACTATTAACATTCTATTACATGTATGTGATTATTACAGATGTAATTCATATTTCAGAGTAGTAATTGTAAATTACTTCGTGTAATCAAGATGAGAGACCACGGCTATAAAAGCGAAGGTGGATTTGGGAAGCCTGTCGCAGCCATGTCCTGTCCGTATACGCGAGCCACCCATTGCGGAAGGTGCAAGATTGATAAGGAGAGTCCTCAGAATTCAGCGTATATTACGGGACAGACAGGATCCTTTAGCTCAGCGCGACAGTGTGCTCATAGAGAGATATCGATTTTCCCGTGAGGATATTATTTACTTAACCAACTTGTTGACGAGGGGGTGCAGGACCACCACCTGTCTTTTTTTCCTCTGCCCTTTTCTTGGTTGCTGAGTATTACAGAGTATTACAGGCCAGTATTACCTTGCCAAGAGACGAAAAGCAATCTAAGAGATAAATATTACCATTCTGTAGAATACTCCTGTATTCCACTTTTACTTGTTCCCATGTTCTTGTGGGTCCTGTTGTGGCTCTAATGTGAAAGGGGATATAATATAACATATTATAATATAATATAATGCCATATGATATTGGACAATATAGTGTCATATGATAGATCTACCCTACCGCCTACTGGTGTTGGCCAGAGGGGCCGATGGCGCGATATGGCAGCCTGGCTACAACCGTAGCTGCCTCCACCAGTGTGTGAATGTGGGAGTGAATGAATAGTGGTATCGTAAAGCGCTTTGGGTGCCTTGGAAAGCGCTATATGAACCCAATCCATTATTATTAGTATTATTATTAAATTACCTACGAGTTTGATTTGTCAGCAACTTTCTGCCAGCCCTCTCTCCTTGCTTTTGCAGCCTTTGCAGTGTTCTCTTGCGTTTTAATTAAACTCTGAAACTCCTGAAATCCCTCACTCATGAGTTCTTGCTCTGCTGCCGGAAAATACCGAGCGCGCCCCTTCGACATTTTCGCCGACCAATCAGCGGGTTGCCGATCAATGTTTCTACTATCGATGCGTAGCCCCTTTTACGACACCCAGTGATGTCACATTACTGCGTCCAGCTGTACTAATCGTCAACAGCAGGCGTGTTCGGGGAACCGGATTAGCGAGCTCACGGTTAGCGCGATGATTTGATCTTGGATGTAGTAAGCGACGTACGAAGAACGGGCCCCTGGCCAGGAATTTGACAGCAAAGGTAAAGACTCAATGTCAGGAGTGAGATATAAACCCACGCCTCCAGGAGAGACTGCGACCTGAAAGCAGCTCCTTAGACCGCTCGGCCATCTTGACACAATTAGCCCACATCGAGCTGAAGAATCATGCACAGCTGCTGATTTCAACTCAACATTCCTGCTGAGTATGTAGAAAATAAACAAAAATAAACAAACCTGTTATTAAAAATCATCCATGGCGTAATGGTTAGCTCTCAGGATTCTGAATCTAGCGATCTGAGTTCAAATCTTGGTGGAACCTGATTTTTTTGGGAGGTCGGGGAAACCATCGTGCATGTCTTCTCTGCCACATTGAAATTGTGTTTTCAGTCACACCTGTATAAAATCAAGCAGCTAACTCTGACGTTCATGCAAATTTCTTTCGAAATGAAATTTCCACTCGTGTCCGCGAAAAGCACGAGGCATCGTCACGTGACTTAAGGTTATGCACGTCACAGTCTGTACATCTGCGTGACAATGTATAGACGTGTGGTTTGTTCACCAGCAAAACGGGTAAATGCCATCACTTTAAAAAAAAGAGGATGTGGTTTGAAGTCAAGAAATGAACTGTTTATGTCACAAACAACCACGAACTGTGTCAAGTGATTGTTTAAATCTGGATTTTAAACAAAGAGAAGAACAATATAAATGCATTTAAAAGTAAAAGCTTGAACTGTACATTCGAGAATTAATTTTAAAAACATTTGGACTCTACTTGTGATTCCAGCTCTCCGCAAATATTTTTAAATTCTCCATAATTATGCTTTGAAAAAAGCTTTAATTTGACTTGATCTCCCAGCTGCTCCTGTCCAAGTTATGACTTCAGCTTTTCTCTGTAAGGTTTGTAAAAAATAATAAAAATAATTTTGGAATGACATATATAAAGCTCTCAATACAGTTTTCTAACAACCATTAATAAAGGACCAACAGTGAGCCATTTTAGGAGTATTACCAAATGGTTTTGCGGGAAATGATAAAAAGTATCTCTTAAGAATCTTGTTTACAGCAGCACTAAAGTGTATCACCATTAAATGGCTGAATCTTGACCCACCTTTATATAATATGTGGCTTGATAAAGTAAGAAAGATTTACCAGATGGAGGAAATAACATCTGCTCTGCGGATTCAGAGAGAATTGTTTACTGAGCGTTGGCGACCCATACATGCTTTACTGTTTCAATAATTTAGCATAGGTCTGTTTCTTTTTGTTTATTTATGGCTATTAAGATTGTCACATGTTATTTAGTATTACATTAAGTTTTGGGGTTTTTTTCCTTCTTCTTGTTTGTTTGTTTGTTTGTGTTTTGTTTTGTTTGGCTTCCTAGTATTGTTTTGTGTTCCCCTATTGCAGTTTTTATTTTAATCTGTACTTCTGCATTGCTATTCCTGTAACTGTCCTACTTGCGAACATTGACAAGTACAAGTTGCAATGTTGTAAATTATAATAACAACTGAGTTTAAAAAAAACTCTGGTTTTTCACTTAATACGCTTAAATTCTAATTTAAGCAATAAAAAGGTTTTCAGAAACATTTACATACACAGAGAGCTGCATCATGTCTCTATTTGCACAAAATATTACATCACTTAAATTAAACTCCTTAATTATCAAACACTTAAATGACTGAATGGTAAACAGCTCTTTGAGAAGTGATGTTGTGATTTTTCAATAGCCTTTAGAAATAATGTAACATCACTGGCTTCCTCGGTCCAGCAACATTATTTAAGGTCATTTACAACCTCGGACTCGTACAGGGACCCTCGGTTCTAGTCTGCCTGGAGAAATCACTCACTTTAGACTACATGGTGTACATTTTGTACTGTGATCTCCAGCAGATTTTCTGTGCAGACTGTGATCAGATTACTTGCTGCTGCTGATGAGTTTGCTGTAGATTTAGACTTCTATATTCTACAGTATATAAAAAGCTGTTACATGAGCGCTGAGGGCTGCTTCAAACCATTGGTCAGTGGTCAAACACAGCCAGCTGAAATTCTGATTTTACAGCGGATCTTGTGGGCACTTGTGGGAAGTTGTTTTGCTAGAGCAAACTGAAAAACTCTCAAATGACACGACATTCAGGTGGGAAGGAGAAAGGACTCACATGATCCAGCCAACCCATCCATCATATAAAAAGACATCTGACGATCTGTTTGAAAGATTTGGGTTATGAGAACCCAATAGACAACTCACTGGGTAAGTCAGATCTTTGTTTTTCTTGGTTTTTTGTCTGTCCTGCATGTAGGTTTAGGCAAAAATAAATAAATGAACAAAACACATAAAAACAATACAAGTTTCCTGTTTCCAATAAGAATATCCAGCAGAGACCAGAAATGAACTTCTTAACTCTTAATTGAACTTAACAGAGTTCTTTCACTGAAACCGTTTAACTCTTCTGTTTATTATTGTTGTTGTTGTTATTGTCATTGTTATTATTATTATTATTATTAATATTATTGTTATTATTGTTGTTGTTGTTGTTGTTGTTAATCATATATTTTGTTAAATTGCTGTGTGGTAGAGAGTGCTGCGACGGACCGAGTTCGATGGCGTTCCCTTGTCACCCGATGTGCCAATCGGCACGGGAGGATCCAAGTCTAAGTAAGAGAGTGTAGAGATTACTTTGTGTGATGATGAGGAAAATCTGGACCCAAAAGCAGATTTCTGAGGGAATTGTTCCAGACGGCTGATTTTGCTTCCCATCTACAAACTGTCCCACTGCCATTGAATCCTCTATTTTATTTCTCTGCAGATTTCCATGAGCCGAGTGAAATATCCAACTCTGTGAATCGCTCTAAGGACTTGCCGTCACTGAGAACAACATTAAAGAAAGATTTAACACAAGCAGCAAGTTCACGTGACATGGAGCCAATAAGCTGCTTTGAAGAGTTTACACCTATCATCGCTGCTGATGAGGTTGATGATGAAACCTACCTGTTCCAGTGCTCCAGTGCAGGCCTGTACCAGTGCAGAGTGACTGGCCTGGTGTTTTTAATGAAGGCAGAAGGAGACGTGGTTTACAGGACTGTCCCTTGGAACAGGAGGCTGCTGGCCCAACACCACAAGAAGCCTGCAGGACCCCTGTTTGACATCAAATGTCAGCAGCAGTCTGTGTGTCAGCTTCATCTCCCACACTGTGAGCTCATCTCCACAGGTGGAGGTCAGTTCTTGCAGGTCGCTCATGTGAATGATGAGGGCATCGAGTTTATTACCCCTCACAAGATAACAGAAAGTCATGCTTTTATAAACATCACAGGGTTTTCTCGTTTTGGTAATGTGAAGGGTGAAGACTCTCCTCCTGACCCAGTCCAAGCGTTGGTTCTGCTCTTCTACAAACCCCCAGTTAATCCTCATCCCAGGTCTGTCCTCAGTGTGCTGTTGGTGCCGAGGAATGTAGTGATTCGTCATGTTAAGCACACCAGGAGGGAATTAAATGGTGAAGAGATGTACATAGACATACCTTCGAGATGTAGTCTATCTCCAAAGCAGGTTTACACTCTGTCCACTGCTCCTGATGATGACCTGATTGTAGTTCAACCAAATGAAGCAGAGTTTCATGGAGAGTATCTTAACAGCTCAGTTCCATCATTCCAGGTGATTTTCAACAGAGTCATTACAGATGTTAACCTGAGTCTGACACACAAGAGCAGCTTCAGCTGTGTCTGGAAAAGTGAGGTTTGTCTTTTGCCCAACAGAGTGAGAACATTGAGTCTCCCTCCAAATGAGAAGCTGTTAAATGTACGGAGCTCCATTATTAAAGGGATATCAGGACCTGTTCTCAGCAGTCTGATGGACAAACTGCTGGAGAAAAAAGTGATAACTGATGCTGAGAGGGAGGAAGCAATCGTAATGCCAAACAGAAGTGACCGAGCTCGTTTTGTTATCGACACTGTGAGGAACAAAGGTGAACGTGCTACTTCACAGATGATTGAGTCTCTGTGGGAACTTGACTCCTTCTTCTGTGAGTACGTTGGGCTGATTTGAGGCATCTGGTAAATTTTGCTGAATTTGTCTTCAGGCTTCAGTTACAAACCTCAACATCTTAGTTTGATCGAAATAGGACTGCTCCAGCTCTTTTTGATCTTTAAGCAAAGTTGAATCCAGCCTTTTCCTCTAGACTGAAACTGGCTATTAATATTAATGTTACATGGCTGGTTACAACAATTAACATATAATAATAATATCTTTAGTTTAAACTGAGATTTCCTTTGACTGGATGTAGTGAGTAAAAAAAGTGCAAACACAAACCACATTTTATCTTCATAATTTGAAACAGCTTTTAACAGAATTGTTAATGTGAAATACAAGATTGTATAAAAAAGTTTCCAACAGTTAATCCATTATTTTAGTTTTTTTTAACTCCCAAAATTAAAAGTAAATGTCTGCACTTTAACCTCATATTAAACACATATTTGCAACTTTAATGTGTTTTAGCTAAAAAAATAAACTAAAATTGTTATTGTGCAGTAATTTCCAGATGTATCTGTATATATTTTATCCATCTCTGTTGTGTATTTGTGGATTTTTTTTTAATGAGGCTAAAACAAATGGCAGGAATTTGATCTTGTTGGGCCAAAATGATCTGATGTGATTGCTTATTGTTGTCAAGTCTTAAAATATTCTATATTTGCTAAAGATTTGTTCACTTTATGATTCAGTATTCACCGTAAATTTGACTTGAATCCAACTTTTTTTGACTACTAAATGCTATGTATTGTCTATCTGAATCGATCGCCCTGTAATTAAAAAGAAAGAATGAAAATAAATTACTTGTGCATGTAATGAAGTTTGTTTTGAGTTTCCTCACAATGACACTGAAGGCCTTCACACGCTCGACCAATATGAACATTTCAGGTGTTAAAAATGCAACATGACGGTTCGTTATGTGGCTCTGAATCTCTCTGAACTATTAGAAACAGCAAGATGAAGATGGATAACTTTCTTAGCAGCACCTTTAATCTCCACACAACAAAAACAACACTTCCTGTGTGCAGCCCCCATGAGACTTCGCTAGCCAATCAGAAGCCAGGAAATCCTAGACTCAGGTAACTGCAGCATTCAGTACGTACTTATTACTGCTTTGAAAGTGCATGTGTAAACATTCGAATATGTAAATATGTAAATATCAAAACATGTAACCATCAAATGTAAAAATAAAATGGTTACATAACTAGCTCTGTAATCCTCATAAACACTCCGTTGTGTATTAAATGACATATAAATTTACTTCCAAACTTTACAAAATTATTTGTCTGTTCTTCATGCAGCTGTTCACACCAACTGCCTGCCACCAACACCAACCAAGCTCAATTTTCCCAGCTTAACAGATCTCATCAATCAGATCACTGCACAAGTGAATCAAAATGTGCATCAACACTGAACTTACAATGAGAAGAAACAGTTAAATAACACAATTTATATCAGACACACAGCTAAACGCTGCTCCAGGTCATCTCTGAAATGATTTCTCTGCCTCGTTAGATGTGATCTCAACTTTGCCAAGAAGACTTCAAAGTGTCCCATTAAGATCCTGAAAGCAGTTTTGATTCAGCTTCAACTCCTAAATAAAACTATGAACTTCTCCCACCTGCTGCCTTCTACTGGTTATCAGATGAACGCTCAAATAACAGACACTCCAAATTGCCAAAATAACATAATACAGAAATGAAGAAAACCAATATAGAACAAGAACATAATCCCTTCACAAAACCTGAATGAAATCCATCCATGCATTTTCTGGGGTCGCGGGGGCAGCAGCCTAAGCAGAGAAGCCCAGACCTCCCTCTCCCCAGCCACCTCCTCCAGCTTATCCGGGGGAACACCAAAGCGTTCCCAGGCCAGCCGAGAGATATAATCTCTCCAGCGTGTCCTGGGTCTGCCCCGGGGCCTCCTCCCGGTGGGACATGGCAGTCTTTCTCTGATATTTTAGGAGAAAATTGTGCGATAATTCAAAAACATCAAGTCTGATGAACAAGTGTGGAGAGGTTGTGAGAGTCTCCAGTAATAAGTCTACAAAGGTGTACAAAATAACAACAACCACCACCATCATCGCCCAACATGATGCGTTTTTGGAGTTTGACAATTTTGCTTAATGAATAAAAAATGATAAAAGTTTTATAGACACTTTTATCATTTCGTTTGAGGAAATAACAGAAAAATAAAGAAGCGCAATATTGACATATATTTTCATTTTTATTTTCACAGTGAAAAAAACAATCATGTGACTTATGAATGAAACTGAAGGAAAGACGATGTCATCTGCTGTTGATGACAGCCCACATCGAGCTGAAGAATTGTGCACAGCTGCTGATTTCAACTCAACATTCCTGCTGAGTATATAGAAAATAAACAAAAATAAACAAATCTATTAATAAAAATGATCACAAAGAAAATGTACTGAACTTACTTAAAAGTTTGTGTTAAATTTTGTAAGTTGGACAGAGACAAATAGATAAGTTGTGTGTGGACAGTGAATGATTAGATGTGATCTTCAGTGATGGAAGCGAAAGTGTAAGCAGGTATAAAATTGAGGTAAAGAAGAGATTCTGGGTTCTTCACTTTTGTCTTCTGTGAGATGAGCAGTTCAGAAGATTGGATCTAAGAGGTTCACAGTTGAAAGTTCAAGCAGAACTTTCAACTGTTTGTCCACATGTTGGCCTATGGCTCCCCCCATAGGCCAACATGTGAATTGATTTCCACTGAATGGCAGCTGCTTTCCTGTTGGGTGATTATCATCAACATATGATGAGCTCATCTTTGAGTCAAGTAGTGCTCATCCTTTCTCCATCCTCTCCTCACCAAAGATAAGAACACAATCTGCATTAACTCAGAGTAGGTTAGTTAGATAAGTGTAGTTTACATAATCTGATTTTTGTTTTTGTGATTTTACTTGATTTTGCTTCGCACCTGTATAAAATCAAGCAGCTAACTCAAATGTCTGCCTTTAGAAACACTTGTGAATCACTATGTGGTACTAAACAGCTGTCTGAAATTCAGCTGCACCCCACACAAAGTTACACAGTGGGGTGTAAGTTGAAGTTTTAAGCTCCACACATATTAAATCTGTAAGCATTGTGCTTTGCTCTTCTTACAGTTGTGATTAAATACACTTGAAATTTGAGTTCATCAGGAGGTTTCTGGAAACTTGTGTAAGTAAGTAAGTAAGTAAAATTTTATTTATATAGCACATTTATAGATAAAAGATCACAAAGTGCTTCACAAGGTATAAAACAAAAACAGTCAAAAGTTAACAAAATGCAATTTTAAAAAGATGTGTTTTTAGCTGTTTTTTAAAAGTAATCACTGAGTCTGCAGATCTTAAGTTCTGAGGAAGAGAATTCCACAGTCTGGCAGCCACAGTAGCAAAAGCTCTATCACCCTTGGTTTTCAGTCTTGTATACTGAATAACAAAGTAGGCCCTGATCACAAGACCTCAGGGACCTACTAGGGGCATAGGGCTGTAAAAGTTCAATGATGTACGCTGGTGCTTGTTCTTGAAGAGCCTTAAATGTCAGAACCAGAATCTTAAAATGGACTCTGAATTCAACGGAGAGCCAGTGCAGCTGTATAAGCAACGGTGTTACATGAGAGTATTTCGATGTTTTTGTCAGAAGCCTTGCTGCAGCATTTTGGACAATCTGCAGACGCTCCAGGGAGTTTTTGTTTAGACATGTAAACAGTGAATTACAGTAGTCCAATCGTGATGAAATGAATGCATGAATAACAATCTCCAGTTCAGTATGAGATACTATGGGGCTCAATTTAGAAATGTTTCTTAAATGATAGACGCAGGACCAAACCAGAGATTTAACGTGGACATCCGGGGTAAGAGCAGAATCAAAGGTTACCCCGAGGTTCCTGATAGACGATTTCACAAATGTTGAAAGAGGACCAAGAGCATTCATTATGTCAGGTACATGTCTGTCTGGAGCACATACAAGGACTTCAGTCTTTTTTTCATTAAGTTGGAGGAAGTTGTCAGCCATCCAACCTTTGATGGTTTCTAAGCACACATTTAGAATCTGCAGCTTAGAAACATCTTCAGGTTTAAAAGATATATATAGCTGGATGTCGTCTGCGTAGCAGTGGTAGCAAATGTCCTCAAAGGGGCTCAAAATATGCTGGAGAGGAAGTAGATATATTAAAAACAATAAGGGCCCCAGCACAGAACCTTGTGGCACACCATAGGACAGGGACGTGGAAGATGACCTGTACTTAGAGACCGCCACAGAAAAGTATCGTTCATAGAGATACGAGGAGAACCACTCTAAGGCAGACCCAGATACACCAACCCAGTATTTCAGCCTTTCAAGCAAAATGTAATGGTCAACGGTGTCAAAGGCTGACGTGAGATCCAACATTAAAAGAACAGAACACTTTCCTGCATTGTTTTGCATCAGAATGTCATTGGAAACTCTAAGAAGGGCTGTTTCAGTAGAATGAGCTCTACGAAAGCCAGACTGAAATTTGTCAAAGATATCATGTTTGTCTAAAACTGCTGTAAGCTGCTTAGCCACAACCTTCTCTAAAATCTTAGCAATTAACGGTATTTTTGAGATTGGTCTGTAATTGCTAGTGAGAGATGGGTCCAGCATAGGCTTTTTTAATAGGGGGTGTATAACAGCAGTTTTAAAATAAGCAGGGACTTTACCAGATCCCAGTGAGGTGTTAATTATGGTGAGCACACAGGGACCAATAGAGTGGAAGAAATTTTTGAATAACGATGCGGGTAAAATGTCGAGTGAACAGGAGGATGCTTTTGTTGCATTAACTATTTTTTCCAGCTCTGATAGTGAGACGGGTAAAAAGCATTCTGAAACAACAGGCCGAGCTGGCATAGGAACTGACAATGCAGATGCTGATGGGGACAATTTTTTCCTTACATTACTAATTTTTTCTAGAAAGAAAGAAAGAAATGTTTCGCAGTCTTCATTAGAAGAAATAATGGCAGCAGGTGGAGCAGGAGTAATAATATCAGTAATAGTGTCAAATAATACCTTAGGATTATTTGACACATATGAGAGTTGTGCACCGTTCATCCCTGAATAGGACATTTATTCAGGTAACTTTTGGGTTTTATGTTTGCATCTTATAATCACAGGTTTGAATGACTGTGTTGAGATGGCACGATACCATTTTTTTATGTCAAATACGATATCATAAATTTGGATATCTGCTGATACCGATATGAATCTGATATATAGTGTGTTTTTTAATCAATAAAACTTTTTTATATCTTGCTACATTTTGTATAAGGTAGACTGTATAACTGCATCTCTACCAGTTTCTCTGCACTCCAGCCTCTTCTGTTCCACGTGAAGGGATTTTCCTTAATGCAGGAGAAATTATCTCCACGAAAAGGAACAGTTTCAGCCATCGCTTTCCAGTTCTCAATCAATCTACCCCCAGTTCAAAAATATGTATAGGAAAATTTCCCCAATATAATATTATTTATAAATACACCCGTCTAGCGATTAATTGCATAAGTAATGGAAGCATGACCTCACAGCAGAAGCATATTCCATAATGTGTTGTACAGTATTATATGCATATTATATGTAACGTGGTGTTTTCCAGTTATTGTATTTACCAACATCAAGAAGTGAAAAGCAAAGAAAGACCACACAATGGTGCGTGTTTAAACAAGGAGAGTTTACTGGTCAAAATTATTTATTACACAAATAAACCACATTTTTAACCCCAAAAATACACGTTCAAAGCAACACAACAGCGGCCCAATATCAGACAAAACTCCACTCTGTAGAGTGAGTGGGCAATCATAATGAAGCAGTTGGTTTTATTTTGTGGATTCAAGCTGCTCTTCATATTTTTGGCCACCAGATGTCACCAGAGAGGACTATGTTGAAAAGCTTCGAGTAATGAACCGTTTTTCAAAACAAGCTTCAGAAAGCTTCATTTGGCCATCACTAGGCGGGACTATTCATTTCCGGAGTTTTTGAAGAACTGGAAAAGATTACAAACGTGTATGTCTTTACCTGAGTAGCGTCGATAGAGTCACTAGGACTTTTTAAATTTATTTATTTAATTATCTGAATCGAATAAGGAAATGCCAGATTGGATTTAAAATGGGACCTTCAACAGCAGGTACGGAAACAAGAGAAATTGTATCAAAGTCTTGAAGGAAGGGTCTAACTGGGGTTTGTTTACACGGATTACATGTAGACCTAATTATTTCAAACTTCGACCTTGATTAATCCTAACATTAAGATCTGGAGTGAGAAACGGAAAACAAGGAAGTGTAAAGCAGATGTCTGTACTATGAAGTACCATTAACGGCTTGTCGAGCTGAACGTCAGAGTTCCCGGCTAGGAAATACGGTCGTTATGTTTAGAGTTTCGGTTTAAAATCGGTTCGCTGTGGTCTGTAGTTTCTGCTTCTAAAGGCTGACTTTGGTCCAAGATGGCTCGATCCGGTGCGTGTTGCTTGCCGTTTGCCTCTGTAAATTGCGTTATTGTTTGTTTTGTTTCTTACAATTTGTGCCACCAAAATCAACTCACTCTGGTGTATGAACGCCCAAAACGTTTGGATCTTCAATATTTTGCCACTAATCAGAAAGACTTTCCTGCTTACTACGTGGTGCGCTCCTGCCCCTAAGCATAGACGCCGGGGTAAATGTGCCTGTCAGCTGGTGAAGCTTAAAGCTTCAGCGCCTGCTGCAGTTGATTATGGTCGGTTCCATCGCATCCCTAGGCGTCTTCTAAAAAAAAAAAATATCTCATGCAACCCGCTTGGCAGGGGCGGATCTAGAGAAATTTTCTTAGGGTGGCATGAGGGTGGCAAAGAAATCAAATGGGGTGCCCCCCCCCCCCCCCCAAACACATATGCAGGTGGTTACATATGGTTAAAATGTTTCAAACGCAGTAAGTATGCACGTTTTTCATATAAATATAGTCTGTAACTTAATTATTGTCTGTAGCCCACATAATTACACACTTTAGTTACATAAAACATGTGCGTTTTGATATTATGTACTGTACAGCCTGTATAATAAATACATATGTAGCCCAATAAGTATAAAATCCAGAAAGCTACACAACATGGGACGCTTCATTTACAAACACAAGTCTAACTTAAGTTTCACAGTTTTTGTTAGAAAACAGTCACATTGTTACAGCTTAAATTACACAAAATTACAGAAATCTGCACTGTCATGAACAAAAATTTAAAACTAATTTTTCATGATTTGTTGGATTAACCCTCTGAGATTTGAAGTACAACCGGCCATGTTTGACTCCTTTTCAGTTTACATTTGTGTTTCACCCTCAAATTGTTTCATTTTATTTTTTTTCCTCTTGCCTTGTTTGGTATCTTTTCAGCTCAACTGAATTTAGTTGTTTTTTTCACTGACATACTGCATTAGTATTACTGATCTGAAATCACACAAAGAACTTAAAATCCTAGTAGTATTTTTTTTACTGTAAAAAAACCACACAGACACGTTGAGTAAATTTTTATAACTTGAAATGCAAATATAAATTGTACATTTTGTAAACATATACAACTATTTATCTAAAAATGCAGCCAATACACCTGCTGTTTTTTTTTTTTTCCATTTTGTACAACCATTTAAAAGTATTACTAAAACTAAAATGAGAGAACAATCAGGTGTCTCAATAAGATGCTCCACAAATGATGTGTGGCATTAAAAAAAAAAGTTTGTCCACCAAAAGACAGAAGAGCACAGGGACAAACCTGCAGGCCTGACAACAGGAGGTGTATCACTCCGCTGGTTTTCTACTTAGTGACAGTGTTTACGTTGCAAATGTGCCTTTGTGACATTCATTAGTGCCCTCACTGACACACAAAACAAAACGACTACACAACAGAACAACTACACAAGACAGCACAACACACTAAGTAAACACTCCACACTAAACGTCACAAATCTCCCACATCTAAAAACCCTCTCTCTCTCTCTCTCTCTCTCTCTCTCTCTCTCTCTCTCTCTCTCACTCTGTCTCGCTGCCGTTGCTCCCAAAACTCTCCCTCTTCCTAAACAACCAAATCCTACGTGTTGCCTTTTTTTAAAAAATTGGTCGACATGGTACGTTTTTCCCCCGATAGGAAAGCTTTTTTCCCTTTCTTTACTGTTTTTGCGCTGTCCTTAGAAAATGCTTAAAACTCACACACACACAAAAACGTGACGACAGTATTTAGAACAAAGCGTGGCTGATATATATTATCATAACTCTGGATTTACTGACCTGTAATTAAAATTAAAAAACTTTGAAGTCCGAACTTTCAATATGGGCTGAAATAGAGACTCAGCGTGGCTGCAGCTTGTTGCTGTGTCAGCTTACATCAGTCATGTGATTTGGAGGTGCAGCGTGTCCGTGGACCACAGAGGGTTAATAACACTCACCTTGCTTCCATTTCCAGAGTGTAACAACCAACCACCTGTGTGAAATCTGAAATTCCCATGGTGTTATTCAAAATGTGCTCTGGCACAATCATAAGCATCGCTGGCTACTGAAAACAAGAAAAAAGCCGGTCCTGCTGTGGGCTGAACCATTTGTTACTGGTGCAGGGGGGGAACACGATCCAATATATTCAGTTTTAGCATTTATATTCACTGTTGACTGTAACTACGCTCAAACTGTTAATGCTATCTTATTTTAATAAACAACACTGTCATATGCAAAACTGGGGTGGCACTTGGGGTGGCAAGGGATCATTTTAGGGTGGCACTTGCCACCCCATGCCACCCTTCTAGATCCGCCCCTGCCGCTTGGGTCATTTATCAAACATGATGTCACAAATCTGGGAGTCATTATGGACTCGGACTTTAAATTGAATAAACATGTTAGTTCTGTGTCAAAAAAAAAGCTTTTTCCAGTGAAGGCAAATGACAAAACTGACGCCAGTTTTGTCAAGACATGACATGCAGAAAGTAATACATGCCTTTATTTCAACTCGCTTTGACTATGGTAATGTAGACTACTTTATGTTGGAGTCAGTCAAGGATCTCTTGCACATCTTCAGCTTGTTCAAAATGCTGCTGCCCGCCTCTTGACTGGTACCCACAGGCACAAACATGCCTGTCCGCTCTTCATTGGCTTCCTGTTTATGATAGAATTAATTTCAAAGTCCTAACGCTGGTTTATAAATGCCATGAATGGGCTTTCTCCACCATACCTTTCAGAGGTACTTCAGCCTTGTATTCCTTCGCAGGCCCTAGGTCAGCTGTTGGGCTGCTTTTGGTTGTTCTGAAAACTAGGCTGAAACTCAGGAGAATGGTTTTTCAATTATGGCTCCCAAACTTTGGAATATGCCGCTATTAGACAGGCGTCTTCGCTTCCTGTTTTTAAGTCACTTTTGAGAACACACATTTTTTCAATAGTTTTTAGACTGGTGTGAGTTGATATATTTATGTGTGTATTATGTGTTTTTGTGAGTGTCAGTGGTTTTGTCTTGTGTTTTACCCCTTTGTTTCTGTACAGCACTTTGGGCAAATGTACCATTTTTAAATGTGCTATATAGGGGTGGGTTTTTATAATCGATTTATGCACTTTCACCTGCAGTGTGAACGTAGCCTAAGTCTCATCAGTAAATCCAGCAGCTTTAGCTACAAGAAAAGGCCCTGCGCTGTTGGTAAATCTGACCCTAATGTTTCTTATTGTGTGGATGCTTTAAGCATCCACACTATTGAGTTCCTCTTGGGACTTCCGTACACTTTTTGGCACTTAACTACTTCCACAATTTTCAGCCGATTTTCACCGTTCAAATTTTAAAATATTCTGCTATTTCTGCTAATTCCTGCTATGTCTTTTGGTATTTTTCACTATTATACTTTTTAAAATATTAAGCTTAATTTGTCCCATTGAAATGAATGGGAAACTTCTGCAATTCTGCTAAAATTTGCTTGTTTCTGAAACTTAACTACTTCCTCATATTTTCACGTAGAACAACCATTCAAACTTTAAAATGTTCTCAAATTATTGGGCTATTCAGGTATGATTCAGCTTTTTCAAATCTTTTACCGTTTTACTTTTATGCCTCTTAAAGTTTTCAGTTGCAAAATTGTGATTTTTCACAAAATACATGCGTTGTTATGGTTGCTATGCACTTGGCTTCCAGTGTGCCACTGAAGGTTTTGCAGTCTTCTCTTCATGTCCGAACAACTTCTTGCTACTTGCTCAATTTTCACTCAACTTCCACAAATTATACATCAAAACGTAGGTATTTTTGCTGGGTTTCCGAAAATGTCACTATCATTGTTGTGGGATTTATAGAATTTTGGCAAATCTCAGACCAACACAAAGTCGCAAAACTCTCCATAGAAAGTCAATGGAGAGCTTGTTCAAAATCACCACTTGATTTCTGTAATGAGAGGCATATTCGAATCGTCATATCTCCTTAACGAAGCAAAGTTAAGACATAAGGCTTGTCCCAGTATATCTTCAGACACTCCTGACGCTCACAATTCAAGAATTATTTTCTCACCTATTACCGTTCTGAAATGAGTTAGACTTGTTTGAGGGTAGGAAATTTGTCCTTCGCTCAGATTTCTTCAGATTTCAAACTCTGGAAATGAACCACTTTTTTCTCTCGTCATATCTTTTTAATGGATTTCCACAGAGACCTGAAAATTTCCATGATTGTTCACCAAAGCCTGCTGTCTCTTACAGTGAAAGAATGATATTGATACTCCAAATAGATTTAGAGTTAGAAAGTGTTGTTTGAGGGCAAGTCAAGGCAGTTTTTGCTTTGCTCTACTCAGTTATGGTGCATTAGAAGTCAATTATCTTTAATAATTCATATTTTAATGATAAATTGTCAACACTTTAAGATTCCCCCATCTCTTCTGAACAAAACGGTGTAAGAATGACCGTTCTAGCCCCTACAGTTAGGAAATTATGGTCATTTGTTTGAGGGGAGTTGTCATTATGAGAAATAGACTGCAAAAATCCTGTGTCTCTCTGTGCTACGTGCACCTGTTTTGGCGGGAAAAAGTGCACAGGCTCTCTGATTGGTGGATTCAAATTCAGCAGCTCCAAGGCTGCTTGACTGAGCTAGAAACTTACTTCTCTCTCCGTGTGTGTGTGTGCTGATTTTTTTCATTTAACAAGTATATTTGAGGGACCCTCAGCATGTTCAGCATTTTTTCAGCTGTCCATTTTGCTTTTCCGATTTTTCTGTTTAACTTATTACTATTGTGCTAAATCATACTATTTCTGCTTTTAATAGGATTTGTGCCAAATATAGTATTTCTGCTTTTTATAGGATTTGTGCTTAATATACTATTTCTGCTTTTTATAGGATTTGTGCTTAATATAGTATTTCTGCTAAATGTAGTGTTTATGCTTAATCATACTATTTCTATATATTTCTGCCAGGCAGCCAATCCTCTGTGAGGACTCAGACATTCAAATATACAGATCAGGGCCTGCACGGCCTCCCAGCCAGCCAATCATATCTGAGGTTTTCCGTTTCCTCTCTCGTCATATCTCAGCGACGGATGTACATAGAGCAATGAAAATCGCAGTTAAAGTACACCAAAGTCCGCTGATTCACCCAGTACAAGAATTATGCTTCTAGTCCACCTAGTTTTTGAGTTACACAACGTTTTGTAACTCCAAAAAACGGCGTTTTTCGCCTCTCACCGCGATCTAATTCTGACTCCTCATCACCCTGTTTTTCAAAACGGCTGCTCTCTTTCCCAGTGGCGCAGTTGGTAATGACACGGGTCTGCAAGCCAAAGATCGTGGGTTCGATTCCACCTTGGTCAACATGTTTTTTTCCCTACAAATTAATACACTGTCACAGACCAGTAATTCATATTCATCATTTATTACAATTCTGCAAACTTTTATGATTTTACCAGCTTTTCTAATATGGACCTCACATTCTTGTTAACACTCCATGGCACAAATACTCTTCCCTTTAGGCTATTTCTCCCATTTTAAAGTATTACTCCTCCATAATTGTAATTCTGTTAAATCAAAGTACTTTTACTACATCTTAGTACTTCTGCTCAATCATAGTATTTCTGCTAAATCATAGTATTTCTGCTACTTTTTGGTACTTGTGCTAAATACAGTATTTCTGCTAAATCATACTATTTCTACTATATTATATTTTTCTTTCTAAATATAGCATTTCTGCTATATAATTGTATTTCTGCCAAGTATTATGTTTCCTCTAAGATATTGCAGTTCTGCTAAGTTATTCCATTTTAGCAAAGTTCTTTTGCTTCTGAAAAGCTTTTACAATTTCTGCAACTTTTCAGCTTTTTCAGCTGGTTTTTGCATGCAGCTTCAGCTTTAAGCATCCACACTGCATTTTCGCAGGAAATGCAAATTTTTCTAGTTTAAAATAGAGCTTTGTACTGAAGAGATTTTTTTTTTTTTTTTTTTTTTCCCCACAGGACTGTTCTCATTTAAACAACCTTAAACAGTAGGGGTGGAACACTTTCTGGTGACTTAAGATGCACATTTTGTGGTCCACCTTTGACATAATGGAACACCGCAAGATCCACTGTGACACATTGTTCAGGAGACTAAAGCAAGGTTGTTTAGTTTCTCAGCGCCTCACTCCTTTTTTTTTTCCTTTTTTAAAATTCTTTATGAATCATCCTAAACACCTTTCCTTGACAAAAGTGTTGGGTTTTTTTGTTTGTTTTTATTGTCAGACAGGCTGTAAAGAAACTATGTGCTGACACTGCTAAAGATTGAGACTTGTCTTTAACCTAACTTCACTACAAATGACACTGAAACCTCAGGCTATAGCTTCTTTTCATACAGATGTTTTGCTAGAGCTTTGAAGGTTTTTCTGACTGTTACGTCCCCACGAAGAAGTGTGAGTGTGGGGACCGGTAACAAATGGGTCCAGAACGGAGTGAAAGGAAAACAGACAGGTGTTTAGTAAATAAAGCAGTTTTTATTATAGATAATCTTAACATAAACAGCCGGCAACACTGTTTTACCAATAACACTAGAAAAAGGTCGCAACAACAAAGAACACAACCAAACAAAAAACTCCACACCACGAGGAGGAACTTCCGGGGGCCCACAAGCCCACCCTGTCACTAACAGCAGGAAGTTCCACTGCTGCTGCTGCTGTTGAGGTCCACAAGCCCACACTACTCACATGAAGCAGCTACTCTCCCCACTGCTCCTACAGCTTGACACCACAGGCAGGACCTCTTTTAACACCTAAAACACAATAAAGAAAGACCAGAGAAATCCTCATCCAGTTCATCCCCAGCTTATGTGACCTCAGAGGTGATTGCTGACTGGGCCCAGGTGGTAAATGAGGCCAATGAACAGCAGCTGTGTCCTGGGGAGAGAGAAGAGCGAGAGGGAGAGACAGAGGGGTGGAGCAAGAGAGGAGGCGGAGAGAGACCACCACACCCACACAACAGTAGTTTCAGGAGGCCCTGCTAGAGCCCTAACACTGACTTTTATGGTGTTTCTCACAAATATAAGCCAAAATGCACCTTAAAATACAAAAACAAAAGGAAAATTTAACAGTAAAACTGTTCCTCTTCTTACATAAACAGGTCAGGAAATCTGCATTTAAAACTGATTACTGACCGGTGCTGTGGAAATACAAGAACCAGCTAAACTTCTTGCAGTTTAAGCAGGACGGCACATGCCATTCAGACTCTCAGCTGTAACTGTCACATTGTTGCAGTATTGTGTCAGATTGATATTGATGTTTATTTCTTTTAGGATTACAGTTAATCAAACATTTACCATTGTAACATTAAAATAAACACAAAGGAACTGTGTTTGAAACCATGAAGCACTGATTATTTTATAAGGGTTTTAATTGTTTGTTTGTGTTTTTTATTCTGTTTTTCAGCAGGGGAAAACTACAAGAGCGAAAAAAAGGTCATGAGGGAATAATTCAAAACATCTGACAGGAAGCAGTGAAAACCAAGACGAGACAAAACGCAGTGTTACTGGAGAAATGGATATGCTATTTAACACAACATCAAGGAGCGAAAGTAGTGGGAGTGAAAGCACTGAAGAAAAAGAAGAGACAGATGTTAGTATACATCCTTCAGAGATCCAGATTATCTCTGGACGTTATAGAGAGTTAAAATTGCCACAAGGCAGATATTACAGAATTGGTGAGACTTCCAATGCCTTGATGCATGACAGCGAGCAGTATAACCTGTACAATCCAGCACAGAATAGAATATCAAGAGCTGAACTACCTACTTTGTCAGAGACAGATGGTCCACAAAAGTATGTAATGAAGGAAAAGAGAAGAAATAAGACAAACAAAACAGGTCTGTTGGAAGATTTATTCCTTTATGGTAAAAACAAGCAAAGTGAAAAAGAAAAGGCCGAACGCTTACCTTCAGAACCAATGTTTAATCAAGATTACAATCTAAAAAAAAAAGAACAAAAAGAATCAGAAATGACAAACTTTTCTTGGAAGTATCCAGTGGTCCGCTCCACTACGACTTCAACAGCAAGCACTGACGCAATGGAACAAGAAAAGTTTGATCATCATGTAAAACAATCTATTATAGGAGGAATGTTTGGACCAAAGAGTTCTTGGTTAATTCCTCGTGTTAAACACAAGCAAACACAGACAGAAATAACAGGAAGCTTCCTTTCTAGCACTCCAGGTGATGGGCTGAAATTTAATCAGCTCCAAAATCCAAAATCAAGCCACTCTAAATATCCTCCTCCCTGCTCCTTTTCTGTGACTTCTTTTGTTGACGAATCAGCAGCAGATAGCAGCACTGCAAGTCCTGAGAGTGAAGAAATCATGACACACAGTATTATGAAGTTAGAAGCCATGCCAGATGATTATGAACTTCGAGGAACATCTGGATCTAGTGGGCTGTCCAGCAGATCCTGCCTCTTGCCTTGTTCTCACAGCATGGTCTCACTGAGCAAAATACCCCGTGCAAAGAATAACTTTACACAAGTAAACAGCTCACCTGATATGCTGTTAAATGAGTTTACACCAGTTATCACTGATGATTTTGATGATGAAAACTACACGTTCCAGTGCTCCTGTCCAGGCCTGTACCAGTGCAGTGTGACCGGCCTGGTGTTTTTAATGAAGGCAGAAGGAGACGTGGTTTACAGGACTGTCCCTTGGAACAGGAGGCTGCTGGCCCAACACCACAGGAAGCCTGCAGGACCCCTGTTTGACATCAAATGTCAGCAGCAGTCTGTGTGTCAGCTTTGTCTCCCACACTGTGAGCTCATCTCCACAGGTGGAGGTCAGTTCTTGCAGGTCGCTCATGTGAAGGATGAGAGCATCGAGTTTATCACCCCTCAGCGGATAACGGAAAGTCACGTTGTTATAAACATCACAGGGTTTTCTGGTTATGGTAATGTGAAGGATGAAGACTCTCCTCCCGACCCAGTCCAAGCTTTGGTTCTGCTCTTCCTCAAACCCCCAGTTGATCCTGATCCCAGATCCATCCTCAATGTTTTGTTGTTGCCAAGGAACATCGTGATCCGTGATGTACAGCGCACCAGGAGGAAACTAAATGGAGATGAGAGGTACATAGATACACCTCCTCACTGCAAACTGCATCCAAAGCAGGTTTACACTCTGTCCACTGTTCCTGAAGATGACTCAGTTCTAGTTCAGCCAATAGAGGCCGAATTTGATGAAGAGTACCACGACAGCTACTTCACGACATTCCAGGTGATTTTAAGAATAGTCTTCAGAGATATTAGCCTGAGTCTGAAAGAGAAGAGCAGCTCCACCTGTGTTTGGGAAAGAGATCTATGTATTTTCTCCCCTACAGTGGGAACTATAAATCTTCCTCCTTCTGAGAGGCTTTTAAACACACAAAGCTGCTTCATTGAAGGGATATCAGAACCTAATCTCAACAGCCTGATCGACAAACTGCTGGAGAAAAAGGTGATAACTGATGCAGAGAGGGAGGCAGCAGACGCGATGGAAAACAGAGGGAAAAAGGCTCGTTTTGTTATCAACACTGTGAGGAGTAAAGGTGATGCTGCCAGTTCAGATTTGATAAACATTCTCCGTGAGCTTGACAAAACCCTCTTTGAGCACCTCAGGTTAAACTGAACAGATTTTTTTGTAACATTTGTGGGGAGAAAGTGAAGCAATTACCTGCATGTGTGTAAATGGTAAATGGTCTGTATTTGTATAGCGCTTTACTAGTCCCTAAGGACCCCAAAGCACTTCACACTACATTCAGTCATTCACCCATTCACACACACATTCACACACTGGTGATGGCAGCTACATTGTAGCCACAGCCACCCTGGGGCGCACTGACAGAGGCGAGGCTGCCGGACACTGGCGCCACCGGGCCCTCTGACCACCACCAGTAGGCAACGGGTGAAGTGTCTTGCCCAAGGACACAACGACCGAGACTGTCGGAGCCGGGGCTCGAACCGGCAACCTTCCGATTACAAGACCATATGTGTAGGGTCAGCATATGGTGGCAAATATTTTAAGAGGTAAAAACAAAAAACAGTTTGTTGGTCTGAAAATTATTTGATAACACACTTTAAAAACTACACAACCAGTCAAAATTTGGACACACATTCTCATTTAATGGTTTTTCTTTAGTTTTACTACTTGTACATTGTAGATGCATACTGAAGACATCAAATATATTAAGCAAAATATATGGAGTCATGTAGCAAAGAAAAGAAAAAATTATCTGAATATGTCTTACACTATAGATTCCTCAAAGTAGCCCTTTGCTTTGTTGACAGCGCTGTAAACCCTTGGACTTCTCTCAGAGAGCTTCATGATGTAGTCACCTAAAATGGTTTTCACATCACAGGTGTGCCTGTCAGGGTTCATTGGTGAAATTTTTTGCCTTCTTTATGGGGTTGGGACCATCAGTTGTGTTGTTTTTTTGTTTTAAAATTGCCTGATGCTTTTGTACGCTTCCTTGTGTTATTTTACCTTACAGTAACACGATATAACTAACAATGGCATGACCAATATTTTAGGCTTCACACAGTAAAACTGGTCATTTCAGTGACTTTTTGCTTTGAAACTTTGCACTTTGTCACAGACGTTAGACTTCTTCTGTTAAGTTGTTGTGACTGTGTGGAATGAACCAAATCTGACAAGTGAATATAATTCTTTGAAAAAATTTGCATTAAATTAAACTTGATTTGATTCAAACAAGTTCTATAAAATTAAAAATGTTTATAAATTGTGTTTTACTGCAGATCTCACATGTTATTTATGGCAGGAAGTTTCTGATTAAAAATCCACAAACGCACCTTTTGTAAAGACAGCTGAATACTGACATGATGGCAGTGTCATCATGTCAGTATTTAAACTCAACATCAGTCTGAGTTTAAATAAAGCGAATCTGTTTCAACAAATCTGACAAAAAGAAGCAACTAAACACATTTACCTTTAAATTCCTGCTTTGTTTTGAAACTATATTGCAATATTGTGAATTGGGTTTTAGTTTGCTCTTTAGGCTACTTTTTAGTATTGTTTATTTAGTCTCACTTTTATTTTTAGATTTTCAGTTTCTAGCTTGCTTTATTAAATATAATAACTTGTATCCATGGTTATTTAACTTGTTTACAGTAAAGTGAAATGTTTTTTTTATTTAATTTAAGATGTATTTACTGTACCTTAAATTACATTAATTTACTTTGAAGATTTTTTTTTTAATATTTCGGCGACTCTCCCAACATTGATGGCATAGACTGGGCATGGCCTCCCATCCAAGGCCCTGAGAAATCACTTGAATCACTATGGGTTACCCTATGTACCCACGTAATTGGTTTTTGGTCCCGTATGGTGATGAATTGTTAAGTAACAATTTTTGTATGTTAAAAAAGCATTTTTTTTCTTTTTGTATATAAATAAATGTTGATGTTGTGTGATGGGATTGTGTGCTTCAGTTTTATTTATAATGTGCCAAATAACTACAATTGATGGCTCAAGGCAATGCCATCCAGAGTAAGGATCTTGTTAGTCACAGTGTTACTAAGAATTTTACATCCAGTACAATGTCCTCAGTTTTATCTGAATTTAGAAGCACATAATAATGAGCATTAAAAGTTTGTGAACATGTATGATATGCCTTCTGAAGCATGGATAATAGAAATAGAAATGGTCCCAGCATGAAACCCTGTAGAGCATCATCATTAACCTCAGTTGAAGTCAAATTATTATGATTGGGAAACAGACTTCGGATGCAGTATTTCTCTTCATGTAGGTGTAATTCCCATCAGGCAAGCATCACAAAGATCTCCCAACTGCTGTGATAGTTCTACGTGGTTTGGGGAAAATGAATAAAATCTCTTTAAAACAGAATATAAATAACGTTTGTTTTATATTACTGTATATCTCTATATATTGTGTATTACTTAACAGACATATTTTTTCTTTGTTTCATATTCTCTAGGTCACATGGCCGCAAACGTTAATACGTAAGATGTCTTATGGTACTACTTCATTCAACAATCTAATTTATCCTTTGTTTAGTAAACAACCTGAAAAAACAACAAAGAAAAGTATCAACACACCCTTTAAAGCCAGGAGTTCCTTTCTAAATTAGGAAATGGATAATGTTTAAATAAAGTGTTTGGTCTACTTTAAAAAAAATCGAATCTGGAATAAAATAAACTCACATACAGTGCGGGCATATGAGTTTAATATCAAAGTAAGGAAAAGGATCAGTGATGATTCAGTGTAAACAGGAGAAGTGGTTTCAACACCGCTAGCTGTCCAGTGGATTGAAGATGCAAACCCGCTGAGATCTGTGTTATGCTCAGACTCGAGTTCATCATTGGCCAGTTTACAAGACAGTCACTCAGACTGCAGACCTGACATCCTGATAGAGATCCAGCAAACGTTAAGGCAGACGCATTTGTTTGAGAGGATTTGATTGATTTTCACATTTCAGTCAAGACTCCAACCAGTTGGTGGCGGTAAAGCACTATTTTGCTGTTTGCAAACCGTCAATAAATAATATCAAGAAGAAGAAGAAAAAGAAGACGCACCTGAAAAAAAGGTGGGCGGGACTATTCATTAGCGGAGTTTTTGAATAACTGGAAAAGATTACAAACGTGTACATCTTCACCTGAGTAACATCGACAGAGTAACTCGCACTTTTTTAATTTATTTATTTAATTATTCGAGTCGAAGGAGGAAATGCGAGATTGGATTTACCATGGGAGCTCCAGCAGCAGGTAAGGAAACACGAGAGCATCTCTAGCAAATTTATCTATAAACGTTACACTTTTAAAATGTATCAAAGTTTTGAAGGAAGGGTCTCGATGGGGTTTGTTTACACGGATTACCTGTAGACCTGATTATTTGAAACATAGGCCTTGATTAATATGAGCAGATCTGGTGTGACAGACAGAAAGCGAGGAAATGTAACCTCCTAAGACCCGAACTCTTCTATGGCATGCATTTTTTATTTCCCTTTGATATTCGGGCATATTGGGACCCGATAAATGTAAAAACAAAGAATTAGCAGTTTATTTGTTTATTTTTTTTACCTAATTTTTGTTTCTAAGAAAAACGAGAGCCACACATGAGGATATTCGTTTAAAATTTCGATAGAACAGTAGTAGTATAACGTCCCCGTAAGTCATTCAGTTTCGGTTTAAAATCGTCTGATTCTTTTATTTACAGCATGTTTCATGCGCAGTAGTCTTTAGTTTCTGCTTCTTGTTCAGTTGTTGCCTTGCATGCCCTGTGCAGGCTCTTGGTAAATGCATTGAGGAAATCAATGACTGGTTGTGCCACAATTTTCTCCAGCTAAACAAAAACAAAACTGAGGTAATAGTCTTTGGTGCCAAAGAAAAACGATTACAGGTCACCAGAGAACTTCAATCTATACATCTAAAAACCACAAACCAGGCGAGAAATTTGGGTGTAGTGATGGATGCAGACCTAAACTTAGAAAAACGCATTAAGACAATAACAAAGTCAGCTTACTATCACCTCAAGAATATATCAAGGATAAAAGATCTGATGTCTCAACAGGACCTGGAAAAACTAGTCCATGCATTCATCTTTAGTAGGCTTGATTACTGTAACAGCATCTTTACAGGTCGACCTAAAAAATCAGTCAGACAACTACAGCTCATTCAGAACTCTGCTGCTCGAGTCCTCACTAAGACCAAAAAAGTGGACCACATCAGTCCAGCTCTGAGGTCCTTACACTGGCTGCCTGTCCGTCAGAGGATAGACTTTAAAGTTCTGATGCTGGTCTATAAAGCTCTGAATGGTTTAGGACCAAAATACATCAGTGACCTCCTGACCCAGTATGAACCATCCAGATCCCTCAGGTCATCTGGATCTGGTCTTTTATCAGTTCCCAGAGTCAGAACCAGACACGGAGAAGCTGCATTCAGCTTTTATGCTCCTTATATCTGGAACAAACTCCCAGAAAGCCTCAGATCAGCTGAAACACTCAGTTTATTTAAATCCAGGTTGAAGACTCACCTGTTCTCAGCTGTTCATGATTTTATCGACTGTTATTTTTTTAATCAATTTTAAATCGTGCTTTTTTTTAAAATTGTTTTTGTTTTTTAATGTCTCTGTAAAACACTTTGAATCACCTTGTTGTTGAATTGTGCTATATAAATAAACTTGCCTTGCCTTGCATGAATAACATAAATATAAGATAAGATAAGATAACCTTTATTAGTCCCACATGTGGGAAATTTGTTTTGTCACAGCAGGAAGTGGACAGTGCAAAAGTTATATAGCAAAAATTAGAATACAATAAGAATAAAACACTGTACACAACTGTACAGAATAGAATAAAATACTATATACAGTAGAATAAATAGAATAAAATATACAATAGGGTAAAAATAGAATACAAATGCTTAATACAACTGAGTAAAAATACAAGGAGTTCTAATAACTTATCAAAGTGTGTTTAATATTCTGTATAATCAATTTGTATTATTATTGCCTTCAAATGACTTCAGCTGGGATAAGTGATGGATGGAGCGAGTTTTACTGCGGTCCGGGATTTTCCAAACAGGAGGCTGGAAAGGAATTGCACTGGAGCACAGCAGGTAAATATAAGAAATAAAATGCATTTCATTGGCTATGGGACATATTTGTTAGACAAAACATGCACCTACAAATGACATGATGTTACTTTATTCAACAATATATATTTTATGCTAAATTAAAAAAAAAGCCTGAAACTAATATAGAAATACAAAAAGCAAATCAAAGTAAAACTGTTCCTCATTCACATAAACGGGTCATCCCCAGAGAAAATCTGCATAAAAACGGACATCTGACTTGTGCCATGGAAATGCAAGAACCAGCTAAAGCTACATGTTTTTCTTTGCAAGCCATGTATGCATTTTTCAGAGTTTAAACAGAATTAAGATGGCACATGCCATTTACATTTTCACCTGTAACTTTCGAGTATTTGTAGTATTTTCTATGGGCTGTGTTATATTTATATTGTCTATACCAGTGGTCCCCAACCCCTGTGCCTTGGACCGGTACCGGTCCGTGAGTCGCTTGGTACCAGGCCGCGAGAGTTGAGGCTCAGGTGTGAAATGTATGGTTTTCAGGGTTTTTATCGGTTTTCAGCGTTATTTTGTTATTGTCTTTATCGTTAACTCTGTTTTCCTGGGTCTTTTCACGTGTGTTATGAATAAATCTTTTTTTTCGGTACTAGTACTAGTTTTATTTTGTTGTATTTATCCACGACACCTTAAAGGTCGGTCCGTGAAAATACTGTCGGGCACAAACCGGTCCGTGGCGCAAAAAAGGTTGGGGACCGCTGGTCAATACCACAGGTGTCGAACTCCAGGCCTCGAGGGGCAGTGTCCTGCGGGTTTTAGATATGTCCTTGCACAGCTGATTTAAATGGCTAAATTACCTCCTTGACATGTCTTGAAGTTCTCCAGAGGCCTGGTAATGACCTAATCATTTGATTCAAGTGTGCTGACTGGTGTTATCTAAAACCTGCAGGACACCGCCCCTCGAGGTCTGGAGTTCGACACCCCTGGTCTATACTGTTGATTGAAAGTTTTGGGTTTTTTTTTTTGTTTTTTGTTTTTTTAAGGTTACACAGTTAATAAATCATTTACCATTGTCGCATTAAAATAAACACTGTGAGGCACTGTGTTTATAAGAGTTTTAATTAGTTAATGAATTTTATTCTGTGTTTTCCACCAGGGGAAAACTCCAACAGCCAAAGTCGCTGTAAAATGTTTTGAATAGTTCATAACATTTTCAGTGGTCATTGAAAACAAAGGCAAGCTCAATTTCCCTTGATGGAGGAATTTGGATATACCGCTTAACAAAAAAAATCAAGAAGTGAAACTTCGAGTGGAAGCGAAAGCACAGGAGAAAAAGAAGACTCCGAAGTTAGATCGTAACCTAATGATCCAGAATAAACCCGTGTCTCAGCCTCTAAACGAGTGTTTTAGAAGTTCATCCCTAAATTCTCAGTAAGCTTGTTTTTCAACTCTTGTATATCATTGGATGTTCATACCTGGGTGCATAACAGCCACTAGAACAAGATGTACAGTCCAACACGGAATAGAACAGCAAGAGCTGAACTAACTTCAGTTCAGGCAGCACAAGATGCCCTTCGACCAGCACAAGATGCTGTTCGGTTCCTTCGACCAACACAAGATGCTGTTCAGCCCCTTCGACCAACACAAGATGCCGTACAGTTCTTTCGGCCAACACAAGATGCTGTTCAGCCCCTTCGACCAACACAAGATGCTGTTCAGCCCCTTCGACCAGCACAAGATGCCGTACAGTTCTTTCAGCCAACACAAGATGCTGTTCGGTTCCTTCGACCAACACAAGATGCCGTACAGTTCTTTCAGCCAACACAAGATGCTGTTCGGTTCCTTCGACCAACACAAGATGCCGTTTGGGCCCATCGACGAACACAAGATGCCGTTAGGGCTTTTCAGCCAAGACAAGATACCGTTCGGTTCCTTCGACCAACACAAGATGGCCTTCAGGTAAAACAAGACGCCCTTCGGGCAACACAAGATGCACTTCGGGCAACACAAGACGCCCTTCGGGCAACACAAGATACCTTTCGGGCAAAACGAGATGACCTTCGGGTCCTTCAGGCAACACAAGATAACCTTCGGCTCCTTCAGGTAACACAAGATGACCTTCGGGCAAAACAAGACGCCCTTCGGGTCCTTCAGGTAAAACAAGATGCCCTTCAGGCACAACAAGATGCCCTTCAGGCAAAACAAAATGCCATTCATGCAAAGCAAGATGCACTTCGGGCCCTCGAGGCAAAACAACATGCCTCTCAGGTCCTTCAGGCAAAACAAGAAGCCATTCGGGCAACACAAGAGGCCCTTCAGGCGAAACAAGATTCTCTTCGGGCAACACAAGAGGCCCTTCAGGCGAAACAAGATTCTCTTCAGGCAACACAAGATGCCCTTCAGGCGAAACAAGATTCTCTTCGGGCAACACAACATGCCCTTCAGGCAGCGCAAGATGCCCTTCGGGCAACAGAACATGCCCTTCAGGCGACACAAGATGCCCTTGGGTCAAGACCAGATATCCGTCAGCCTCTTCAGGCAACACGAGATGGTCTTAATGACACTTGTTCACCTTTTGTTGACGAATCAGCAGCAGGTAGCAGTTCTGACTATGAAGAAGTCATGAAACGCATTAATATGGAGTCGGAAACTGTGTTGGATGATGATTAAATAAACTTTAATGAAAATCTGCTCCACTCTCAGCTTATCCTCTCTTTCACTTCTCCAGTAATTTCAGTGGGCCCTGGAGGACATCCTGCCTCTTGCCTTGTTCTCACAGGATGGTCCTCACTGAGCAAAATACCCTGTGCAAACAACGTCGCACAAGTAAACAGCTCACCTGATATGTTGTTAAAGGTCTTCACACCTGTTATTAATGATGATTTTTAATGATGAAACCTGCCTGTACCAGTGCAGTGTGACCGGCCTGGTGTTTTTAATGAAGGCAGAAGGAGACGTGCTTTACAGGACTGTCCCTTGGAACAGGAGGCTGCTGGCCCAACACCACAAGAAGCCTGCAGGACCCCTGTTTGACATCAAATGTCAGCAGCAGTCTGTGTGTCAGCTTTGTCTCCCACACTGTGAGCTCATCTCCACAGGTGGAGGTCAGTTCTTGCAGGTCGCTCATGTGAATGACGAAGGCATCGAGTTTATTAATCCTCACCTCAGGATGAAGACTCTCCTCCTGACCCAGTCCAAGCTTTGGTTCTGCTCTTCTACAAACCCCCAGTTGATCCTGATCCCAGATCCATCCTCAGTGTGTTGTTGCTTCCAAGGAACATCGTGATCCGTGATGTACAGCGCACCAGGAGGAAACTAAATGGAGATGAGAGGTACATAGATACATCTCCTCACTGCAAACTGCATCCAAGGCAGGTTTACACTCTGTCCACTGTTCCTGAGGATGATCTGATTAAAGTTCAACCAAAAGAAGCTGATTTTGATGATGAGTACCACGACAGCTACTTCACGACATTCCAGGTGATTTTAAGAATCCTCACAGATGTTGACCTCAGTCTGAAAGATGAGAGCAGCTCCACCTGTGTTTGGGAAAGAAAATTGTGTCTTTTCTCCCCTACAGTGGGAACTTTGAGTCGTCCTCCTTCTGAGAGGCTGTTAAACACACGAAGCTGCTTCATTGAAGGGATATCAGGACCTGTTCTCAACAGCCTGATCGACAAACTGCTGGAGAAAAAGGTGATAACTGATGCAGAGAGGGAGGCAGCAGATGCGAAGCAAGACAAAAGGGAAAAGGCTCGTTTTGTTATTGACACTGTGAGGAGTGAGTTCACTTTCTCCATGAGAATGATCACATCCTCTGTCAGCACCTCAGGTTAAACTGAATGGATATTTTATGGATCATAATGTGTTTCTTTAATGATGCCAAAGTCATTTTTATCTTTCTTTGACAACTGAAGTGAGTGAAGAAAGACATTTTTTTTTTATTCTGAAACCATATAATTTAAACTTTTCATCAAATATTGCAGCTGCATTTATTTTTATTCTGCACTTTTGCACTTTGTCACAGACGTTAGAGTTCTTCTGTTCAGTTGTTGTGACTGTGTGAACCAAATCTGACAGGTGAAGATAATTCTTTAAAAAAAAAAAAAAGTTGCATTAAAATCAATTTTGATTTGTTTCAAAGAAGTTCTATAAAATTAAAAATGTTTATAAATTGTTTTTTACTGCAGATCTCACATGTTATTTATGGCAGGAAGCACACATTTCTCTGTAGGTTTCTGATTTAAAAATCCACATACGCACTTTTTGTAAAGACAGCTGAATGATGACAGTGATTTCAACATCCTAGTCTGAGTTTAAATAAAGGGAAACAAACATTAAAGTGTCTTTAGTGTGTGTTTGAATCTGTTTCAACAAATCTGACAGAAACTAAACAGCTAAACACATTTACCTTTAAATTCCTGCTTTGTTTTGAAATTATGCAATAATGTGAGTTAGATTTTAGTCTGCTCTTTAGGGTGTTTTTCAGCATTATTTATTCTCACTTTTATTTTCAGTTTCTATTTTGCTTTATTAACTATAATAACTTGTCCCCATGGTTATTTAACTTGTTTAAAGTAAAGTGAAACAATTTTTAGCTTTAAGACGGCCTTTAACGAGGTATCAAATTAATTAAATTTACTTGAAAGTGTGTTACAAGATAATTTCCTTTAAACTGTTTGTACCTTCATCAGCCAGCAGGGGGAGGCATTTGCTTAATAAGAGTGCTCTTAAACTCACTGCAGGTGAAACCTGATGAAGCCACGGTTTGATATCCTGCACAAAGGAAACCAAAAGCAGGACAATCACAGAATCTGTGCTCACATCTTTAGACAGCTAAATTTCACCCTAAGTTAGTGTCTGTATGTGTGAAATATAATACTACATTATTCTACAGCTGCACTCTGGTGTCCACATTAATGCTGTATTGTGAGTAAACCAAACTAACATTTGATCTCAGTATTTACAGGCTGGCATCAAATGCAGAAGGAAAGGTTTAAAAATAAGCTTCTGATTGTTTCCAGGTGAGCAGTTTGTATTGTTTTAGCTCATTTTATTGAGACATGATAAGGTAAGCAATATTTAACATGAAACTTCGACAGTAACCTAAAGTGCAAGCACTCTCTGTCAGTATATCATTTGACTGGTTAGCCCACTATAGAATGGCTTATATTACATAAATCTGAATAAGTTAAATCCAGGATGTCTGAGAATGTAACAGACTGATTCAGTTTCATCTCCACAAGGACAGACAGCCTACAGGACGTCTTTCGAAACACTCAGTTTGATGCATCACACTGTTTATTCAACTTGCGCTCACAACACTCAACATTCGCTTTAATAATCATCAGATTGTTGTACTGGCAGACCGGGGTGGTGGTCCTCATTTTTAAGAAGGGAGTTGAAGGGTGTGTTCCTACCATAGGGGAAATCAGACTCCTCAGCCTCCCTGGGAAAGTCAGGGTGCTGGAAAGGAGAGTCCGTCCCTTAGTCGAACCTCGGATACAGGAGAGGGTGGCTGTAGCTCAGGTGGCAGAGCAGGTCAGCCACTAATCAGAAGGTCGGTGGTTCGATCCCAGGCTGCCTCCTGGCTGCATGCCAAATATCCTTGGGCAAGATACTAACCCCATGTTGGCCTACTGGTGGTGGTCAGAGGGCCCGGTGGCGCCTGTGTCCGGCAGCCTCGCCTCTGTCAGTGCGCCCCAGGGTGGCTGTGGCTACAATGTAGCTGCCATCACCAGTGTGTGAATGACTGAATGTAGTGTAAAGCACTTTGGGGTCCTTAGGGACTGAGTAAAGCGCTGTACAAATGCAGGCCATTTACCATTTAACAATGGGAGTTTTTCCCAACCAGTCTGGTTGTCTTAATTCTCAAGATGATAAAGAGCTGGTCCAGTGTTCCACGACCAGGACGAAAGCCGCATTGTTCCCCCTGTGTTGTGTGGACTTGGAGAAGGCATATGACTGTGTCCTGTGGGAGGTGCTGCTGGAGTATGGGGTGTCTAGCCCATTGCTAAGGGCCATTTACAACCTTTGCAAGAGTTTGGTCCACATAGCCGGCAGTAAGTCGGACTCGTTCCTGGTAGGTGATGGACTCCGCCAGGGCTGCCCTTTGTCACTGATTCTGGTCATAGTTTTTATGGACAGAATTTCTAGGCATAGCCAAGTGGCGGAGGGCTTTCACTTGGGTGGTCTCAGGATCTCATCTCTGTTTTTGCAGATAATGTGGTTCTGTTGGCTTCATTGGGTGATGGCCTCCAGCTTTCCTTGGAACGGTTCGCAGCCGAGTTCAAAGCGGTGGGAATGAGAATCGGCACCTCCAAATCTGGGGCCATGGTCCTCAGCCAGAAAAGGGTGGATTGCCCGCTCCAGGTTGGGGATGAGTTCCTGCCCCAAGTGGAGGAGTTCAAGTATCTCAGGGTCTTGTTCATCAGTGACGGAAGAAGGGAGCGGGCGATCGACAGACAGATTGGTGCAGCGGCCACAGTGATGCGAACGCTGCACTGGTCCGTGGTGGTGAAAAGAGAGCTGAGTGTAAAAGCGAAACTCTCAATTTACCGGTTGATCTACGTCCCTACCCACACCTATGGCCACGAGCTGTGGGTAGTGACCGAAAGAACGAGATCGCGGATACAAACAGCGGAAATGGGCTTTCTCTAAAGGGTGGCTGGCCTCTCCCTTAGAGATGGGGTGAGAAGTTCAGCCGTCCGGGTGGGGCTCAGCTTGGGCTGCTGCCCCTGCGACCCGGCCCCGGATAATCGGAAGAAGATGGATGGATGGCACTGTTGTAGTGAACCGCTCAGTGTCATGTCATCTTTATTTTGCTTGATTTATTTATTATTTTTGCTGCATTTACAAAGACATTTTCGGCTCTGCTTCTACTTTGTTGACTTATTAAACATATTTCAGTCTTACCTTACATTATACTGTGCATTGTGCTGATGTTTGTTGTGTTTAAATTAATATTCATGTGGTGGAAGAAAACAGTTTCTCAAATTCATAAAATCTACATCTTACAGTATAAAGCGCCTCGATCCGACTGTTTTTGCAATTTAATCAGAATCAGAATCAGAATACTTTATTGATCCCTGGGGGAAATTATTTTTTGTTACAGTGCTCCATTTTAAACCAACATTAAGACAAATTTAGTGCAATATATAAAAAACTGAATATAAATTTAGGCACTTCCGCCCTGGCTTCACTTTTATAACGGTGTCTTTGACTTTGAAAGGATCGTAAACCCGCTTCCTGTGTGCGCTCTGACTGCCGCTGGCTTGCGCTCTCAGATTGAGTGATCGGTCCCAGCTCAGCATCCAGCCTTCACACCGGACGGTGCGCCTGTGAGAGGAAGAGCAGAGCCGCTCTCTGTCGTTCAGCTTCTTCACAGAGTTTACAGCCTCGCTGACAGAACTTTGGCCTTTTTGGAGCTTCGGAGCTTCGTTTTACAACATTTCATCCCGGCGTAAACAAGCGGAATTTAAGCTTTGGAGGAGAGCGCAGCGGAGGTCTGGAGATGAACCCCCCGTGTGCCCGCTGTGGCAAGATCGTGTACCCGACGGAGAAAGTCAGCTGCCTGGACAAGGTGGGAACTTTTCTTTGGGGACAAATCAGACGTTTCTGTGTGTTAAACAAAATGATGAAAACAGTTTAACACACAGAAATGCGTGTAAACTGGAGGTGGGTCACGTGAACGGTGAAGTGAGGAAAACTCACCTTTCAAACCCTTTTTAAGCTTCATGCTTGTAAAAACACTGGATCATTATATATAACTACCTTATGAGTGCAACGCTAGTGTGGGTTATTTAAGATGGTCTAGTGACAAAAGCTGTGATACACCGTTGTAGAGACCAAATGTGTGGGTGTGCCGTTTAATTTACCAAATTTATTTCCTCTGTTATTTAAATTTATCTAAAACAAACAAACAAATTAATATTTCTGTTCATTTAGATTAAACCCAGCTTGCTATAAACACAGTTTACAGTTTTTTAATGTCATCGGTCAGCTCACTTCAGTTGTTTTTCTCTATATTTTTGTAAGTAAAATTGTTAAAGTGTCACAATTACAGATCAAGAAATATTGTAACAACCAGCTGTTAACATAGCGCAGACTTCTTTTAAATAAGTGCTCGAATGGTCCAATGATATGATGAATAATGGCTGTAACAGGAATGTTTTGGACCATCTTTGCTCTTAAATTCTGGCGTAAAACCACATTGTTAATTTGTGCATTTGCTGGTAACACCTCTGTAATAGTCGCTTGCATAATGGTGATAAATTATTAAAATATCTTCAGCAGCCTCATGCATTCACTGTCAGTCCTGTGTGGAATCAGATGACACAACAGCATGTAGGCAGCAGCGCACATAATATTAGCTCCTCGTCTTCATCACAAAAGACTCTTGTTTTAGGAATCAGCAGCAGATCAACAGTTTTTGATTGTAGAAGTAAGAAGAAAATATGTGGATCCAACTTTATTATAAGAGCTCAGCAATGAGGAGAGTGTGGTTTATAAAGAGAGAGCAGGCTGGACCAAATGCTACCTGAAAGTCTGGGTTATAATAGAACTAAAGGCAGTGTTGGAGGCAGTCATTTAGAGAGGGACGCAGGCAAAGAAAGAAGTTTAAGGAGAATGTGAGAAAAAGAAGGTCGAGGGACATAAAGATGTTTGCTATTCAAGCACGTCCCTGCTGTCCCTTACAAAATAACCTTTAATCAGACGTTTTCACAGGTGACACTCATTTTACATTTTTGACTCAAAGTCTGAAAATAAAACTAAAGAAATAAAAAAAGAAATCCAGGATTCTGTTTATCATTTGTGTTTTAATTAAAAGTTCCTGCAGGATCAGCATTAAAAATAACAGCAGAAATGTTTTAGCGCACAGTTCCTGTTCTTGCCATGAAGAGTATTTCAGAGTTAGCAGCTTTTTCTAGATCCAATGTGATTCTGAGACCTCGTCTTTGGTCATTTGTTAATATCAAATCCTGATCCAGTACCAGTGTTAAATATACATATATAAGCTGTATTACTCACTAAGGAAGAGACTGGGAACCAGTCATGAAGTGTGAGGCAACATCAGGGCTGAGTTAAACACTGATTTACTTACTTTATTTAAAAAAAAAAATTAAATAAATGTGACCAACAATTTAAATTTACAGAACTGGGTTTTGTTATTAGCATATTAAGAGGACTAAAATCAAAATAAAAAAGGTAAATTTAAGATTTAAGCTCAGTGTGGAAGTCTTTTCTGTACTTTAATGTCATTCACAGTCAAATCAAAGGAGTCGCCCCCTAGTGGCTGTTACAAAGAAAGCAGGTTTAAGGCACCTCTGTAGCAGCTTTGCTTCTCTGGTTCTTCGAGTTCTCTGTTTACTACACATTTTTTTTTCTATTGTATCCCAGGGAACATACTGCAAATGGTTGCATCACGCATGTCCCAGCTCACAGTCTTGGCAGGAAAAACAAACAAAAAACTTTAATCTGATTTTTAACAAAATACTTTGTACAGAAAGATTAAAAAAAATCTACGCGGACAGTTAACAAAAGAACAGAACAGAACAGAGATGATGTTGTAACATAAATACACACCAGGAGGAGGAAACTAAGGAACAGGTGAACTTAAAAAGAAAACCATTTAAGAAGGGAAGGCAACTGACTTTCAAAATAAAACAGGAAGTGAATTGAAAGTGTGACTGTCCATGTGGATGCTAATCTGCAACATAAAGACGGAAAACCTTAAAGCCTCTTGAAAATGGCTCCAGCTGTTGTTTAGCCAATCTTCTTGAAGTACAAAAATTGTAGTAAAGATAACAGATACAATATTTGATTGCTTGACACAGAGTCAAATATCAGCCTAAGTGTGCATTAGTCCATTTCTAGTTCTTCCTTTACTGAAACTGAGTGTGTGCTCTGTGCAGTGGAAAATAAAAGTTTGACTTGTTACAGGTTCACTGAGGATTTGCATTTCAACACATCCTGCTCTTTGACTGCACTTAAGTAGAGGATTAATATGGAAGTCATATGACCATGTTGACATCTCGAACACAAAATGCAGTCGCTTTCTAACTAATTTGACTTTGACTTTGACTAATCCCAGAGCGGGACAGATGGAGGACGATCTGTGCTGGATATTAAAACGAGTAAAACAGAATCATATCTGTCACATTTTCTTCTGAACAAATATCAGTTTGCTTTCAGCTTCATACGTCATGTAGAAAAGTTTCTGATTTTTGTAGCAACATAAGGTGGAGCTGCTCAGAGTGTTTGTAGACTGGTGGTTGTTATCATGTGATCAATCATTGATAGTGTTGTGATAACAGGTGGCATAAGAAGCAGGAGCTTCCCACTGGGACTCTCAGATTTTGGCACATGCAAAAGGACTCTGTGCAGACGAGGTGTGAGATCTTAGATGTGACTTGTAGTGTGAGGAGACCTTCACAGGTGAAACAAAGGCAAAATTAGCTGAATGCAAACATCAAACTAAAACCAGCGACCTTTCAGGGGTCAAGAGTCAGTGACCTGGAGTCACTCACATACCCGAGGCATTTCTCGCCTGAGTGCCTGAGAACGGGGCGGCACCGAATACCATTTGAAGGCTCCGGTTCTTCATCAGTAATTAAACAGCCAAAAGTGAGAGACCGAGCAGGTTGGAGGTGCTTGATTTTTTCAAAACTTGACAAAATGACCCTGCAGGAAATAAAAACAAATACCTGTTCTGAGCAGCATGGGGTCAGTACTGTGGCTGCAACAAGGAAGTGTGGCTATAGAAGTCTATGATAAAGACCAGCGTGACCACAGTAAACACTTCCCAGAGGACTCAGTTTTCAGTGTTATTTAATACATTATGATGCTTAGTTTGTATATTAAACTTCATCAGAATCCAAAAGCAGAAGAAAGAAGGGTGGAGAGCTTTAGGGTGGATCTGTCCTGTCACTGACTGGTTTCAAAAAGCTAAGCTGATGATGACCAAAATGCTCAACTTAAGACTTTAAAAACTGGACACTGCAAATGTTTGGGTGACATTATCATAGCTGCATGTGTCTTTTATATATAGCTGTGGTCACTAGCTGCTCTCTCACTGTGTGATAAAACAGAGCAGTGCTAGCAGCCGAGATCAAGCCTGTTGATTAGCAACTTTTTTAAAAGAAATTTGGTAAAGAGCTACAAAAACAGACTGAATCTAGAAACAAAGTGACTCAAGTGTGATGCTCACCTGTGAGCGAGAAGGACTTCAGGCACTCAAGCTGAGCTGATATGCATTTCCACATTTAAATAAGCAAATAAATAGGCAAATGCATCCCTACCCATGCCTAACATCTGCCTTTAACCACGTCTTATTACATGAGCAGAACTTCCTACAAGCAACTAACCACAGATATTAGTAGAGCCTGAGCGATATACTGGTGGGGCCGATGTTAGCTATCTGACGATTATATTGGTATCTACATTTATAATACGTCATACATTAAAATTGAAAAGTAAGCAAGAGATGGGAGAACCAGAAGTTGTCTGCATATGCTTGTGCAACATCCCAGCTGGAAACATGCATGAGTGGGCTGCTACCAACACAACAGCCAGCTGATCCTTACAGAGTTGGGCAGGAAAGTAGCGTCCATGACTTGCTGTGACAGAAAGACTCATAAATAACCTCACATAACAAATATTATGTAAATCTCTTTATGTTTGGTGTGTCTGAAAGACGTAGATAGATCTTATTTTTAAATGCCCAAATATCTGCACTGGTCCTATAAATTCAACATCAGTCGTGCTCTAATTTAAGGATTTAACACAAAGGGAAGGCAATGTGGAAGAGCCTTAGACCTGCACTCTTAATGCCCACAGGGAGGGTGAAAACTGTGGTTCTGAAATCAATGCCCTGACCTCTGTAACAACTTTACAGGTGAGTTTACAGGTTCGGTGGTTCGTGTCATGTCACAGTGAATGAAAAATGTAGTTGATTTAGTCATTTTCAAGTTTCAGACAGAAACATGATCCACAACTGCGTCTTCACGTCCAGTTTCAAAATATCAAGACAGGCAAAATGTGGTGTTTGAGGTTTCATGTGACTTCATAAAACAATGGGTGATGGCTGTAGCCATCGTTTGTACCATTAATGCATCATAGCCATTACTGTACTAACCAGGAAGTTCAATGAGGAAAACCACAGAATGAAGCTTGAAAAAGTCTCCATGAAAAGGACGCAGAGATTTCAGACACAAACTCCAAACTAATTCTGCACAAACACAGATCAGTTCAAACCTCAGTTTTTCTTCTGAGGGGATGAAAACACACTAAATGACAAACAGACCACATCATCATAAAGTAATTATTCTGATATACTTCGGTGATCGTGGCTCAAGAGTTGGGAGTTCGCCTTGTAATCGGAAGGTTGCTGGTTCGAGCCCCGGCTTGGACAGTCTCGGTCGTTGTGTCCTTGGGCGAGACACTTCACCCGTTGCCTACTGGTGGTGGTCAGAGGCGCCAGTGTCCGGCAGCCTCGCCTCTGTCAATGTGCCCCAGGGTGGCTGTGGCTACAATGTAGCTTACCATCACCAGTGTGTGAATGGGTGGATGACTGGTTGTGTAAAGCGCTTTGGGGTCTTTAGGGACTAGTAAAGCGCTATACAAATACAGGCCATTTACCATTTATATACTTCCAGTTCACCAATTTCCTGTACATCTCTGTAGATGACATCTTAGCATGCTTACTGGGCTTTAATGGTTCCACGAGGGTATCACTGAACTATGGAAGCATTTGAATCTATTGATTCGAGTGTGAATCTGTGTGTTTTCAGAACTGGCACAAAGGATGTTTCCACTGCGAAGTTTGCAAGATGACGCTGAACATGAAGAACTACAAAGGCTATGATAAGAAACCCTACTGCAACGCGTGAGTCCCGAGTCTCTCTCTCTCTGTACATTATAAATAACTTCAAATACTCTCCAACGTTTTGCATGTTGTACTGCATAATGACAGGTTTGCAGAGTGCTTATCTAACCTTGCCTTGACTCAAGTGTGACGATTATACGTCCACGAACGTTGTGCGAGTATAAACAGCATCGCCTGGCTGTAGCTGCTGTGTTATTATCTGCAGGCGGCTCATATCTGTGTGGTGATGCTTCCAGGTTTTTATAGCAGCGGTGGTTTCAGTTTTTGGTTGGTTTCAGTGGTTTTGGTTGCGAGCCCAGCCCAACTTCACTCCATCACTGTTGCTTCTCCCACAGAGCATTTCACTTTTCTGTTAGCATGTTCTGCTTGTTATGATCTGTGCAGATTGAGACACAACACTGCTGTTTGTTGCCAGTAGAGGATACTTACTGTGCGCTGCCAGACCTTCACAGACGAGATTACAAACTCTCCAAGGATTCAAGACTTGGATCTGCATTTGATGGATGATGGGAGTAAATTACAGCTTGTGCTGCAGACCTTGTTGTAGTATCTTATTGGGAGGTTGTGCCTTTGACCTTTGACCCTGTTACTGTTAGTTGTTCAATGATCTGAGTGTCTGTCCTTGTTGCAGATTGCTCTAACAAACAGCATCGACCAGTAAAATAAGAATGCAACACTCCATTTATTCACTCAGCTGTTGTCTACTGCTTCCTGCTAAATGTGCAGCTGTTTGGTGTTTTTTGTTTAAACTGTTGACAGTTAAACAGATTCCAAAGTAGATTAAGGAGACGAGACTTTCCTCAATCAGGACGGACTAATGCTTGAAGCTCTGAGCTCAACTTTTCAGTGAAAATGCTGAGGATGTCACATTTCTGAATTAAAGAGTAGTAGTGGACTATTACTGGTTACATACCGAGGGTTCAGAGACGTTGTGCGGCTTCTTATATGTTGCCAGCAGAAATGCTGAAGTTAGCTGCAGGTTTTTTTGAATTCGACTTCCAGGCTGTTAAACTCAACACACTCATCAGCTGTTATAAGTGTTTTATGTTTGTTGTTGCAGAGAGCATTGTTTACGGTGTAATCACGCCTGAGACTACACCGTAGATCTTTGATGCATTTGAACAGGTCATGGTGGTGACCTGATGACACGGCGTCTCTCTTTCTTCCAATAAGCCAGATGTGCGCTGGTACCACTGCTGTTGGCATACAGTCTTTTTAACTACACATTGCAACAATTAACATCTATTAAAGCAGAAAACTAGAAAACTCTCCACAGGTTTGTCAATTTTAATACGTTCTGTAATCGTGATAATTTAATAACAGTCAAGTTAAAAGTTTCCAAGTAGGAGAATAAACAAGAAAACCCCTCAGATGTATTAATGTACAAGAGCAGGTAAATATTTGGACGATGTCCAGAAGATTTTGAGTGATGTTGCCAACTCATTCATTTGTTGTATTACAGTGTAACCATTAGTTACTGTCCTTGCAGACTTTACTAAACTAGTAAGAAAAGCTTTTAGCAGAAAACAACAAGAACCTGGTTGATGCATTTATATAGTGGAAGCAGGTATCAGTGTGTTTGTAGCAAAGTCTCTGAAATGAGCTGAATATTTGTAGGAGCTTTATCAGAAAGTTATCTTTTGAATGGCAGCCAGCTGTGAAGAGAACAAGTACACTTTGTCCACCGCATCGACTTACTGGCCTCACACACAAACACACAACAGGGCTTAAAGTCAGAGGCATTAAATCGACCTTTGACTGTGGTTAAAAATATGTTTCCTGGTGTTGACCTGGTCAGTGTTTCCTCCTGTAAACAAACAGCACTTTAAGCTTAAAAGGGACTCAGAGCGATAACACTGGTGGCTTTTTCACTCAGACGTCTTACTCTATGAAAGTGTTTCATCTTTGGGGGGTGGGTGGTATCCTTCTGTCACAGCATTTGTGTTAAAAATACGTTAAAGCTTAGATACTCGTGACTTAAGTCGTTGTAGTGCAATCAGATAACCACATAAACAGAAATATCAGGTGGCTGATCCAATTATTGTTGTATGAGTAATGTACAACACTGAGTAACAGCATGGTTAAGGAGCTCCAGGCTCTGTCCATGCTAACGTCTCCATGTTGTAAACGAGTGTGACAGACAACATCTGGTAAAACCAGCATGGTTTGGCAGTATTTTCTTCCATGAAAAGTCATTTGTGTGCAAGCTGTGCATGCAAATATCTTCTAAACACTCCATGAGTACAGAGAAACACCCAGAGCTAAAAATTCAAGTGTCAAAAACTGCAGTTCCTGCAGGCACCACTTGAGGTGCACTCTTAAAACGAATCAGTTCCTGTAGACTCACATGTTACAATGTCAAAGAGACACTCTGGTTTTGCCCTCTGTGGGTTGTTTCCCCTCAAAACCACTGTGTCAGGTGGATGTTTTACAGCTGGGCCCCTGGATAACTGGATTAGGGACACGGCTGCATTGATTAACAGGCGTCCCTGCCCAGGCAGCTTCTGGTCTTTAAACAGGGCCTTCTCAGTTATGTGTGTGTGTGCTGCTGGTGTCTTTTGGAGAATTTTAATGGACTCACTAACAACATGACTTGCTGTGACGTCGGGCTAGCGATTTTGCGAGCCCTGCACCTGAATCAAATGTTTAGTTCATTACCAGGTCTCTGGAGAACCTCAAGACATGTTGAGGAGGTCATTTAGCCATTTAAATCAGCTGTGTTGGATGAAGCACACATCTAAAACCTGCAGGACACCGGCCCTCGAGGCCTGGAGTTTGATGCCTTTGGGCTCGGGGATCAAGGACGTAGCAATAGTGTCCCATAGTGGGGCACTAAATCTGCCAATCAAAAGAAAAATGTTCGCTGGTTCACCTTTTGTTTTTTATCTTGTTAGTTAAGTGGTTGTTGCTTTCACAGCTGAGGCTGCTCTGTAGTCAAACGCAGTAAATAATGTCAGTTCAGGGTCCTTGTCTTTATTTTATTACAGTACTGAAAATGATGGCCTTGGGATTTCTAAATACCCTGGTATACCATTATCTCATGATAGCCCCCATGTCTACTCACCATCAACTGAAATGAGATTTACAAATGCTGTGTCACTTGCTAAATGAGAATGACTCACACTTGTTTTCTACAAGCACCTTTAAGGTGTTTTTGCCTCTGAAGTTTCTGCTGCACAAAAAGCCAAGTCTATGTTTTGTGTCATATAACTTGTATGCATAGAGTTTAACCACTGCCTGTAACATTGTGTGTTAATTTAGGTCAGCCCTCACACCACTTTCACACACTCTAATGGCTTTAGTGTGTGTTTTTCCCATAAAACACATTAGAGTGTGTTTGCTCTCTGCTGAAGAAAGTCACAGCAGGTCAGTCATTAAATTGGTCCACTTACCACGGCAGCTTTAAAGTCGTACATATATCTGAGGTTTCATGTTATCGTTCCACATTCGGTGCTTTTGGTATTTTAATTAGAAAGAACTTAACTCACAATCATACATTTCACCTCTCCTGGCCTGGGAGGACCTTTCAGACTATGGGAACAAACACATGAGAATGATTTCTGGCCTAAGTGGAAAGAAAAGTTGATTTTTTTTAGTAATTTTACCAAGTTAAAACATTTGATATGATATAGAAACCCACACCATAATACCTGTAAAATGTTTACCTTTAGATCTACCATATATGTACAGTTAGTAATAGAAACTTTAGACTACAAGCAACATGCAACCATACATCAAACTCTATCGGCTTTATCTACCTCACATCCATGATGGCGTAGCCCAAGTCCAAGTCTGATTATTGAGCAAATACATCTCTCTTAATCTTTATAACTGTTCATTCTTGTGCTTAGTGATATTTGATGGTAGAATCTAAGCTTCTACTTGGATAATGGTTTCAGCCTGCAGACTGATTACCTGACAAGTGTTGGATCTGTCTGTATACATTCTGTTTTTCCCTTATTTGTACTTGAAGGTCCAAAGGACAGGATGTAAATCATTGCTGTGGCATAGTTATCTCCATCCATCAGGGTGGGACAGTCAGGACACGCTGCCAGTCCATCACACGGCTGTTATTTCATAAACGATTAATGACTAGAAGAGTTTGAAAATGATGCCCACAGCACTCCAAGCAACGGTCCTCCCTCCAATAAAAGGAACATTTTGTTTTCATTTACAACCATGAACAGTATTTTCATTTTGGAGATGATTTGCATTTTTTGTTTTCCAAAGCAAAGCAATTTATGATTTTTTTTATAGGATATATTCAATTAAGTTCATTTTTTGCAAAATGTCTTACTCTGTTGATGTCATATGTAATGATGTACATCATTTGTTTCCAAGGTTTTAATCAAAATGCATAAAAATTAACAATGTTGGATACCAACAGATAGTTCCACTAAAGAAGCTGCTTTAAATGCATTAAATCATTGCTCATTTTGAGGCTTGTCATTAACATATGGTACGATTGTTGTTAATGTTTCATTTAATGTGATCAGATCTAATAAACGTATTATCAACTGTCTCCTGATGGGAGGGAAAAAGCAAAAAGTCAAAGAGAACTTACAAGAAAAAGCCAGGCGTCTGTTTGTGTAAAGGTTTAAGTATTAACAGGTCATGTGACAGAGACTCGTGTAGTGATCAATGAGTCCCAGTCAGCATGTAATGTCCAGGGTTGTTGTTACAAGGTAAATAAAACCATTGCTTCTGTAACCGTGCGGTGTATGGGGCACAAAAAAAAGCTCCGTCTCTCAGCACAAAGTCTCAAAACATGGTAACTTCAACTTTTGTATTAATTTTGTCTTTAAATGCAGGAAAAATCAAACATTTATAACTGCAGCCTAAAAATATACAGAGTTCCTGCAAAAGTCTTAACCTCCTAAGACCTGAACTCTTCCACTGCATGCATCTTTCATTTCTCTTTGATATTTGGGCTGATTGGGGCCTGATGACTGTAAAAACAAAGAATTTTTACCTTATTTTTGTTTTTAAGAACAATAAGAGCCACATATGAGGATATTCGTTTAAAATTTTGATAGAACAGTAGCAGTATAATATCCTCGTAAGTGGATATCAGGCCCTTGTAGAGCAAAATTTAGTATTTTGGTCTAAATAAGCCAAAATGTGATGTCCACATATGTGGGCGCAGGTCCTAGGAGGTTAATGGTGGAAAAAGATGAAGGAGCCATATTTCCCTTTCTTGCCAGTTTTTTGAGTCGCTGTGTGTGATTAGTTCCTTCCACTGCTGCCTGGCCGGCTGTCTCTGTCTGTTTGTTACTCTGTCAGGTTTGTTTACTGTGCAGAGAGTGGCTGCAGACTTCCTGCAGGGAGTTCTTACTCATCAGTGAGAGTTTTGCTTTTGTACCTCACTGTTACATGTAGCGCTCAGTGTACAAACCAGCATCCTGTAATTACAGCGTCTCTGTGAGGCTGCGACTCTGACGCGCCTTGTTTTTAGTGCTGCCGTATATAACTGCTGTCTATTGTGCAAAAGCCCGGCAGCCATGTTTTTCTTGGCTGCTTGTGTCATCCCTCACCATTGTTGAGCTGTGGCTGAAGTCAACACTATGGTGACAACAATAACATCTGAATTGATGGCCTCATTTCTTATTTTTAGCTTTTTTCTATCACTCATTTAATTCTTGATGTTCTTTGCAAAGTAGCAGGTTTGATCATTAAAATGAGTTAAATCTAGACTTCCTTATCGAAGTATTTAAATGGAGGAAATGGAATAAATGCTAGTTTTTAACTTTAGACTTTAAAGTGGGTACAGAGAGTATTTATAGTCAGTGGCAATGCTGAGTCCTGACCAGGGTTTTAATAGTTTTGCAATTTTCATTAGTTTTTATTTTTATTTAGTTTTGACTTCAGATTTTAAATTTTATATCAGTTTTGATTAGTTTTTACCAATTGTTTGCTAGTTTAGTTTTTATTTTTTTGAAAATCCTTAGTTTCAGTTTAGTTTTGATTAGTTTCAGTTATAGTTTTAGTTGTTTGCAATAATTAAGTGCAACAAAATCCCAGTTTCATCATATCAGTCATTCTCTTCTGCTTATCCTTGGGTATGTTGCTATTCCAGCTACCATACCCTGCACCCTGGACAGGTCGCCTGTCTGTCGCAGGGCTAACACGCAGAGACAGACAACTCACATTTCCATCTATGGGTTCTTTAAATAAATAAATAAATACATAAATAAATAAAGGCAGATGAACAACCATTGATACCAGGCAACTATAAAATGTATATCTTGGCCCCAATGAGACTATTAACTCTTGCAGCACCGGGTGTTTGTAATTTTGGTTCAAGTGAATTGATAAACTTTTTGAAGGCAATTGACTCACACAGTTATGTAGATGTCCCCGTCCTGTTGTCCCAGGATGCATCACGCTGCCTTGCCTGGGGTTAGCTTCTGTTTCTGGGGATGAGGGTTGAGTGTGCTCCCTTACCTTCTCAAGGTAAGCTAGGTTAGCCTTCTTGTGTGAGCTTTTCAAGTGCACTTTAAGGTTTGTGGGATTTTTTTTCCCTTTAGAAATGTCCCTCATAATTTGTCTCTTCCCACTACAAGACACTTGTTTTATCCAAAACACAGTCATATTCAAAGTAATCCCAAATTGGACTCTGGCGCTTTCTCCCGACTTTTCCTGACACGATTCTGCGCGTGGACGGAGCAGCGACACAGACGACTCGACTAACGTACTGCCACCTGCTGGCATAATGAGACAGCAAGAAAAAAATCTGGAAACTAAACTTCATTTTGACTATTGTATGACACGCACACATCAATGAAAACTAACACATTTTTGCTATAAATTCAGTTAATTTTAGTTCGTTTTGTGAACACTCATTACAGTTTTAGTTTTCCTTTTTTTGTTTTTATTTTTATTCCCGTTAACGAAAATGTTTTTTCACTTCTAGTTTTCGTTATTTCGTTAGTTTTCGTTAACGATAATAACCTTGGTCCTGACAGTTTCTTTTAAGCACCCGTCTGCTCTTTGAGTTTGCACTTATTTTACAGTTTCTTCCATTAAATATCAGCTTCATTGCTATAAAACACTACAACAGTACCATAGCCTTAAAGGTTAAGTATTTTCTTCCCACCCTCACTGAAGCTTCCATCCACATGCAGTTTTGCAGCTTTTTTGCAAGACTAACCCAATCCCAGATAGGCTGTTAACTTGAAATGTGTGTCAGCAGTGCTATGGTCACTCTTCAGTGAGCTAATAAGGCTTTAATGCCAAGGATCCTGAGATTTTAATCACTGTATTGATACCAATTTTGGTCACCACCTCCTCAGAATCGTCACTGCTGCAATCCACAACAGTTGTGGCCGAAGGTTTTGGCAGTGGCACCAACACAAGCAAAAACTCACCAGTTCGTGGGTGAACTGAGTTAACTTTAATGTCATGATGCTTGGTGTAAAGGTTTAATAGGTTTCTTACATTAGATGTACATTTAGTGGAATTCTGTTGAAGCGTTTTATGAGTTGAATATTTTGCATGATTTCCAAATCTACAGATATTCAAATATGATGATACACATGACAAACATGAAAAACGCACATCATACATTGAATTGACAGTTTGGCTAATGTGAAAATATTTGTAGAAAAATGGATAATAATGTGAATGTGTGTGCTGCTGATGTGAGACAGTATGCACATTTAATCTGTATTACACAGGGATAAAGAGGCCACCGCTGAAAATTCTTCAACCTTCAACCTTGAATTGATGCACTATTGAAAAGAGTCCTTTTATGTGCTTTATTGACATCCTTGCTTCACCTGTCTAATTCAGACACATGGGATACTGTCAGGTGTGGATTGTTTGGCATTGATTGTTCACTTATCTGGGAGCCAAAGTGCAGGACACAACATTCAATAATAAGTCAGCCTTTTTTTTTGCATCTGATGATAAAATAAATAAAGTTCAAATCTAAAGAATGTCTACAAAGACAAAAATATAAATGCAGAATCCAAAAACTCAAATATATTAATTAAGAATACCAAATTTCAACAAAAATCTCGGGACCATGACATATGTCCTTTTTAACATGGACAACGTTTATATTTAATTATTATTGGAGTATAAATAAAGATTCTTTATGTTAGACGTGAGGACAGACGCAACTGACCTCTTTTTCACTTCAGAGGGAAACTAAAGGTCTGCAGATCTAACGACCATAGTCCCGTGCTTTCCAAAATCCTATCTACACTTCAAAAGGCGAGGGGGGCAACAAAAAAAAGAACAGGGGGGCAAGTAGGGACAAGGATTACAGAGGCACATGAGAGCCAAAACTCTAACAGGCAATGCCTACTGACGTCACTAATGGACTAATGCAACCAGAAACTAGCTGTACACACGCAGTAATGCTGCAGAGAAACCTCAAGCTGTCGCCTCTCACACACAGGGCTCAGTGTTTTCTTCAGGCAAAGGCACACACGCATGGATTCCTGTGGCAGGTCATGGGTTGAGTTTTAATCTGTTGTGTCTGAACCAGGACAGCGTACGACCTCTGAGCTGTTTCATTAACGAGGCTCTGACACGCCGAACTTTGACCACTGTCTGCAGGGCCTGAGAGTCATCGTTTGTCAGCGTTGTCAGATTAAATTGTCTCTTTAATTCTCACATGCGCTACATGACAGATCATTAGCTTTATATGCAAGGTAATTAAATTTGCATGACTGCTGCTCTGGCTCAAATAGCCGTCTTTGCTTTAGATATTTAAAAAAAACATCAGCAAGCAATTACACAAGAGGAAAGTTTGGTTTTTGCACAATTAAAACACAACACATTCTCTTATTTCTGTTCAAATGTGGAGATTTTTTGCTCTTTTTTGTTTATTAGTATCGGCAATAACCTTCAGGAAAAATACTGCAGTTCCTCTAATGGCCACTAGAGGCAGACTGCAAGAGTGAGTCAGTCAGTGAGACTGTACCCACGTAGCCACCATGAACCAGACCTGGGATCATGTTAAATGAGACAATGTAAACATGGAGAACATGGAGTGTCGAGTTATAGGCTGATGCTCACTGTAACAAGTTGCATTCATAAATTGTAGCAGCATAACGCACAAATTCAGGTACCTGCTAATTAGCACTACACAACACTTTCTTTCTTCTTTTTTTTTAACAAATTCAACACAAAGTAATTTGTTATGTTTAAGTAAAAGTCTGTTATGAGACCTGATTGCTTTTACAGTCTTATTTTCAGACTCAGTATTGACCGTCTCTCCTCTTAGGACATTTTATTTCTGACCATAAATGTATTCTTTTAATGAATCTTCTGATTTGAATCGTCTTACTGGACATCGTGTAATTACCACTTGCATTTTTTATAAAGCCTCTCTGCTATTTTTAATCTCAATGAATCTTATTTTTCTGAATAGAGGTGTAAGTTTCACGGTGCATCTTTCTAATCATCACTGTTTTAATCACATAATTTCATTTCATTAATATGGTATAGCATTTTGCATGTTTTGTTCTTGAAAAGTGCCACATACATGTACTACTTACTATGTAAAATATCAGAATTTCTTTTTACTAAAATTGGAGCACAAACTTTTTGGAAGGTTTATTTGTGTTATTTGTCCAAATATTCCTTTTAAGATGTAGCGGTCGAGTTCAGGGAAGTTATAAGGTCTCAGCTTGATTGGCTGTAGCTTCCTGTGTTGGTGTCCAGCTGTCAGTATAAATGGCTGTAGTTCAGAACTATTGTTGTGAAGGGGAAACTTTCCACAGAGACCAAAACCATTTCTGTAGCAGCCATAAACATGAACATTTTAAAAATAGGGCTTGAACAAAACTGCAGACTCTATGTTAAACTGTTGAATTTTACTTTGCCTCAAATATTCATTTCTGGCTCAGAAAAAAATGAACTTAGAACAACCAGCAGGCTCTCACCTGTTTGCTGAGTTATATTCAGTATTTACCTTTCTGGTCGGGCAGTGTGTGTGTTGTCTCAGGTGAAGATATATTTTACACCCTCAATGTTTTGAGTCAATCTCAGATTATATCGCAGTTGATTAAAGACCAAATTAGTGACGCGCGTCCAGGATTTCCTGCACATCGCAGCAGAAACAGTCCGCTGACTGTGTTTGTGGGAGGAATCTTCCTGCATGAGATATTTCTGTTTAATTAAATGATCCTTTATGCAAATTAGTATTAATCAAAGCTGGTTATGTAACACTGCACACCAGCTGCTCCTTTGAACAAGAAGACACATGGAACAGATCACACTGAAGTCCCAACGACTCTCATCCACTCTCGTCCTCTCATCAGTGTTTCTGATCTGTGCATGTATTTAATGTAAACATTAGTCAAATTATTCTCCGTGTGTGCATCTTAACAGTCTTTTATCAGCTCAGATAATTGTGGTTAAGACTGTGTGGTTATGTAATGCAACTGCCCACATAACCCACATACTCCAGTCTTATTGTGCTCCTCACAGCGCAGAGAGAAAACACTGTTCGTTTCTGTCTCTGCTTCACCGAGGCGATGGAAATGAAAGTAAAACGGAGACAACTTCTGTTTAATTCATGCATCTTATTCAGCACAGCCGAGTTTACAGAGTAAGCAGGTAGATGATGAGCATCTCCTCCAGGTGTTTGTGCAGAAATCAGTCACAGAAGGAAATGCTTCCTTTAAGATCTATTAAAAGCTTCACTGCTCTGTTTTTAGATGTTTGTGCATTATTAATTTTGAATTTGAGTGCAGGAGCAGAGACGTGCACCACAGATTACAAGAGTTAAATAACTGTTGGAAGTGGGGAGTTTTCAAAAGAGTGAACGGCGTAAACACATGAATGGGGCAAATAACGACTGACATCTAATAATGTTATTTGTGCAAAAGCTTCGCACTGACTCACTGAACACGGGCTGAAGATTATATGTTTTTTAATCATATATATAAGATTTTTAACTGACTGCCTGAACAGATTGTTGTGAACAAGCAAGCTGATTTTACTCATAATAATACTGCTACTAATAAAAATAATGATAATACATGGGCGCCTTTAAAACCCTCAAGGTCACCTTACAATAGTACAATAACAGTAGCAATATAATAAAACAAAGCAAAATAAAATTATACATAAGGTTAAAAAAGCTGTAGCAGTTTAGTTGAGTATCGAGTAATTTGTCTGCATCAGTACGTGAAAACAAATCAGCAGGACATTCATCTCATGGAGGCATCGTGTCATTTTTTGGAACATAATGAAAAGTTGGCTATTGTCTGGTTAATTCCTTCTAATGTGGACAAACTGCAAGCTGTGTCATGCAGTAAACTGTACTCAGTGGATAAAGTTAAGCACAGTTACTTTAGCAGCTCACTGTATGAACAAATCATTTTCCGATTCATGCAGTGTAGTCAACTTACTACGGAGCCCCGCAGGGGACATGGGAGAAAAAAAAATTAAGGCGGACTTTTGCGAGATCTCGCAAAACTAACTCGGGATCTCGCAAAACTTTTGTGAGATCTCGCAAAAGTTTTAGCCGCATTCTTCGGCCTTCGACCTCCGTTAACGGGAGGTCGAGACCTACTACAGCCGGGAGGAACACCGCTTTCCCGGCACATCGTGCCTCGACCTCCCGGTCGGCTTCGAGCTGGCGTCCGAAGAATGCTGCTAAAACTTTTGCGAGATCCGAGTTTGTTTTGCGAGATCTGGCAAAAGTCCGTCTTAATTTTTTTTTCTCTCATGTCCCCTGCGGGGCTCCGTAACTTACACCTGGCTGGTTACGTTTTCATACAAATTGCTTTACGAGCTAATGTCATCCACCATACTTCATGTGCAGTCGGGTCCTTTGGTATTTGGACAATGACAGTTGTTTGTAGTTTTGTAGATCTCTAGACGACCACGGATTTGAGATCAAACAGTGAAGATGCATGCCTCACTCTCTGGATGACACATGGTTTGCAGTCACAAACGTGAGCAGGTGGTAGGCGCGTTTTAAAATGATCCATGTAAGTGTTCCTGAAGTGCTTCCAGCTCCCACAGTGATGAGGCCCACTTTACAATCCAGGTGGAGGTGGTGAGGTCATGAAAGCATGTGGCTTCAAACCTACTGAACCACTTTATAAGTTTCTTTCTCACTTGGTATTTGGTTATGTTAACATATTAAAGTCCTTTAATGGGGTTTTAGTGGAACTATATTCACAATAAAAGCTTGGACAAAGAACCTTTGGAGTCACTGATGTTGGAAGAAAGTTCATCTGTTTCCTGTTTGCTCCATCATTACACAAACTTTCCAGCCTAACGAAACACAGGATGGACATACTTTTTTTCTTTTTACAGTATTTTTAGAATATTTTTCTCAATTTCTGTGCTTCTCTTGGGGTTTCTGCACAAATTCACAATACACATGAAAACAGGGCAGAGAGCTCAGTGTTGTGACACAAACTAACGAGTCTGTCGCTCGGAGAGAGAAGCAGAAGAGAGTGGGGAGAATAAATCCGACTGTGAGAAACAGAGACGTCAGTGCAGTTCATTGAGAGACGAAGCTGTTGAAAAGATATAACAAAACTTATGTAACCCTCCGTCTGATCTTTCATGGTTCGACCCGAGAGTCTGCCGAGACGGGACGAGGAGGGGAACGGCAGAGGAGAAGAGAGGCAGATACCAAGACAAAGACCGAGTTAGAGACAGTTTTAAGAAAATAAATCAATAGAAATCTGAAGGATTACTGGGGGCGACTGGGAGGCTCAGTGATCGCCATGAAATAAAATCAGAGGAAGAGAAGACAGAGGGATGAGCAACGGCTCTATTGAAGGCTGGCTGAGAACGTCACGCATGAACGAGTGAACAGAAAGACGAGGGACAGTGAAGGGAGATGAGTAGAGACAGTGTCCGGGTGCTAGAAGTGCTCCGGCTCTATAAACAGCCTTGTGATGAGATGGAGCTCTGAATGCATTGCAGTTTATGTTGTTGTTGTGCTTTCATCAGAAGCTGTGTCACGATACAAAGAGAGTAAAAAGCTCTCAGGAGGCTGAGTTAGACTCGCTGTACGTTCTTTTTCTGCTCTTTTAAAATCGTAAATATCTTCCCTCTTATTTTTTTACGTTTTTATTATATTACGTTTGTTTTTCCTGTCCTCCCTCACCTACATGTTTTGTCTTCACTCTTTGCTTTGTGTTTTCCCTCTTCCTTTTATCCCATCTCCTTTTGATTTATCTTCATCTTCCCAGATTTGTTCTTTTGTTTTTCATTTGCTGTCCAGCTTCTTTACATTTCATTCTTTTTACTCTTCCTGTTTCTTTTATTCCCTTGCTCCTCTCCTCTTTTCCTTCAGCATAATAAAGATGTAGTGTTAAAGCCACTGAGGACAGCGTGGTCTTTTGTCAGCTTCTTAATAAAGATATAAAACGCCACCATTTGCTGACTGAGACTCATCTCCATGAACCAGAGACAAAGGTCCTGTCTACACAGCAGTATCGCTTAATGACGGCGACGGGTTTTTTTAAGTTTCTGCCATCGTCTGCAACTTTTAAATCGAAATTTGTGGCACAGATCGCTCCTCTGTGGGTGAAGGCAGAAGCAGGAGTTATGTTCCTGGAAACTAGAGTGGGTACTTTAATCTGGAAGATTATGATATTTATTGGTGGAGAGATCAACGATCAGGAAGCTGGTACAGGTTCTCACCAATGCATTTATTCTTAATCCTTGTTGTACCCGAGTCAGACAGAGTTTTGTTGTGAATTAAAAAAAGATTTTCCAAGGTGTCATTAGGTCGACCATAAAGAAAGTTGAGACTTCTTTTAGTTGCAAAAAGGCTTCAACTTGTTTTTAGTGAACTACAACAACCAGAGGGATGCACTACAAAGAACGTTCAACACAGCAAGACTTCTTTGTGTTAGCTGGAGACAGCAGGTAACACAACAGGCTGAACGTTCATGCACATAAAAACGGATGTTTCACACATGGCAGGACACCTGGTGACTGCAACCTTTTCCAATCAGAGACTCTATTAAATGCTGATGATAAAAAAAAAAAAATTTTAACTTACAGAATAATAATGGATTAGATTTATATAGCACTTTACAATGCTACTATTCATTCACTCTCGCGTTCACACACTGGTGGAGGCAAGCTACGGTTGTAGCCACAGCTGCCCTGGGGCAGACTGACAGAAGCCAGGCTACCATATCGCGCCATCGGCCCCTCTGGCCAACACCAGTAGGCGGTAGGGTAAAGTGTCTTGCCCAAGGACACAACGACCAGGACAGAGAGCCCGGGGATCAAACCAGCAACCTTCCGGTTACAGATGCTCTTCCCAACCCCCTGAGCCACGGTCGCCCAAAAACGTAACACTGCATATAAAACAGTAAAATAAAGTTATTTCTGTCATGAACTCTGAAACTTTGAACTGGAAGGATTTAACTCTTTTCCCCTTTAATGGCGAGTTTTGGTATTTCAGTATGCATCAATAGAGACGTGGTGTGAAGACCATTCAGATAGTTTCCAGGTTTTTCCAAGGGTAGCTGCATACAGTCAAAAGAGATCACCCTCACTGACTTCTGTTGCAAACCCAGTCATTTTGTTCTGAAATGTGACAGAAACCACTCGTTTTAGAAGAGAGCTCACAAGTTATTCCTCATCAGCTTTCAAAAGGGTAAAACGTTAAACATTAAAGGTTACTGTCACACAATAAAGGAGACATTTAGAGTGTTGTGGAGCGCAGTGGTTCCTGATCTTGGTGTTGATGCTGCTGGTGTTTGTGTTGGTGATGATATTATTATTGATAGTGCTAGTATGATGATGTTGCTGGTGATGTTAGTGGTGGAGGTAGTGTATGTGGTGTTGCTGTTGCTTCTAATGGCGGTAGTACTGTGCAGGACAGCTGGCTGGGATCTTCACCAGGATTTTCAACAAATCCCTCGCACAGGCGACTGTCCCACTCTGCCTGAAGTCCTCCACCATAGTCCCCTTGCCTAAGAAGCCCCACATCACCGGCCTGAATGACTACAGACCGGTGGCACTCACCCCAGTGGTAATGAAATGCTTTGAGAAGCTGGTCCGCAGACACATCACAGCAGCCTTGCCCCGCGGCCTGGATCCACACCAGTTTGCCTACAGAGCAAACCGATCCACGGAAGACGCTGTAGCCACAGCACTCCATGCTGCATTAACTCACCTGGAAGAGCATGGTAGCTATGTGCGGATGCTCTTCGTGGATTACTGCTCAGCTTTTAACACCATCCTTCCACACAAACTGGTGGCCAAGCTACAAGACCTGGGGCTTCCATACAGCACCTGCATGTGGATCAACAGCTTCCTCTCGGGCCGTAGACAGAGAGTCAGAGTTGGCCATCACACATCCTCAGCCCTGAGTCTCAGCACTGGCTCACCCCAGGGCTGTGTGCTCAGTCCACTGCTCTACTCTCTCTACACACACGACTGCACTCCTCGCCACCACAGCAACATCTTTGTGAAATTTGCAGATGACACCACAGTGGTGGGGCTCATTTCCAAGGGAGACGAGTCTACGTACAGAGACGAGGTGGAGCAGCTGACGTCATGGTGTAAGGCCAATAACCTCCTCCTCAACACTTCAAAAACCAAAGAACTCATAATAGACTTCAGAAGGAAAAAGGCAGAGATCCAACCACTATTCATAAATGGGGACTGTGTAGAAAGGGTGGCAAGCTTCCGCTTCCTGGGAGTCAATATAGAGGAGAACCTTTCCTGGAGTGCGAACACCTCCGAGCTGCTGGAAAAGGCCCAACAGAGACTGTACTTCCTGAGAATTCTCAGGAGGAATAACATCACACAGAGACTGCTGGTGTCCTTCTACAGAGCCACCATTGAGAGTGTTCTAACTTACTGCATATGCATCTGGTACACTAGCTGCACAGGGGCTCAGAGGAAAGCACTCCAAGGGATCATTAACACCGCCCAAAAGATCACTGGCTGCCCTCTCCCCACACTGGAAGTTCTACACAACGCCCACTGTTTTAAAAAGGCCCAAAACATCATAAAAGACACCTCACATCCTGGCCACTCCCTGTTCGAACTGTTGCCCTCAGGCAGACGGTACAGGGCAATCAGAGCAAGGACTAATAGACTCAAACACAGCTGTTATCCAACTGCAATAACACATCTGAATACTACAAAAAAATGTCCATCACGCCACTCTTGTGTTAATCTATGCACGGTCTGAAGCATGTGTGTGGGAACGTATGTGAATGTTTTACTGTTATATCTTATTAGTATTTTAAGTATTCTATCTATTTTATTTATTGAATTTTATTGTTTTATTTATATTTTGATATTGCTAGGGATGATGCAATGATCGGGGACCATTCTTAATTTCGTTGTTCTCATGACAATGACAATAAAGTTTCTGATTCTGATTCTGATTCTGATTCTATTGATGTGATGGTAGTGGTGCTGTTAGTATTGATGATGTTGGTAATAATGCTATTAGTGGTGGCAGTGTGTGTCTTGTTGATGGTGGTAGCATTGATGTTATTGGTGATGAGAGTGTATGTGATGATGTTGTTGGGGATTTTGTTGGTGGTGGGAGTGTGTGTGGTGTTGGTGGTGGGAGTGTGTGTGATGTTGGTGGTGGGAGTGTGTGTGGTGTTGGTGGTGGGAGTGTGTGTGATGTTGGTGGTGGTGATTTTGTTGGTGGTGGGAGTGTGTGTGGTGTTGGTGGTGGGAGTGTGTGTGGTGTTGGTGGTGGGAGTGTGTGTGATGTTGGTGGTGGTGATTTTGTTGGTGGTGGGAGTGTGTGTGGTGTTGGTGGTGGTGATTTTGTTGGTGGTGGGAGTGTGTGCGGTGTTGGTGGTGGGAGTGTGTGTGATGTTGGTGGTGGGAGTGTGTGTGGTGTTGGTGGTGGGAGTGTGTGTGGTGTTGGTGGTGGTGATTTTGTTGGTGGTGGGAGTGTGTGTGGTGTTGGTGGTGGGAGTGTGTGTGGTGTTGGTGGTGGTGATTTTGTTGGTGGTGGGAGTGTGTGTGGTGTTGGTGGTGGTGATTTTGTTGGTGGTGGGAGTGTGTGTGGTGTTGGTGGTGGGAGTGTGTGTGATGTTGTTGGTGGTGATTTTGTTGGTGGTGGGAGTGTGTGTGGTGTTGGTGGTGGGAGTGTGTGTGGTGTTGGTGGTGGGAGTGTGTGTGATGTTGTTGGTGGTGATTTTGTTGGTGGTGGGAGTGTGTGTGATGTTGTTGGTGGTGATTTTGTTGGTGGTGGGAGTGTGTGTGGTGTTGGTGGTGGGAGTGTGTGTGGTGTTGTTGGTGGTGATTTTGTTGGTGGTGGGAGTGTGTGTGGTGTTGGTGGTGGTGATTTTGTTGGTGGTGGGAGTGTGTGTGATGTTGTTGGTGGTGATTTTGTTGGTGGTGGGAGTGTGTGTGGTGTTGGTGGTGGTGATTTTGTTGGTGGTGGGAGTGTGTGTGGTGTTGGTGGTGGTGATTTTGTTGGTGGTGGGAGTGTGTGTGGTGTTGTTGGTGGTGATTTTGTTGGTGGTGGGAGTGTGTGTGGTGTTGGTGGTGGGAGTGTGTGTGATGTTGTTGGTGGTGATTTTGTTGGTGGTGGGAGTGTGTGTGATGTTGTTGGTGGTGATTTTGTTGGTGGTGGGAGTGTGTGTGATGTTGTTGGTGGTGATTTTGTTGGTGGTGGGAGTGTGTGTGGTGTTGGTGTGTGTTGATATGTGATTTCTCCTAGAAAGAAAAGGCTAAAATCATCCATCATTAGTTCTTTTTTACATCTTCCTCTGTAGCCCTCAGTGTTAAACTCAGACTTCTGCTCATCTCAGCTGTGGATCTTCCCGGCAGGCTGCTATTAAATCTTCTGACTGATAGTATCTCTTACTTAAATAAGCGCAGCCTGAATAAATTCCCCTCATTTCTCATGGCCTTTTATCTGGGCCTGCCACCAACACAAAGCCATGAGGGGTGGTTAAATGGTGGCAATGAAGGTGAACTAATTAAACTGAAGTCGGCAGAAGCTACGGTTCAGCAGCTTTATCACTCCGCTGTAGGAGAGGATTCAGGTTAACTCTACTTAAATAGTGACACAATGGGGGAACTTTATGAAGCCAGCCTGTTGAAGTAATGGTAGTTTGTCAAAGCTGCTGGCCCATCACCTTTCCACATGATGTGTCCATCGGGTCGTGGCAGTTTTTTGAGTGACAACATTATCTGTTTCTGGGTCCTAATGCTCCTTTGGTTCCCAAAAGCCAACCAACATCGCTGACATTTAAACAGCCTCCAAATATTCTTGAAGTTGAATTTCATATTTATGCAATTTATTATCTTATTTATGCAGATTTTTACTGAATAAAAGAATTGTGGAACCTTCCAAAGTGATTTTATTCAGAGCCAAAGACATTTCTGCCCAGGATGCCAAAAAAAGCCATTTAAAGATTTTTACTTTGTGGTTCATTTACACAACCATAAAGGATATTTTTATTATTCTAGTGATCATACATAACACCCCAAAAGTCCAACTCAGAGCCAAAAACGGCTGTTATATCGGCTGTTTAGTCTCCATACTTAACTAAATGAATATTGTCTCATTTAATCAACACTCAACACAGAACAAAAGTCTTAAATTGCATGTTGTGATCTTATTTCCTCCAGGCATCAGTTTCAGCCTATACTCCTCAAATGTCTGAAGTAGGTGATACATCTTGTTGTGACACACGATCATAATCTGACATTCAGTTCGGTGCTCAGTTTAACTGTTAGATCTACAAAGATATAAATGATTGTGGGATCCACACAGAAAGACCCTGGCCTGTTGGTGGGGTTGCCTCACAGCAAGAAGGTCCTGAGTTCCTTCTTGCTGTGAGGCAACAGTGCTAACTGCTGTACCCCCATGCTCCTATGAATTTGATTTTGTTCATGCATCCTGATATTGACACTTTTGAGTTTCACAATTTTGAGGCCAAAAAAAAAAAACAGATAAATAAAAACAGCCTCGTCTCATGGGAGATGTTTGAAATACAGCAACTCTCCATGCCCGTCTTTATTCTTACTTCCACTTTCTACATTAGCGGTGAATTACTGCCTTACAGCAGTGAGTCAGTGACACTGATGCTTTCAAACATGCTCTAACAGCAGAACAATGTTGCATCGTTTTTCATCACTTTAGTAAAAAGCATGTCTGTTTCAGCCTGAAACTGGGAAGCTTTGGAAAACTGCCTTTTGCTTGTGATCATTTAATAGTTCAAGTTGATTTTAGCCCACTTTCTCATGTACTTGACCCCAGAGACCACCAGAGACCGCCATTACTGGTTGGTGGCATTATATATGTACAAAGCACATAATGTGGCAGAAACATGTCTGATGGATATTTCCAAGTTTATTCAGAGGTTTTAATTGAAAAGGGTGAAATTTTATAAAAACTTTCATGTTGAAGTGATAAGATGTCCTAGTGCCTCACTGCAGGTTTGTAGTGCAGGGTGTCTTTTAAAAGTCTAATACCAACTTAACATTGATTAAAGTTAAACATTGATTAATTTATATTCAGTATTCATTTAAATATCAGTCAGGTGAAGCTCCCCCATAGCTTCATGGATGTGGATATCTGAGTTTGAAATCGGTGGACTAGTCCTTCAGTAGATCTGTTGCTGGTTTTCCCAACATGAGACGAGCTGTGGCGTTCAGACCTGAGCCGAGCCGAGCCGAGCCAGCTCAGAGAGGAGCTGTTTATGGAGGATGACACTGCAGCACCTCAGACTGTGACCTGTCTGTGACCTGGATGTAATGAAGAGGAGCGTGTGTGTGTGTGTGTGTGTGTGTGTGTGTGTGTGTGTGTGTGTGTGTGTGTGTGTGTGTGTGTGTGTGTGTGTGTGTGAGTGAGAGAGAGAGAGCTTCCTCCTCTCCAAGTTTTGCATTTTTCAGAGTATTTTCATTAATTTAGTTTGATGTTGACTTAAGATTTTCCAGGAATCTACAAGAAAGACAGTAAGATATACCGTGTGTTCATATTGATGATTTAATGTTTTTAATTATTGAAAATACATTTATAACATCTTTATCTTGCTTTAATGTTTGTCAAGCTGAAGCGTTTGAAGCTCTGTACTCTGGCCATCATATTTTGTGTCTTGAGGTTTCTCATGTGACATCATACGCACATTACTCAGAGTTGTCCACGGTGTTGGATGTGATACAACTGCTGGTTGCTAGGGAAACGTGAGTAGTCACCTACTGGTTGGCAGTGGTTTGTGGAGGTTGGTGGCTCTCGCTGGGTTAAGTCGTTTGCAAAGAAGGAGCTGATCACTTGTAAACCTTGAGTGTGGCACAAACTGGAAAGGGAGGCAGTTTGCCTTCAAAGTAAACGTTGCATCCTTGGAAACGAGTTGGCTGCAACGTTGACTTTGAACCCAAACTTTCTCCATTTCCCGTCTGTGCCACTTTGTGCAGTCAGTAACTCACCGTACAGCAGGCACAGTATTTTCCCTGCAGTGCATATTTTATGCTGCTGGACACTGAGCGAGGTTTGCAGCAGCCAAGTCTGTCCTGAGCCCACACTGAGAGTTTCATCAACACCTAAGCAGGAAGGTGGACCGAGGCCAGGCTGAGCAGCGAGCGTGCACACATATTCAGCCGTCAACCCTGCCCCGTCTTCTTCCTCTTCATCTGTCTCGCTTCCACTGAAAAAAGAGTGTTCTGACAGAAACTTCAGTTTCTCTTTTCTAACCTGTCAGTATGTGATCACGTGGCTCCGCCCACCTGTCCATTTGTTGTTTGTGTTGTTGATGTTGATGGGGGCAGCTGAGGACTGTGGAGCCCTGGCTCACCCTCATCACGCAGAAAGCCTGGATGAGCTACAGTGACAGCAGGCTTGATAACAGCTATGTCCTCTGCTCTCTTTTCACTGTTTGTAAAGACCCGACAATATTAGAGAGAAAACTTCAATAATTAGATGATAAACTGTAAGCAGGCACTTGGTGACGGTAGGGAGGCAGAACGCTCTTTCAACAGGAAGAGATCTCCTGCAGAACCAGGTTCATGGAGAGGCAGCCATCTGCTGCAACCATTTGGATGGTGGAGGGGATTAGGAGAAGAGAAACAGGACAAAAAGACAAACTACAGGAGACGGACGGCGAAACGTAATCGTGTAATAAAATAAAATATCAGGACTGAAAAAGATGAGAGGAGCAGAAGTGCTCAGTGCATCCTGAGATCCCTAATCTCAGAGGTCGAGGCGTCAACTAAGCCTGCAGTTCTGTTCTGTTGGGATAAGATGATGCTATGAAGTCTTTAAGATATTATTTAAGAATAATTCCTGATTATTCAGGACTTTGCATGTGAAGAGAAGGATTTTAAATTCTGGATTAAACAGAGAACCAGACGAGAGTAGCTACGGGGAGCAGTTTTGTCCAGAGAGAGAACGTTGCTGTGTTACTCGTGTCCTGGGTGTGGTACCACTCAACCACCTGATTTAAAAGAATTACAGCAGACTCACTCTTTCACAGGATGTTCCTCATTTTAGCAATGTTGCACAGATGAAAGTCCAAGGAAAGAATAGTAGATATCATATTTCAAGAGTAATCACACTTATCAAGAGTATGTTAAAAAAGAAATCAACCTAATCTGTGATAACGATCGCTGACACTTCAGCTCAGTCTTTAGATTATTCATGGAAAAGTGGGGCATCATTCTGAGAGCACAGACTGTACTCATTTAGTTTTATGTAATGGTGCAAGGACCGAGATTTATATGTAAATGAAGATAAACCTTTTTGTGTCGATGTCGGTGTGATGACGTCAAATAACGATTCTTGTGAAACTATCACACTTCAAAAAAAGGTGTGTGCAATAAATAAACCCCCAGTCCTTGTGTTTAAATGTGAGAACATGATGTAGTGTTTCTTTCTGGGGCTCAAACACACGCAGACGCACACAAACACACTGTGTCTGAATGCTGAGTTAGAGTCGTGTGCGTCACTGCTGCTGGGAGAGTGAGGAGACTGTCGTTTGGCAAATGCCACTGCAACATCATAGACAATGGTAAATCTAAATCTGTATCCACAACACACCCACTGCATCTCTCACACACACACACACACACACACACACACACACACACACACACACACACTCCGGTGTACTGTAAATGTGGTATCTTAACAGAGCAGTAACAGAAAGGCAGGATGTGTCTGAGGGTATTATTGGAAACAGTTTAAAGGACACTGTGTGTGTGTGTGTGTGTGTGTGTGTGTGTGTGTGTGTGTGTGTGTGTGTGTGTGTGTGTGTGTGTGTGTGTTTCCTTATGTGGCAGAGATTATTTTTAGTCCTCACGTAGACGAGAGCGGCACAAACACCTCACTGTTTGTTTAGCACTGCGTGCAGTTTGTTGTTATCCTGAAAATTGTGTATCTGTGAATAAGAGAGAAACACATCCACTCATTCAGCATTTCCACCTTTGTCTCATGGCCGTTCTTGCCAAACTTCACTAAATCACTGCCACTGAGTTCTGCAGAGAAAAACAGGGGATATCCCTGATACAGCCTCAGAAGCTCCACCCACCTGCTTGCTAATAAATGCAGTTTATGAGGAACAGCCAATCAGGAAGTTAGTTTAAAGGGGCGGAGTTAGATGGAAGATGAGCTGAGGGGCTGCATCATGCCCCAGTATCAGATAAAGAAGGATTTTAAACAGTGAGTAGTGCAATCAAATAAAAATCTGGAGTTTTGCATCCACATTTATTTATCTTCTAATTCTCTTATCTGGACTTCGTATATATCACAAATCATCTGCAGCTGATGTAGGTCCCAAAATCTAACAGGTGTTCTTGAAGCTGTGCAGTGAGGGATGATTAAAGCAGTAATGTCAAAGTCATTTCAGATAGTGGGTCATACATAGTTATGTTGTGTATGAACGGTCTTTAAGAGTAGGAGAAGCTGTAAAACATTTAAATATATAATTAAAGGTCCAGTTGGCAGGATAGGACTCTTTGTCAGGCTGAATCTGGCCCCCGGGCCTTATGTTTGACACCCCTGGTGTAGAGTGTCGTAACTGGTTAGTATTCTAAACATTTACACTGAATTGGAAGTTTATTTATTAGTATCTTTAGTTGTTTTGTTTTTTTACTTTTTACTAAAAAGCAGAGCTTATGTGTAGAACAGAGCAGACTGCTTGTCTGCTGCAGGCGTCTGGATGTCCGCTGGCTGTTAATGACTTCACACAAACAGAGTTTTTGTCCTGAGCTGCTTGTCCAGCCAGAAGCTGTGTGTGTGTGTGTGTGTGTGTGTGTGTGTGTGTGTGTGTGTGTGTGTGTGTGTGTGTGTGTGTGTGTGTGTGTAAGATATCCCACAGAGCCAGTCTTTGTCTCAAAGGATTGGGTTGCGCCAAATGAACAAAGCATTCATGGTTGCCAGTAGATACGGGAGCAGGTGAAGTGAAACTTAATGCCGAAATGTGTGTGTGTGTGTGTGTTATTAATAAAGAAGCAGAAGTGAAACACACAACCATGTTCGGGCATCATTCGTTTGCCTTACAGTGATGTCCTGGAGCCTTACCAGACATCTTTACAGCTACTTTTCCAATCCTGTTCTTGACCTTCACACAGAGCTTAATCCTAAAACCAAAGTTTTTATTGTATATTTCGCAAACTAAGCCCTAAAAAAAGCATTTTTCTCTCTATATAAGAAATATATCCATCCAAATAGATCTATATAAGAAAAACATGCACTGACCTGAAAAAATACTTTGATACTTTTTTTTAACTGCCCTTCTTTAAGCTAGGACATCTCAATATTCCTCAAAAAGAAAAGAAAAGGTCAAAACTCTGTTGAGCCAAGTATTCATTTAATCTTAAATAACAATGACTTTATGAATTTCTGAAGTCATTAGAGAAAAAAATCAAGCAGTTCTGTAGATATATCATTAAGTACATTAACTTTATTAACTCTTTTCTCTCTTATACATCTTTCTGAGCTCAATTTAACTTCAGTAATGTCTTCTTCTAAACCATCAACATACCTTTTAGACCCCATTCCCACAAAACCACTCAAAGACACCTCACAGTTAAGTAATTCTTCAGTTTTAATTTTGGGTTGTATACCACAGGCTTTTAACGTGGAGGTAATTAAGCCATTACTTAAAACCTCTTACTTCCTGTCTAGTGAACAGAAACCATAGAAGCCGTACGGTCAAATGTAGTTAGCCTCTTTGCAACACGGAGTGGGCGGTTCCCAAACTAAATTTTGTAACTGCCAGTTACAATGAAGAATACCACTGATTCATTTGTGAGGCGGTGGTAAATAAATTATAGAGTTACCTAGGCAACCAGAACCTGGAATGTCTACTAGCGACGGACTGTAAGCAACAAAGTGATGCATAATGAGTAAATTGCTTCCTGTGTGGCCCCCCCATAAGTCAGCAGAGTAGCCAATAGCTTCAGAGACTGGGACTTTTTAAACAAATTGGGAGAAAATGTTTAAAAAGAAACAATCACCAGTCCAAGGATCTGGGAGATCAATGTGAGGACCAATGTGAGGACTAAATGCATTCTTGAAACAGTTGAGGTGTTCCTCTGAAGCACACACACAATCGAACAAAAAGAAAATGAACAACAATCCTGTGCAGTACCGTCATGGAGCCAAAGACTTCAAATGTCACAGAAGTTTAAGAGGAAAGAGACAAAACAGAAAGTAAGACAAAGAAAATGAAATGACAGGAAAGAATCAGAAGCAGTGACAGGTTCGAAATAATGCTTTTAGATTCATAGAGGTGCTACACTTCTGAGTGTGAAGAAAACACAGTGAGAAAGCCCTCTAAGTAAAGAAGATGATGACTGTTTATGTCCCTGTTCAGACCACAGCACAGTTATGCTGTAATTACAAGGTTAAACTGAGACACAGAAACAGAGTGATGCTGTTCAGTACTCAACAACATGCTTCTCATGTTGTTCAACTACAGCGCAGAAACACAGAGGGGGAAATAAGCGTATCATGTGTATATCACTGAACAGTTTAGTATAACTACTAAATTTATATCAAACAAACAGCAAACATGCATTAAAGGATTCACAAGACTTTATCTGTGCTTCAATTACTGATGGACTCATTAAAAATGACATTTGTTATAACTGTGAGGAGTGTAAAACACGAGCAGGCTCGCTCTATCTGGATATGAGAGAGAGTGCGTGGGAGAGGAGTGAGAAAATGAGAGTGGGAGGAAGAAAGAGGTGAAGTAGGAGGAAGAGAGGAGTGAAGGACAGTTCGCTGAAGTGGTCAAACTCTGCTGCTGAATACGCTGGTGGCAACGATGATTCACTCACGCTCAAAGAGAGTTACGAGGCTTCTCTCTGAATCAGCAGATCGACTGGTCGCTGGGCTCCTCCGGGGTTTCCAGCCTGCTCGCAGGGTGCTGTAGTCAACGGCAGATACATTACCTGAACCTGGACTGAACGTAGAGACAACCGTTATGTTGTTATTGCTCTACCACAGACTGCATATAAAGCATGGACACCAGTTGTATATGGTCTGACTGAGAAAACTGGTCACTGAGGAGCAGCCACACCTTAAAGCACCCCCTCAACTGTTCCACTTGATTTCTCTACAGTCTGACTTCGATTGAGGAGTCGCCCTCTGTTGACTGATATAAAGAATGCAGGCCGTGGCACTTCACCCGGAAATATGTTCATTTTTTGTATACACTTTAAAAACATAGTCAGTGTATATAATGTCTGTATAACCATAAACTGTTAACAAAACCCCACCACTCTAATAGAAATATTGTTTCTTCCTGGAACCAGCAGGTTTAACATGTTAGCATGTCACATGTAGGCCTCTATGTTCCACACTTTAATCTGATTCATCTTGGCTGAAGTTGATCTCGTAGTAGCTATGATCTAAATTGGATTTCATAGATTAGACTCATCTTTGCACTTACAGATTGTTTAATTTGATTTCTCATTTTTATAATAATATACAATCATAATAAAATGATGTTCCCTTCATAGAGTATTTTAATAACTTTAAGGATACATAATAATAAATGTAAATGGCCTGTACTAGTCCCTAAGGACCCCAAAGCACTTTACACATCCAGTCATCCGGACACTGGCGCCACCGGGCTTTCTGACCACCACCGGTAGGCAACGGGTGAAGTGTCTTGCCCAAGGACACAACGAGCGAGACTGTCCAAGCTAGGGCTCGAACTGGCAACCTTCCGATTACAAGGCGAACTCCCAACTCTTGAGCCACGATCGCCCCAACTAATAATAATAATAATAACAGAATGATGAAATATCAAGTAAAGCTACAAGAGTTTGTCAGCACCACCACTGTCAGCGGAGGATTGCTATTACCATGAGCAGCGGTTAACATCTGTTTGGTGGCTGATTGTGAGATCAAGACATCGATGACCACAAATATGAGTTTAAGTTAGACACAAAATGAAAATGATGAGGTGGTGAAGGTGGGTTGCAAAGTGGTTTGTATAGTCAGGTTAAAACAGTTTAAATGGCTAACCCATTTTTTTCAAGTTGGATTTGTAGAAACCTGATGTGAGCTGGCACTGACCACATTTATTTAATCTTTTTATTGTATTTTAATTTGGATCATTGGTCAGACAAAACAAAATATTCAATAGATGCCAGGATTCAACTGGTGTTTTAAAAGTTAGCTTGAATGATTTATTCAACCAACAATTACAAAGTTATCTATGAAGGACTAATTGTTACGTAGTTTGTTTATTCAGTGTTCAGTCTGTGATTCTTACAGCGGGTCGAGTGTGTGATCAGGTTCAGGACACTCAGGCTTTGTATCAAACGCTCAGTTTAACAGTTTAATATATTTTGTAAAACTGTCAGAGGTGCTGATTAAGTTGGAGTTTGTGTTATTGTTTAGTTTGTGTTGGCGTGTTGTTCCTCCGCAGTGTTTAAGTCTAAAAAATGTTGTTAAAGCTATCATGTTTGCCTAGTGGCCTTCGTGTCCGTGATTCAGTTCTCTGTGTGCTGAGTGTCGTTTTTCATGCCGTGTTTTGGTTTCTTCCACCCACTGCGCCTCAGCGTTACAAAAGCAGCTCCACCACTGAGCCTTCGAGCTGAGCAGCAGCTATCAGCACGAGACAGCTGTGACAGTTTGCTGACAGTCAACAGTTTTGATGGAGTTTCGTTTAGGTGGCACGAGGTCACTCAGTGAAGTTCAAACAAGCCACAAACTTGATCCATTTTTCTGGAAACAGTACCGTAGTAATCAAACAAAACTTGAACTGGAAAATGGTTGATATATTTGATAATTAGTTGCCCAAAAGTTATCTTCCTTTTAATATCAGAGCATTTCCTCTCAGTTTCATCAGTGATCCAAAACATGGAGGGGAAGGGGCATATTTTAACTGAAACCATGATAGGACAAAGCCACAAACACAAACAACAACAAAAACCTTACATATGATGGAAGCTGTAGGGGAAAAACTATCAGACCAGGTTATTTATACACATAGGTACACGCGGATTGAAAAATGAGTCACAGGTTTTAGCAGTCAAAGTGGAGCTGATAATGTGGAAAGGAAGCAAAGGCAGGAAGTACAAATACAATGAGGCATAGAGAGATGAGAACTAGAAATACAAATGAGAACAAAAAACTAACATTTCAAGGTCCATGACAAAATCGAGCAGATTTTAGTGCCTACACCAGCAAACTAAGCGAATCAGCAAGAACTTAAAGGACGAAACAGGACATGAACCAGGACATTGTAAAGATTCTGACACCATCTCCCCTCCAGCCTCTTAAATTGAACTGTACATGTCACCAAAAGTAGAACAACACAGACACCAAAGAGCACCAATGTTATAGAAGTGAGGGCAACAACTTGTCCAACTAGGTTTTGGGGACTCAGAGCCTATCCCAGCTGGCTCTGGGCACCAGTCTCTCCCATTTTGTTGCTTTTGGATTTGTTAGTTTTCCTTCTCAGACTGTTATACCAGTGTTTGTGACTTTAGCATCTACCGTTTTTCTTCCCAGGACATTGGATCACACTTTGAATCCAGAAGCAACAAACATTCAGTGTTTCATAGAAAAATAACATCCTGTTTTTAGAAGTGCATTCATCATGAAAGATGCAAAATGAGGAAACAGTAGCAAAGAAAATGTTAAAAATCAATTCAAGCCAAAGCATGAATTGCTTCAAATAAGAGGAATGAGGTCGATGATCGATGACCTTTACAGAGAAACTTGCTGGTTGAAAATGTCCAAGGATTTGTTTGAGGAAAAAGCTGTTACACGAAACTTTTGATATCAAGTGTAGGAGGGTGAAATCCAATAAAAATTACATATTCCGTCCATAGATGAGAGAAGGCTCAAGGTTTTGAGGGCGATTTGAGATTTTAAAGCACTACATTTATGCTCACTGGTCCTTCCTTTGCAAAACTATCCTTAAAAGCTCACAGAGGGTTTCTCTTTGTGGGCTAAACGCCAGTTGTACTAAAAATATATCCTCAAAGGTTGTTGGAGGTGGTGTGTGGGAGTGTTTTCCACCTCCGTCTCCCATCCACTCTCCTCATACGGTAGTTACTGAAATCCATTGTCCTACACACCGTGGGTTCCTGCAGACAAAAGCTAAAATTCAAACTCTGTTCTTAGATGCGGAGAAATGAATGCACCAAAGGCTATTAGTAAGAGATGGAAAGGTCAAGTGAGATAACTAGAGTAATAGCACAGTGCTGCTTTTTAATTTTACGTCCTCTTAATGGGTCATTGTTTCTGCTAATGTCACCGTCCTGGTGGGTCATTAACTCATTGAGGTGACTCACAGGACACAAAGGGCTCTGACATTTTTCAGCCCATTGCCTTTATTATTAAAGTGGGCTCAACATTTGTATTAAAATGTTCTTCGCAGTGAGAGAAATAAAGATGTGAGTGGTTACAGCTACAGGTGATAAACAAACAGCTTCGAGCACATTCAGTAGAAATGTATCATTAACAGGTGCAAATGTGTCAGTGGGGAGTTTACAGCATTTCTGCTGCTTCTAAGCACTCAAATATTTATTATTGTGAATTTTCTGTATTAGCATCATGGCTGTTTGTTGAGGCAACAACCTTTAACAAGACCTTTAAATGCCATGTAGTTCTGGCTTTTGTCAGAGTACTTCAGATATTATAGTCAATCTCAAAACTTTTTAAGGATTTCTAAAACGTGCATGCGTCACTTATCCGATTCTTTCCTTTTTCAGACATTCTGTTGTAGATTTCCTTCTGTGCTTAGGATCATTGTCCTGTTGCATGACTCAGTTTCAGCTTTATCTGTCAGACAGACAGCCTCACACTAGACTCTAGAAAACTTTGTTATACAGAGGAGTTCTCGGTCAACCCAGTGACTGCAAGGTGCTCAAATCCTCACCCCACCATCACCTCGCAGACAGCTGGTGTTTGCTGATATTGTGTGTTTGGTCTCTTTTGTCCAAATGATACAGTTCCAGAAGTGTTCTGTTTTGTTCACATGCAACTTTGCAAACCTACGATGTGCTTCAGTATCCTTTTTAGAGAGAAGAGGCTTTCTCCTGGGAACCATTTCAAACAAACCATAGTTGTACTGTCATGAACTTTCACCTTTCATGCATGACCACGCTCTCTGTCTCATTTCAGACATTACCCCAAGACGTCATTCACCATCGTGGCCGACACTCCAGAGAACCTGAGACTGAGACAGCAGAGCGAGCTGCAAAGCCAGGTAAACACACACACACACACACACACCAGGCCTCAGATGTGTGTACGATGCAGGAGCGCTGCCATCATCTCTGACCTGCTTTGATGATGATGATGCCATGTAGTGTTCGTCTGGTTGGTTTTTCCTTTTGAATGATGCCAGGCAGCCTCCTTGTTTTCCCCATAGCTCTGATTCGCACTGGTGTACTTTGACTGCGATAAAAAAAAATGTATGTAAAAGCCAGATGCAGTGTATAAATAGACAAACTTCCATCACATTCTCCTCATTTCGCCTCCAGGAAGCAGAGCTGTGCACCTGAGCGTTTTCATCTCTGTGCCGTGCCAAAGGGGAGGAGACATGAAGCTAAGAAGGTTTCACCAACATCAGGGCTTCATACTGTGACCTTTCAGTCAGTTTAGGTTTTCACTGGAGCTTTTTCCCCTTTAACTTCTTCAGTTTTTCTTTTCTCAGTGTGCCAAACCCTATGGTCCACATTTTCTTTACCTATTTTCTGGAAATGGGTTAAAATTTATGCTACATTTGGATGGAAACTTGGCAGCTGAAACCCCGCAAAAAATCTGCCTGCTTGCCCAGATCCACTTCAGTCATCAAGTCAAGAAACATAGTTATTCTTTCAGCAGAGGCCGGGACAGCTTGTACTCTACAAATGGCTGCTGTGTAGCTTGGTCTTGAATAAAAGTACTTCTTTTGTTTTTAAAATGACAGATCCTCGTAGATTAGGTCACACTGTTTGATGCCCTGATGTATTTGAAACCTTCTTAGCTTCATGTCTCCTCCCCTGTGGCACGGCACAGAGATGAAAACCAACGCTCAGGTGAGCCGGTAGAAGCTGTGCTGGCAGCTCTGCTTCCCGAAGGCGAGATGAGTCACTGTGCCGATTTACTGACACTAACTGATGCAATGGACATGTGAGAGAATCAGCCAGCTATCTGTGCCATATGTCCTCATCCAGTGTGTGTGTGTGTGTGTGTGTGTGTGTGTGTGTGTGTGTGTGTGTGTGTGTGTGTGTGTGTGTGTGTGTGTGTGTGTTTCAGCCCAGCAGACTGCAGTACAAAAGGACAGATGTCCACTCAGCAGTCTGCTGGAGGGGGCATGCTGTTTGGCATGCTTATGTGTGTCTGTGTCCTGCTCTGTGCCAGTAACGACCCCTCCATCAAATATTTGTCATTTACAGACCAGTTTCACACATTCGTGTATTCTGTCCCGTCTCCGTTTCTTCTTTTCACTCATTTTCCTCTGCTGTGATTTCAGGAAACTGTAAAAACCAAATATTTTACATCGGTGATCTTTTGGATTTTAATGCCCTGTTAGTGCAGACTACTGACATCATCACTGTTGCAATGTTGTTTTGATGAGGAGATCCAAACTCTCCTACACATGTGAGAAAGGCTTCTTCCTACTCTGCCTTTCACAATAAGAGTCTTTGAAGTATACACTGGTGTCGTCAGAGCTGAATGCAGGACTCAGCAGGCTGACATCCAGTCAAAGATGAATGTTTATTTAGGCAGTAAGCAAAGTGGAAAATGTTAAGCTAATCCAGAAACACAGGTGAACACACAGGGTAGCACAGGGAGAAGCATAATGGAAACTGACAAAAGACACTTTATTAGGAATACCTGCTCAATTGTTCACCCAAATATCTAATCAGCCAATCACATGGCAGCATCTCGGCGTGTTGAGGCATGTAGACATGATCTGGGCAAAAATGGCTTGTTGATGGCAGAGGTGAGAGGAGAGACCAGGCAGCTACTCAAATGATCACTCGTTACAAGCGTGGTATGCAACAGAGCATCTCTGAACACACAACACAAAGAACGTTTGTTTAATCTGTGCCAGTTAAAGAAGTTCTGAAAGCAGAAGAGTGTCCAAGCCAGTATCAGCACGGTCTACCTAATACAGTGGCTGCTGGATGTACACGCAGAGGGTGAGGAAGGAGGTACAGCTGAGTGTAACTGACACAGGTAGAAACAGTTAGGGGTGGGCTGACAGACATGTAGGGGGAAGAAGACAGAAAGTAAACCAAGAACCTAGAAATAAAAAACATGACGCTAAACTTCAAAGTAAAACAGAAACAAGACTCACAGACACGACAGCAGAGACAAGCTCAGAGATGAGGCAGAGGGAGGAACAACAGGGAAGCACGGAGGGAAGTAAGACCACTACAAACAGAACAAGGACATGAAACCAAACACAGGACGGAAAAAATCAAATTCAGCACTTAAAAAAAACATAAATAAAAACAAAACGCTCAGTAATACCACAGGATTAGGAAACTATGATTCAAATAAAAAAATGTCTTTGTTTCCTAAAGTTATGAAAATGAAAGATTAATTTATTTCTTCCGATTTTAATAATAATAACAACATTTTTAAAAAGTAATTATTATGTCAAAATTATAATAGATGCTGTTTGGGTTCAGTCCAGAGCATGAAGCTGCTGCACAGGAAGTATAGCTGTTCATCCAGGATAACACCACACAGCTGCATGCAGCAGGCATCACTAAAGCTAGAGACAGAGTAGGGCACTTCCTTCTATTTCAAAATAAAGCACATCCTGTGAGCACTTTCCATAAGAATACTAAATTATTATTATTATTTATCATTATTATTATTTAGGTCTAAACACTTTCACATGAACAGCATGCTGCAGAATATGTGAAACCATCCAAACCAAAATCAACACTTTTCCATCTCTTGGCACTGGTTGGCCTTTTACATACAAAAACATTGTCAATATCATAAAACCACAACAGACCAAAGACATAAATCCACATCGACTGAGGGGAAAATAAATGTTTTATTTTGTACAGCTTTACAGACCCCGCAGGTCTGTGTAGCTGTGCTATAGTCTTCATGGTTTGTACACTGGATTCATATCAGCAGAAATGGGTTAAAGATCCACTAACATATCATACATCTTACATTTTATTCAGCGGGAGACCTCGGTGCGAACTGTGAGGAGGCGCTATCTAACCTCTGAAGTGGCTGCAAATTTTACCAGGGTTTTAGACGAATGCCCCCCTGTGATTTTACCTGCATCCTGCGATTTGATTTTTAGTTATTTCAACAGCAAACTGAAGAAAAGCCTTGACTCCGTTGCTCCACTCACCACCAAAAAGATTAACGTAAAACATGCATCACCCTGGAGAAACGAAGAAGTCAAAAAACTCAAAAGAAATTGCAGGGCAGCAGAAAGGAGATGGAGGAAAAATAAAAATACTATCAACCATCAAATATTTTGCGAGCAACTTAAAGTGTACAATAATACATTAAGGAAGTCAAGAAATTCATACTTCGCCAAAATAATCAGTATTAACAAAAATAATCCCAAGGTCCTCTTTTCCACCATAGATCATTTATTTAACCCTGATTTTAACAGCTCCCAAAGAAGCCCCACAGACTCGCTCTGTGAGCAGTTTGCAGACCACTTCAGGGGAAAGATCAGCGCCATCAGATCTGATATTTTATCTAATCGCGATATGATTGTAAACACATCTGAGGGCTCGATTGTACCTGAGGAGACACTGGACAGCTTTGTCCTGGTTAATGCTGAGAACTTTCAGAAGGTTTTCTCCACAGTGAGACCCACCACATGTCTTTTAGATCCAATCCCTTCTTCACTCTTTAAAACACTTTATGGATTTTTTGAGGCTGAGCTTTTATACATGATGAATTGCTCTCTTCAGTTGGGTGTCTTCCCTGCTGCCTTTAAAACGGCGGTGGTGAGGCCCCTTCTGAAGAAGAGCAATTTGGATTGTAATGATTTTAATAACTACAGACCTGTATCCAGCTTACCATTTTTAAGTAAAGTCTTAGAAAAACTTGTTTTTACTCAGATTACTGATTTTCTCAATGATAGACAGATCCTGGAGATATTCCAGTCTGGATTTAGGGTGAACCACAGCACAGAGACGGCTCTCCTAAAGGTTTTAAATGATCTTAGATGTAACTGGGACGCCCAAAAGCTCTCAGTCCTGGTGCTACTGGATCTAAGCGCAGCCTTTGATACAGTAGACCACGCTATTCTTTTAAACAGACTGAAACACATGGTGGGCCTCTCTGGTGCTGTACACAACTGGTTCACTTCCTGTCTCTCAGACAGAACTTTTATGGTGAGTATGGATACATGCTCCTCTAAGATCCATAAAATGACATGTGGTGTGCCTCAAGGGTCGGTTCTAGGCCCTGTACTTTTTAATTTGTATATGCTCCCTCTCGGCGGTGTCATCAGGAGGCATGGAGTGAACTTCCACAGTTACGCTGATGACACGCAGCTGTACATCTCCGTGTCTCCTGATGACACCAGACCAATGGATGCCCTTTTTAACTGTATCTTGGATATAAGATCTTGGATGGCAGAAAACTTTTTACAGCTTAACCAGGACAAAACTGAAGTTTTAATTGTCGGTCCTGAGGCTCAGAGAGAGAAACTCTTGTCTAAATTAGAGGCATTTTCACTATGTCCTTCGCTACAAGTGAAAAACCTGGGTGTTATTTTTGACTCTGAGCTTGGTTTTATCCCACATGTTAAACATGTAACCAAAATTGGATTTTATCATCTAAAAAATATAGCCAGAGTCCGCCCTATTCTCTCTCGGGCCAACACGGAGATGCTGATGCATGCTTTTATTACCAGTCGCATTGATTACTGTAATGCCCTGCTCTCTGGTCTTCCTAAGAAGAATATTTCAACTTTACAACTCTTGCAAAACTCGGCAGCTCGTGTGCTGACGAAGACCAGAGGGCGGACCCACATTACACCGGTTTTAGAATCGCTGCACTGGCTCCCCGTGTGTTTCAGGATCGATTTTAAAGTTCTTTTATTGGTTTTTAAATGTCTTAATGGTCTTGGGCCTTCCTAGCTCTCAGATCTGCTTTTACCATACGAACCCTCGCGGACCCTGAGGTCCTCTGGCACTGGCCTTTTGATTGTCCCTAAAGTCAGGACACATACTCACGGAGAGGCAGCGTTTCAGTGGTATGGTCCTCGTCTGTGGAACAGCCTGCCGGAGGAGCTCAGGGCCGCAGAGAACGTACATGTTTTTAAGAACAGGCTCAAGACCCACCTTTTTAATTTAGCTTTTACTTAGCGTTTATTTATTTTATGCTTATTTATTCTATCCTGTTATTCTATTATTAATTTAGGATTTACCTAATATTTGTTTGATTTTATTCTTATTCGTTTTTTAATCTTCTTACTCTATTTATATTTATATTTATATTGTATCCTGTTCTTATTTATTTTATCATTTTACCCTATATATATTGTATTGCGTCATATCTCCAGTGTTTCCTCGGAGGGCGCTCTCTGCACCGGGGCTGTTATTGACCGTGGCTGCTGGGTCTCTGGGGTCCTCTCAGACTGGCTGGGGGGCTCCTTTGCCTCCCTCCTGCTGTGTGCCCAGCCTGGAGGCTGCGGTCTGTGACCGGCTCCCGGTGCAGACGGCTCCCTGTTATAGTGTTTCCTCACTTGGCTCATGCGAGCCCAGCCCAATTTTTACTCTTTAAGTGTGCGCGTGTGTGTATGTGTGTGTGGGTGGGGGGATATATGTGTATTGAGAGTGTGGGGAGTGAGTTGGAGGGTGGGGTGGGCTGCTTTTAACTATGTAAAGCACTTTGTGCTACATTTTCTCTGTATGAAAAGTGCTTTATAAATAAAGATTGATTGATTGATTGATTGATTGATCTACACAGCAGGCAGATGTGGAGTGGGAACCACTCAAATAAAGAAGGTGCATCCCTAAAATTTCAACAGTGGTGCGTTTGCATCTTCTCCTCTTTGGGTGTGGAGGTTAGCTGAAATAGAACTGGAATAAACTTAAATCAGCATCAATAAAGATGTAAAATGACTAATGTGTCATTTTTAGCATTGTCTTTGTAAAAGAGGCTTTCTTCCCTTGTGCCGTGTAGAAGGTGGAAACAAACCCTCTTCTTCCTCTTCTTTAGTTACTTCCTGCCCACTCGCCTGCTCTCTCTGTAGGTCATGTATAAGTCTGTTTATATTTGCTCTGAAACTCACAGGTTCTCCTTCAGGAAGCTGATTGTAACAGACAGTGACACTGTGTAGCATTAGTGTGCTTACATTACACACACTGGGAAACCCCGCATATGTTCAGCACTGACCTCGTTGTGTAAGGCACAGAGGAAAGGATGAGACATGATCGTGTGACCTGGTTATGGTTGGCGCTGTCTGTCTCAAGCATGTGGATTACATATAGAGAAGTCACAAAATAAAAAACAACGATTTTTCATTGCAAACTAAAATCATTCGGTTTTATTTAAAAGTCATTGTGAGATCAAATAAACAGCTCTTATTTTATTTGCTCTGAAACTGCAGTTTTTCATCCTTCAGACCAGCTGATCGTTCATCAAAACCTAAACAGCCTCACAGACCATCTCACACAGTCCTGAATGATCAGCACATTTTAAACACCTCATAGTTTCTTTTCAACCTAATAGAGCACTTTGCTCTCAGACGGGCTGACTTGTAAATGGTTCTTATATAGCATTTTTCTACTCGACCACTCAAAGTGCTTTATACAACATGCCTCATTCACCCATTGACACAAGCACTTTTGTCTACGTTTTTTCTGTGTAAGTGCTTCCTATCATGAGCTGTTCTGCTTCCAGAGCTGCAGCCACCTCCATGTGGTTCTTAGACTTTCTAAAAGTAGACTGGGATGAGTGGAACCAGCTCCCAGTTTGTGTAGCCTGTGTACTTCAAGGATTAGCCTTAAAACATCCAATATTGATTAAAGCTTATTTTGAGGGCTGGATCATCCTTTAGTTATGCTGCTTTGGTTCAGGCTGCTATGGGACAAACCCTGATGCATCTTCACTCCCTGTTTTCAGCTTTTGTCTTCTCTCTGTTGGAGTTTGTTTTGTCCAGTTTGTTGTTCGTGGTCTCTCCATGCTCCATTTCTCTCTCGTCTTTCTTTCATCGCCCTGAAAGCTGAAGCAGATGACTGCCCCTCCCTGAGCCTGGACTTCTCTTCCTGTTAAAAAAAGTTTTTTTCCTTCATTTCACTGCCAAGTAGAAGATTGTTCAATCAGTGAAGTTCTCCTTATAATAGTTAAGTAATAGTTGAAACCCTGTCCCCTCAAACCGGACGCATACAGGACGCAGAGATCTGTGTTCAACCACGCAACTTCCTGAAACCAGTGAAGCAGATGAAGCAACCACGACCATATAAAACTATAAAACTGTTCCACTCCAGTCTAGGAGGAGGAGGTAATGTTGAAGACTACAAAAAAAGAGTCTCCACATACAGCAAAGGACAATCAACAGTGCATGAAGCTGTGCTGCTGTCAGTTGTGATTTAGTGCTTTGCAGATGAGATCACTGAGTCGTATCCACAAACTCTGTAAAAGATTGATGCTTTTCCGCCGTCTCAGTGTTTTCACGTCAGACGTCAGAGCGCAGGTGAGAGACTCACAGAGACTTTTTTATCCAAAGTGAAACCAGCGATCGAGACTGTAAACTCATCAGGAAAGTATTCCGAGTCCACAGATTGATGATGACAACTGATGGTTGTTCTTAGATTTCTATTCAGTCACACTTTGCTTTGAAACCAAACGAATCGTCCTTTGTTCATCGTTAGTTTCACGGTGACTTCAGTGTAGAAGCCACATTAGTTTTATTATATACAGTCTACAGTCATAACTGTGGAGAAGACGTAGGCAGTCTTACCAAATTCATCAACAAATAATTTAAATTAATTGAATGTAAAAAGAAAATGAGCCAATGCACTCAACCAATCAGAAATGGTCAGCCATGCAAGCCCCACCCCCACGGTCCACTTTTGTCCAGTTTCTCGAGTGTGTGTGAGAGAGAGGGTGTGTGTAGTTTAGCTCATTAGCTTGTCATATTAGCTCTGCAGGGAGCCTCGGACTGATGAATGGGGATTTAATCTGCTTTGTAATGAGAATGGGGGCAATCACTGTGAGAGCAGAATAACAGAACACACAACGCTATGAGTCATACTCCTGCGTTTTATAGCCTTATGCAACGCTGTTCTGAGGGCTAATGGACTGTTACTGATGACTGATAGGCACCAGCAGGATGACATTAGGTCCAAACGAGCTGCAGAGTGTTTCCTCTGAAGGTCGAGCTGAAGTGCGGGCGGGACCGGAGTAAAAATGACCGCATGCTTGTTATCGTTGTTGTCTGTGGGCTCTAAATCATCCACTCGGCCTGCTGCTTGGCAGGGACACAGTACTGGTTTGGCTGACCCTGACTCATTTACAGATCTGTGATCAGTCTGCCCTCATAGAGAAATAGTGTCCTGCAAAGTGAATGTGTTAAACGTGTGGAGAATCCTGAACATGCCCACGACATGATTCAAAACTAAAATGTAAAAGAGCCGTTTAGAGTCTGTATCTAAGGATAAAACAGAAACACCACAAGAAATCGTTCTTTTGAAACATGTCCGCTCATTGAAATGACAGCAGCGCACTTCAAAAACGCTGAGTTAAGAGCATGTTTACCGCTGAGTTGCATCACCTCTTCTTTTAACAAGACCCTGCAAGTGTTTGCCTTTTAAAACTACAGCATTGGTCTCCCGAGTTCCCAGATTTTTTATTCCTGTTGCTCGATTTCAGCTGCTGGGTGACAGGTCCGGACGACAGGCGGACCGGTTTAACAGCTGTGCTGTTGGAAAATGTGGAAAAAGTGTCAGTGTGGAATAAGCAAGTCCTTTCCTGAAAAAGATGTTGTCTGGATGGCAGCACGTGTTTCTCCAAACGCTCAGCATTAATGAGGCCTCCACAGATGCACAAGCTACCCCTGTGCATGTGTGCCGACGCCCCCTCATTCTGTCATACAGGCTCTGTCCCACCTCTCTTTATTCCACGGCTTGTTGTGATTGGTCAGACTGGAGTCAAAAGGCAACAGTGTTGCTGGATTTGGATCTTTGCACAGTCGAGTTCAAACTTTGTGTAGATGCAGCGATGAGTTCACTGACAGTGGTTTTTAGGAGTGTTTCTGAGCCCATGCAGTGATTTCCAGCACAGAGTCAGGTGTGTTTGAGTTCTGCCTGAGGGCCTGAACATCACTTCTCTGGATCTTTGATGATAACAGATGATGAAATCTTACATCAGAAGCTTGATTGTTAAATCGCTGAACGATTTGAACATGCCGTCTGTCACAGAGAGGTGAACTCCTCCCCATCGTCCCTTCTGATAGTCTCAGTCTCTTTTTTGTCATTTTACTAATCAACACCATCAGTGTCGGCACGATTTTTTATTTTTTAGCTCTGCACAACTTTTCCAGTCTCTTGTTGCCTCTTCCCAAAAATCATTGCATTCTGTTTTTATTTACAGCTCTCACAGCGTCTCGCTCTCACTTTTTTGCAGACTGGGCTCTGTTAGTCTGACTTTCATTCATGAGTTGTTTATCAACCTCTCAGTGGAAGCTGTGGCTTTAGAAGAGATCCATGAAGTGACGAAGTCACTCTGGATAATAATCTTGTCATCTCCACTTGTTTGGAGCCATAATGTCCTAATCTTCACTATTGTGTCATCCGCAGCTTTGTCTCAGCACAAGGCAATTTTAAAAGAAGTTTACTAAGTAGCAGCTCCGCTTTCAGTCAATAAATAACCATCAGTCAGTCACATAAACATTATTATAGGTGTGGGCCTGAAATAACTTTTCCAGATCATTAACCAAACTGCCTCTGTTGGACTCTGTGAGGAGCGAGAACAGTCGAGCAGTGAAAATCAGCTTCTAAAGCCAGAAATAAAAACTTCTTTACTTTTCATATCCTGCAGATCGAGTTCCAAACGTACGCGGGGCAATTACAGCATATTTAAAGTCCTTTTCACACCGTGTGAGGTTGATTGTTGCCGCGGCGTATCTGAGCACTGAGTGGTGTAATTATTTCTTGCTGCTGTGTGGGCTCACTTAAAGGTGAAATCCACCTTCAGATATCATTACACGTCATCACGGTTTTGTTGCTTTCATGAGACCGTAGCTGAATTATGTCGTTAATTAGTTCCTGAACCACATCGTGATCGCAGCTGTCTGCGGATCCTCATCCGTCTTTTCACCCAGAGGAAACCGAACCACTGCTCTTCTCAAAGCCTTACTGCATAATGTTATACACTGTCTCTGAGTTTGGATACTTCTGTTAGTGCACTTCCACGCAGTGTGCAGGTATTGGAAAGGACTGTTGGAATACGTTCTGAGTTGTGACTCCCTTGTGTCAGTTTTCTGAATAGACTTTTGCTTGGATGCGTAAAATAAGGTCTGTTGTTGAAACTTTCTTTCAGGGTGCTGGTAAAGCTCATGAGGCTCAGCAGGTGAGTCTCACGCTGTACGGCTGCAGAGGCCTGAGCTTGAATCTGCCCCGAGGCGCTTTACTGCCAGTCTTTCTCCCACCTCTCCTGTCTTGTCTAACTAAATAAAGCCTTAAAGCACAAACTTAAGATATTTTTCATGTTTTGTTCTTTGCAATGTGAAACACAGAAGTTACATTTTAAAGCTAAGTGGGGATAACTTGTCCCACAGAATAAAATAAGTTAAAAACAGAGTGTTGCACCTTTTAACTGTTTAATTGTTGAGTCAGCTGCTGGTTTTTGCAGACATTTGCTACCTGTCGGGTGTCTGACCACATAAAACTGAAGTCGAAACTAATGTAATCCTCCTGCTGGCTGAAAATAGTTGAGTGGTTTCCACGATTCTTCGGTGTGTCAGCGATTGAGGCTGAGAAGTGTAGCTCCAGCGTTTCATGTTCATCCTTGCTGTGCTCGTCATGTAGCCGCACTTGTCAGTGTGAACACGCTTGTGCACTGAAAATAGCGAGTGTAAGCGTGGAAGTACTCGACTGGAGACGCCGAGCTGGTGTTTGTCTTTGTGCAACAGTGTGACAGACGTGGACGAGCTAAATATTGCAGCACATCAAATATAGATCGAGTTGTGTCCCTCACACTGCCACAGAGACGCTTTCATAGTGTGACTGTCCCTTTGACATGAAGTGTTTCGTTCCCTCTGCTTCTCCTGCAGGTGAAGTATAAGAAGGACTTTGAGGAGAGCAAAGGTCGAGGGTTCAGCATCGTGTCCGACACTCCGGAGATGCAAAGACTCAGAAGGACTCAGGAGCAGATCAGCAACGTATGAACACACACACGATACACACCAAGCTACTGTTTGTCGCTCTGTATATGAGAGTGTGTGTGTGTATGTGTGAGGATGCACTCTGGTCGGTGAGCACAGTCTCTTACACGCACACACACAAACACAAAATGTCTACATCATCAAGCCCTGCAGCGTTTTGACGTCAGCTGTTTGAAGAGGAGCATCTTCTACAACCATTAGTGTAAGTGATCACGACTTCTATTTACTGAATGTAGGCAAAGTAGGTTACATTATGAATGTTTCTGAAAGGCAACAGAAGAAGAAGAAGAAAGGTTTCTGGGAGAGAACAGACGCAAAGGGGAGCGTGAAGGGCCAGAGGAGGAGAACGATAATACACGAGTAACAAGACAAGCTAGTAAACAGGGAGGACGGAGTTACTGCTAGAAGTTTGTGGATGTTTGAATGTTGTAGAATCAATTGAATGAAGTTTGAATTTATTACCAGTAAAGATTAAAAACTATTGAGTGTTTTTACACTAAACGAATGATTTCAGTCCAGAAAGTAGTTTGTCAGAAATGCAGAAGTTACAACTGTTGTGATGTTGAATCATTTAAAATCAACATTTAATGAACTTTATTTTTTGTGATTGTTTTCTTTTTGTGGTGTGTGAGAGAGAGTGTGTGTGTTTGTGCGCACAGATGTTCTACAGATGTGTCCTGATGACCAGACGACGCTCAGTGGATGATGCTGAGGTCTGTTTGTTTCCTTCCTGTAGTCGTTTTCTGTCTCTTTTTTTACGTCAGTCTGATTGTTTTACGTTTGTATTCCTGCTTTTATAAAACATGTAAAACCAGCAGTCTTGGAGAAATTTTAGAAATTGGTCATGAAGTTAGGATCATGCACTTCTGCCCCTAAAAAGCAAAGATCATCGTGCACTGCTGCATCTACAGTTTATCACGCTGCATCTCCTCCACCGATTCAAAATATTCAAAACCATTCAAACCATTCAAATATGAGCTTAAACAGTACATGTGTTTATACTTAATAAAGTATAAAACATGTACTCTGACTTGACATCTCTCTTTATCTCAAATATATGTTAGCATATAAATTATATATAGTCTTTGAAGACTGGTGGACTCTTTGCCTTTGTGTTGTTCTAGACATTTTCTTGAGTTTTGTCGTTAGTGGGGTAGTGAAGTGAACTTTTTGTGCTTTTGTGGATCACTGGGAAAAGTCAGTGTGGAGTTTGTTTGGTTTCATGTAAGTGGAGCAAACTAGGAATTGGGAAAATGTGGAAAAGGGATTCCTCTCTACTTTCTATTTGCAGAGCTGACCTTTGTGATTTTGGTTTGTATATTATTAGATCTTGGATGGTTTGTATGGTCGATTTATTGGAACTCCATTGTATTTATTCCATGTTTTATCCTGGAAATCGGGGGTTGTGGGATTACTTAATTACTGAATCTGTGGAGTCTGAGTCTTTTGGGTCCATCGTTTTGTGCAGATTTGCTCAGTTTGAAACAAGTGAATGCAAAAACTCTCACTAAAAACCCAAAACAATCATTTGAAATGTAACATATAGAAACATTTGCATGTAACAAAACCCAACTTTACTCTTTGCAGGCTGCCAGTGACCTGCTAGGTGTTGAGAGGTTAAACAGCATTCAGTAAAAACTGACATGTGTGCAAAAACTTATCAGATTGATTTATATTCAGTGTCATTTTCTGACCTGTTTCCAACTGTCTGACTGACAGTAGATGGTTGAGACGTGTCGTCTGTTGGGAAACCTGCTCACTGTGCAGAGGAAAACCCCGCAGATTCCCTGATGTAGAATCTGCCCGGGCTCAGGCCAGTTTAACCATGTATGAATCCTGGCATGTGGTTTAGGTCCAACACTGGTTATAAACAATTTGACTTTATTAGAAAAGAAAAACATAGTTAATTTGTTTGTGTGTTGGAAGTGTAAAGGTGAGGTATGCCCGCCCTCGGCCCATCACAGGACTAACACACGTGTGAGCAGCGTGACCCTCACGTTATCCAGCACACGTGAGAAACTTGGGAAACAGTTCAGTCGTATAAAAATGAGATTGAACAATGTTGGACTGAGTTAATCGTACGCTGACATATTTAGCCGTTTCTTTTCCCTCGTCTCTTCTGGGTTCTTCATTTCCAGCCTGTCGATCTTGGGCTCCGCCTCTGTTTACCTGACCGAGTGATCGCGTTATTCCGCTCCGTTAGCACAAACTCTCCCTCCTCTCTCGCTCTGCTTTAATTAGGACGCACACATTGGCTCTCTCGCTCAATTGCTGTGACCTTTAACAGCAGACCTTTTATTACTCAGCTCTTTTCAAGGTTGACTTGGCAAAAGAAAGATGAGGGGGATAAGTGTGAGGAAGAGGAGGTGGACGAAGACGGAGAGAAGCAGTTTGAGTTGAATATGATCAGCAGCTCGTGTTTTATTAGGAAAAATGTTTCATGCTAACCGCTCGGACACGCTGACGGGTGTCGTAGTTCGTCGTCTGTCCTTGAGTCTCATTGCTATGCTGTGGGAATCCAGATGATGTTAACGATGTAGCTGCGGTGATCAAAATGAGAACTTTTTATGTTCCTCACGTCAGGCTTCAATCTGCTCTTAGAAGTGTGTCTGTCGTATGGCTGAGGTTTGAAATTCTTCCTCAGCTTCCCTCGGTTTTTATTACCCGCTCTGATGCTGCTGTCACCTAACGAAGAGTAATTGTCATCGAAGGCGGCGCGAGCGTCTGTTTTGGAATTCATTCATTCCCTGATGGAGATCCTGTCACTCCTGGAGTTCTGACGAGCTGAAACTTTATGACCCTGCCTTCGGTCCACCCTGTAGCTTAAATACAGCTCCCCCCTGTGGGATCGGGCACCAGCGCGTTAGCAGGAAATCATCACATCTAAAAGTGGTGAGTTGGACCTGCTGCGTATCACTTGCTTCATCACACCCCTCCAGCACCCTGCCACCAGCTGACAGCCTCTAATCACCACCTGGCCATTTTTAGAGAAGCTCCATAAGTTTGTCACACAGGTCGTCACACCTCCCACATCCAGCATGTTCCACTCAGGCTTCACGTCTCAGCCCCGACTGCCACCCCTCGGCTTCAGGTTTCACCTCATATTCAGTCTGAGACCTGTGTTAAATTAATAAGTGACTTTTACATGTAAGAAACCATCAGCTTTGACTTGATGACTTGCTTTCCTAACCCTTTCCCTAAAGATGGAGGCTTGGATGGAGCGCTGAGAGAGGCGGAGACGGGGAGGAGGGGGGGGTCGCATTTCATTTGAAATGAAGGAAGTGAGATTTAGTGCAGAGTGGAGGCTGACTGGGTAAAAGAAGATGATTAGACTAAAGTAGTGAGACAGCACTGACATACGTGGGAGAGTGGAAGTGATGTAACGAACAGAGATTAACCTCGACCCTGCTGTCCTCCGTGCCGTTATTATGTTCAACATAACAGGTGATATTAATAATCTGCAGCTATTTATACAGAAGGATAGAAAAAGCCTGATTATTGCTCAGTTTAATCTTCAACATCGTGCTGTAAAGCAAGTCCAGTGGTGTTAAGATGAGTCCGTTTATTTTACAAGTGTGTTAAAAACTCTAAATGTCAAAATCAGAACTCAGTTTGGTTTAAAAGCCAAAGAATGAAAATATTTTTTAAAGGATTTAAAAATGTTCATAAAGGGGACGTCCATCCCAACATTTAGGAGAAACTGCTGTGCAGTTTCACCTCTGTGGTGCATCAGCTCAGCTCTGTAGTGTAGAGGGAACAAAAGAAACACCTATAAAGTCTGAAATCATTGGAAACTGTCAGACGCCACCAGGGTGACATCTGGCCTTGCTTGTGTGTCCCAGCAGAGTTCGGTGCAGCTTCAAAAAAACTGAGCGACAGCAGACTGGCACCTGGATGAAGACCATTACAATAGTACTGGGAGAGCTGGGATGAATTCAAGGCATGCTGAATGAGAGCTTCCCCTCCATCAGTGCTTTAACGTCCACGAAAGTCATTTTTTAAACACTGTGTTGTCAGCGATCACTCGCAGGTTCTTTGCAAGCAACAGATCCTTAAAGAGTCAACAACAACAACAATCTTTATTTATAGAGCACATTTAAAAGCCTTGGGCATACCAAAGTGCTTTACATAAAACAATAAAAGGTTCAAACATTGATAAAGGATAAATAAAAATAACGAGTTATGTTCATAGATAAAAGCTACCAATAAGAATGACTACAGCACACGGGTAATAGCAAGATAAAAGCTGTACCACCATAATAAAAACACCAATAGAAAGATAGGAGGGAATTAATACAAGAGGTCAATAGGTCACAGCAACCAAACAAACAAACAAACAAACCAGCAATTAAAAGGTGGAGAAGGCAAGTTTAAAGAGATATGTTTTAAGCTGTGATTTAAAAGAATGAATAGAATCAGATGCCCGGATGCCAATCGGGAGATTGTTCCACAGCACAGGTGCGACAAGAGCAAACGATCGATCACCTCTAGTCTTAAGTCGAGATCTGGGCTGAGCCAGCAGTAACTGTGACGATGACCTTAAAGCCCTAGCAGGAGCATAAGGGTTTAAAAGGTCCTTAAGGTAGCTGGGTGCAGTGTTGTTAGTAATTTTAAAAGTAAACAACAAAATTTTAAATTGAATACGATATTTGACAGGCAACCAGTGCAGATCGGCAAGGACAGGAGTAATGTGGGCAAACTTTTAGTTAGAATGCGAGCTGCAGCATTCTGAACTGTCTGTAATCTCTGTAAAAGGGAAGAGTGGAGACCACAATAAAGTGAATTACAATAGTCTAGCCTCGACGTTACAAAGGCGTGGATGAGCTTTTCGAGATCTTTATGCGGGATATAGCGCCTAGCCCTAGAGATAAGACGAAGCTGGTAAAAACTAGATCTGACAACAGCAGACACTTGTTTGTCAAGTGAAAAGGAGCTGTCAAATAAGACACCCAGATTCCTGACAGTATCAGAGAGAGAACAACTAAGAAAACCAAAGGCATCCCGGAGTTTGGCACGAAGGGCATTACTACCAAAAATCATAATCTCGGTTTTCTTCTCATTAAGGATAAGAGAATTCGACAACAACCACTTCTTGGCAGTCGAGTCGAGGTCAGAGCATCCGGAAATAACACAGCTGGTTTTCTGTTTGCTTAATTGAGAAAGAGCGATGTCATCCACACATCACAGTGCAGGCTCATTAGAAGGAAAAACATCATCTGCAAAAAGCTCCAGATGAGACGCGCTTCAGCTTCAAAGCGCTGGTATGGCATAGTTTCCACTGTCAGTAACAGCAGCAGGATCTGAGTTTATCTGTAGTGCAGTACAGTATTCCATTAAAAATTAAACTGTTGAAAACCTGAAGAGAAATGTGTTGTTTCTGCTGAGCTGTGGCTGGCAGCAGCACTGGTTCACATCAGGACGAGATCACAGGGCCTCTCCCAGGAAAAGCTTTGTGTTTCAGAATTCATTAACAAGATCTGAGGAAAGACACAGAGAGAGAGAGAGCTGGTCAGTGAGGAGGCTTTCTTTTCTTTCTTTTACCACCTATAAAAACTCCAAATTCAGCTTCAAGAAGAGACCAAAGCAGCTCGTTCCCAGAGAGTCGTGTTTGCTGTGATTCTGGGTGAGGCTGTGATGGCTGCAGGCCCAAAGTCAGCCAGGACTCAGCTGTTTCTCAGGCCACTGAACCACTGATTTACTGTTTGACCCCTGATGGGTTTGGATCTCTGTGAGTGCTGGTGAGCACAGAAATATCAAGTAGAAGGATAAATATTATGAGTATTAATGAGAAAGTGCCCCAAGACGATGGTATCACCAGTTATGAAAGCATGCTGGTCTGTAACAGAAGTCAGCAATGCATTTTCTTGCCAACATTATTCAGTTGTCATGGTAACTGATGTATTTATATATATTTCTTTTTTTTTTTTACATTTACAATTAACTGTGGGAGGAAAATGCTGTTCTTGGAACAAATCCGTCCGTGGAACTGATCCTGATTTCTAACGAAATCCGATAGTAAAGTCTTGCAGTTGTATTTTCTTCACAGTGATCACAATAAAAACTTAAAATCTAAGTTTTTTAATGTGATTGGTCAAAATAAATAAATGGACACCTCCAAAGCTGAAAAAGAAGCTGAAGTACCAAAGGCTGCAGTTCCTCTAGTGGCCACAAGAGGCTGGCTCCATCAGCGAGTCCTCATAGACATTTAATGTTAAAATCTTTGCAGCAGAAATAAACTTGTTTGCCTGCTTAAAAAAAGATTTTGGTTTCTATTGATGCTTTCCAACATCATAACTACAGTAAGCTGCGTGAATGTTACAGCTCAATGATTTGGAGACTGTTATGAGTTTAAAATTAGGGATGTGACTGCACTGCAGTGTGTTTTCACCCTCACCTCACCTTCTCAGCTGTCTTTGTCTTACTGTTTTAATGCATTTATACATGGAAATCAATTGTATGACTTAGAGCAAATCTCTTAATAAGTGGAAGATAATCAATGGTGGCATCAATTAGCAGATATGTGTGTCTTTGGCTTCCTAACCATGTCAGGCGCAGTGGCCCGTGGACATGGGATGGACTCAAGTGCAGATTCAAAACCGGAGGCCAGGGGTGAGGTGTAACGAAAAGAGATTTTATTTTACAATGCTCAGAGGCTAACAGAAAGTGCAGACTAGAATCAATGAACATAAACTAGATGTCTGAGGCGAGAGAAAAATACTGTGATGATAACTAGATGGCAGGGATAACTGGGTGCAGGTACTGGGCAGGGGAAACTGTGGCAGGCCAGGGCACTGAAACAGAGGACAGAGCAGTCAGGGGAATCCCACAGAGGGTTGCGAGTGAATCTAAGGATAGTACACTGAGCTGTCTTACAAGCTTGCAGGTGGGGGTTGCGTGGAGGGGGGAGGCAGGAGAGGTCCAGGTGGGTGCTGCATGCAATGCAGGGAGGCAGGCAGGAGAGAATGGCAGCTCCAAAACGGAGAGGGATTACCGGCGGCAGCAAACTGGTATCCAGGAGAGCTTGGTAGGTGGGTTTCAGAGGCTGACGAGAAAAACAGAGATACGGTTAATACACACGATTAGTCACCAAGGAACGGACGTGAGGCCGAGAACTGACTAAAGTTGGCAGATAATCTGGCGAAGACCAGTTGAGTGCGCCGGTCATAAATACTGCTGGTACGATTGCCATCAGGTGAGGAACAACAAAGACTCCACCCACTGGGGAGGAGCTGATGCTGTGGAAAACCACCCAGACCACGACAAACCAGGCTTGCTCATGTTAGCAGAAAGCTTATTTCCTCACCTTCTCGTGTAAATTTGGTCACTTTTGTCTTTAAAATCGTGGTGGAGGTGTGGCACAGCTGCAGGGGAGGGGTGGTGCGGTGAGCTCAAGGGCCAGCGCCAGCAAGGTTAGAGGGACAGGTGGATATGATCTAAGTAATGAGGGTTCCCCCTGTTTATAGTGAGGTCAGAGACCAGAGGCAGCTGGAAAGCTGGTGGACGCTTGTGCCGAACCTGGGAAACAGTGTTTATGTGCAAAGTCATTAAAACAATAAAGCACAATGGGAAGTGTGTCGAGTCACGGTCCTTAAATCCTAACATGCAGCAGCCAGTTTACGCTCACCGCTGTAAAAGCCTCAGAAAGCAGAGCACAAGCCGTGGGTGGTGTGTGTGGTTACAGTCACCTGTCATATAGTTTACAGGCTGAGCTGGGTTTTGCTGGTTGTGGAGCCTTCCAGGTTTGAGCCGTGCACATTCCAGTCCACAGATGTTTTTACTAGTTTGGGATGTAACAGGTACTGGAAAAATCTTTTTAATTAATTAACTTTTTTTAATATGTCACAGTTTGTAAGATTTGTTGTGTAACCAGGACAATGTGCATTTCCAAAGTGCCCAAACCGAGAAAAATGAGCTTTCAGTTGATTATTGAAGCTTATTTTTTCATATAATCAACAACAACAGCATTATCCACGATCAGAATCATTTATCCACATTTTATTATTTTTTGCTTGATATGCGTATTTTCTTAATTCAGAGTCAGTTTGCTGTTATATGTGGATGATTCGGTGTCAATGGTGATAAATGAACCCTTTGCTGTTGTGTTGAGCTGTGATTAGTCTTTGTGCAGTCTGGGAGCAGATGGTCACTCGGCGCCTACGCGGTCGGTCTTTATAAGGTCGACGTCCTGTTTACATGGACAGCCATCTGACACATCCCAGAGCCAGATCACCTGCAGTCTCTGGCTTCATATCGGAAAATCATTCATACCAAACGATGCTGGAATATTTAAAGGAAATGGGTGTTTTAATTCTGCACCTGTGTACACTGTGAGTACAAAAGAAAACATAAACAGATAAAGTATTTAAATTCATCAGTGCATAATATCAGATGATAGTTCAGTAATACGTTTTAGGGAGTAAGTGATTGTTTTATTTTGAAAATAGTTCCAGCATTAAAACTTCAAATGTAAATATAATATATAACAGTCAACACCAAACTTAATCCTGTGACCTTCAGATCCCATTCCCAACTCTGAACATCACCTAAACACCACAAATAAACTATTTGTTTATGTTTTCACTGATTCATTCTGAACAGCTGCTTGATGGAGTTGATCAAAAATAGAGCAGAAAATGAAGAATAATATGCTTTTTTTTTTAAATTTCATACCTTTAATTAATTTTCTTTGTTTCCAGATATATTAATCTATGAGCTTAATTTCTTAATTACTTTCCAGTTTAGCATTGCAGTGAGCCAAAGCCTGTTTAACAGGTGTAGACGGATACACCCTGACAGGTCAAAGGTCTATTGAAGCACCAGATCTGAATATTTAAAGACATTAAGTTGTTTGACATTAAACACCAGGTGAGGCAGGAACACGTGGGCTCTCACTTCTGGTGTTGATTTATCAGAAATGACTTCTTGTTGTCCAGCTGTTCACTTCTGCAGCCACGCGGGCCTTATTTAAATGTTCCAGCAGAGTTTGGTGTTAGCCGCAGTCCACGCTTTGGGAATCAGTGATATATAACATTATTATATTTCCAATTCAACCATATGTTCAATTCCACCATCAGGCCGGGGTCTTTGCATGTTCTCCCCGTGTTTGCGTGGGTTCCCTCCGGGTACTCCGGCTTCCCTCCGGGTACTCCGGCTTCCTCCCACCGTCCAAAGACATGCAGCTTGTGGGGATAGGTTAATTGGATAATCCAAATTGCCACTAGGTGCGAATGGTTGTCTGTCCCTGTGTGTTGGCCCTGCGACAGCCTGGCGACCTGTCCAGGGTGTACCCCGCCTCTCGCCCTATGACAGCTGGGATAGGCTCCAGCACCCCTGAAAAGGATAAGTGGAAGCGAATGGATGGATGGATGGATATTTTTGCTATCGTGGATTTATATTGATTTTTTTCATGTATGACTTGAATGTCATAATTAATCAAGCGATTTACAAACTGGTGGTGTAGCTACTCTCAGATCTTTTGGTCTTTCCTGACCCTGCGTGGGTTTACTTTTGGTTTGCAGACAGAAAGCTGCACATCTGCTCAGCAGAAAAATAAAAAACTCAGCTGGAGATGAGATGTTGAGGTTGTTTGATCTTTTCAGCAGCAACACTGTTGGATCTTTATCTCAGGGCACCAAAGGCAAAGCTAAATGAAGCAATGAACTTGGACTTACACTCTTCAAATAACATTAAACATAAACGGTAATAATAATAATAACTTTAACATATATAGAAATTTTAAAATGAATATGTCAACGCTGTGCTTGTAGTTTATCAGTTACTGCAGGGACCAAGGCACCTGATTAATATTTGTCTGTTTGTAAGTGGTGAATGCCTTCCAGCATACGACACCTTCATCCCTGAACACACACACACCACAGTCACACAGTCACACAGTCACACAGCTCCGGTGCCTCTGTCTTTGTTTCTGGGCAGCACGCACTGTACCAGAGCTGGCACCGTGGCTGGGATGAGGGGCATGGCGGTGATAAGATTCTGAGTAGCGGGCTAAATGTAGAAGCTAAAAATGATAAGAGGCACTCGATCAACATGAGTCAGAGAAGACATTCAGCCATCGCAGGAGGCTAGACGAGGCAGTGCAGACGCTCACAGGTTTTACTGAATATATAGAGAAACGAGAGGCGAACACGACATTACAGAAACTGAGTGTCGAAGAAGCTCAAAGTGTGACAGCAAAGAAGGTTTAAAGGACCTGGAGTGGAGGAGTGAAGTGCTGGAACAAAGTGACAAAACTGAGTGATCACTACATCGGAGAAGGTTAATAAGAGGCAGTGAGTAAAACCTGAAAGACCGACATACGCAGAGGAAGCCAAGAGCACAGCATGGAAAATCAGCCACAGGTTGAAGGTGAGAGAAAAACGAGCGAGTGAGGTGAAGGTCTGAGGACGTAAAGTTGGAGATCTTTGGTGTCAAAATGAAAGTAACAGCACACAGTAACCTGCAGAATTAGGAGATGACTTATAATGTAATGTGACTGTAATCTTATTCTGAAAAGCCAAAGTTCAACCTGTTGTCCAGTGAGCACAAAAGACGACCTTGATCACAGGGTGAGGATGACTTTGAGGAAGCTGTTAGCACCAGCTCAAGGGCGACTGTAACATGGAGGACTGTGACAGGAGGCTCGTCTTTGCTGGCCGCCTGTTATCAGCTGACATGGGAAGACTGACCCAACGCAGCTCGGATGTGTCTTCCTGGCTATAAAAGCAAACCCAGATCAGCTGCTCGTGTTTTTCTTCCACTCCACCTGGAATCAGACCAGTTGTGATGGTTGTATTTTGGCTAGTTTGTGTTTATTAAATTATCTTTTATTTAAATGAACATCTTGTGTGAACTCTCTGCCTGTCATCTACTTTGAGCCAGTTCATGATGAATAAAGTCCAATCAAATACTTTTGCTTTACTTACTTTCTAATCGTGGGGTACAGGCTACATTGACTGCTGAGTTATATCTAGTGTTATTATTTATTTCTGTCCCAGTGGTAACTATTACTGTTATTACAGTTTTATGTTACACAGAAGTTGTCGTGGTTTCAGGCTTTTCTGTTGTGTTTGAGTTTGGTTGTGATCGTCGTCGCAGTGCTTGAAGTTTTTGGATTATTATTAGTTTTGGATTCCTTTTGTTTTGAGGGTGATTTTAGTGATGTCAAGGTTTATTTTTGGACTTATTATTTAAGTCTTGGTTCCTCAGGGAGCAGGTGGATGAGAGAGAAGTGGAGGTATACACTGGAAATAAGGGGAATGAAAGTCAGTAGAAGCAAGACAGAATATGTGTGTGAATGAAAGGGAGGCTGGAGCTGAGGTATTGAAGAACAGAGTGCAGGCAGGGCTGAGTGGGTGGAGATGAGTAAAAGGGAAGGTTTACAAGGTGATGTGTGGTTTGGAGACAGTAGCATTGATAAACAGGCAGGAGGCTGAGCTGAAGATGTTAAGTGACCAGAATGGAAAAGATCAGAGACGAGTAGAAATGTCAGACGGACATCTCGGGTCGAACGGTTTGGAGACAACGTCCAAGGACAAAGCTGAGCTGTTTGGACATGTGTAGAGGAAGGATGTTTGGATGGAGCTTCCAGGCAGGAGTGAAAGAGGAGGAGCTCAGACGGAGGAGACTGATGGATGTACTGTTGGAAGGCGTGCAGGGTGGTGGACAGATCACTGTGGTGGCTCCTAAAGGGAGCAGCCAAAAGAAGAAGACGATGGAGTTGTTGAGATGTTTGACTTACTCTGATGTTTTACACTTTCACTTTCTGAATACTTGGTTTTTATTCAGTGTGAGTTACAAATTGAGTTTATTATTTCTGTCTGCCTTGTGTGTCACTTAGTGTCGTTCCCCACCTTTGGTATCATGTTTGTGTTTCTTTTGTCATTTTTTACCTTTTGTCCCTGTTGTGTGTTTACAAATAAATATAATTTCAAGTTTATTTCTTCTGGAGTTCAACATGAACTCTTTTTTCCCACAGAGCTGGCCGAGGTGGAGAATGACGAGGCTTCAGCTGCAGAGACAAAAAAGGTGGTGACAGTGGAGAAAAATGAAGAGGAGTCCACGGTAACATCAGCGACCACTGTGGGCACGGTTGCTTATACAACTGCTGAAGGTCTGCATGAAGAGGCTGAAAGTCATAATACAGCAGAGGAAGTGGAGGAGGAAGATGATGATGCAAAGGTGGAGGCAGGTGGAAAGGAAAAGGATGAAGATGAGGATACAAAAGCAAAGAGGTTGCTGGTGTCGTGGGAGTCAGAGGTGAGAACCTCGAAATTTGACTGATTTATAAACTCTATCAGAAACAACAAACTCATCAAACACAAAATGAGGAGATGAAACTTTTACAAACCTGGATTTGTGCTTTAATTATACTCAAAACAGAAGGAAATTCATCACAGCACAGAAACGTTTGGGAGAACACGAAGCCTGCTGCTCACACCAAAGAGGATCTTAAAATAGTTTCAAGGCTTTTCAGGAAAAAGGGCTAAATTCTGCTTCCCTGAGTTACATTTGTGCAGCTCTCATCTCATCAAACATAAAAGAGAGAAAATAAATAAAGTTTCCCACCATTTTCTATTGTTAGAAAGCCTCCATGATAAATCTGATCTCTTTACAAATCTTAATGGTCTTAACATCAGTCTAATTAGAACAAACATAATTGTTCTGCAGAGAGAAACAGCTTCTGGAGGCAGCAGGAGATCTCCATAAAAGTTGTGCTTATTTGGTTATTCTTTGACTGATTTCCCTGTTAACTACAGCAGCATGTTCCCAAACTACCAAACACTTTGAGAATCTTCCCGTTCTTTGATGAAGTCTGTAGAGCAGCAAATTTTGTTAAGAGGAGTCACACCCCCACACCTCTAAGCTCTGAGTGGGAGTCTTTCAGTTGACCTTGGCGCGGGCCTTTGTCTGGCACTGCAGGTTTTTATAAAGGCTTAGAGAGGATTAGTGAAACTACAAATGAAAATGTGCCATTATTAGCCTTGGATAGTGGGATTTTGGGGGGCTGAATACAGCCTGTTAAGAAAGTCAAAGGATTAACAGTGCATGAATTAGGGAAGTTTCCACTGGTTGACTCAAAGCTTTCTGTTGCTCTGGATCATTAGTGAAGTCAGTCCATCAGTTTCTACTTCAGCCAGGAAGACTTTATTGCTCTTTTCATTGGACTTCCATTGCTGTTTTATACCCATGGAGTGGATGGTGGGGTTGCAAAGAGGCTTGCAGCAAAACATTAGCAATTAGAATTGTAGAGATCAGCTAATTTGGCATGATTGTGGCTGATCTTGACTCTTTGACCTGCATGAATAAACTCTATGCTCAACATGTTGTCTGCAGCCTGGTAACATGCAGAGGTGTCATGAAGGACACTAGACTTCTACCTAATGTTGCTCTCATTTGTGCTGTGAGGTTGCATGAGGACAGCTGACCCGTGTGTCTGACTCTGACCATTTTCCGTGCCATGTGACATCATAAAGTCACATCTGAAAAAGTGAAATAAAGCAAAGGCATGACAGCCGAATGTCCTGAAACCACATGTTGTTTATAAGCGTTTCCATGTTATCATGTAGGTGTGTGAGAAGCAAATGAAATGTTGGATACTGTGTTTAATGGTCTTCACTCAGGCTTGTCTGCTTTTAAAATCTTTCCCAAACAATGGATGCAAAACTGATTTCATCTAAAAATAAAATCATCAAACCTGCATTTTTCCTGTTAGTTTTAGCATTAACCCTTTAAAGCCGGGCGGGCACGCTCCGACTATTTTTGAAACCCCTGTAGAACCAGAACCACGTAAACTAGCGCAATAATGTTTTTTTGCATATGAAACCAGAGGAGTTGTACTTACATCTTATGCCTCCAGCTTGTCCTCAGTCACGGTTTCCTTCCACATATAGCTTTGCAAACATTGCATAAAAAGCACTTGCAGGAACAAAAACATAATATTCCAGAAACACGCTTTGCCGATCCGATCAGCTGTTTGTAACACTTCCTACATTGAAATAGACGTCAGTGCGAACTACCGCATGTCCGCCATTACCTGTCCGAAACCGGAAGTGACATCATTTTCGCGGAAAATGACGTTTTTTTTACTTATAGGCCTTAAAAGCCTATACTGGTGTTTTTATAAGTCATGTTTGACTTCATGCTTTTCTGAATAGTTTCTGGGATGCTTAGAACTCAGATTGCACTGCTTTAAATAGTTTATTTTGATGCACCTGCTGGTTTCTTTGCAAATTTGCATTATAGGATTTATTTTCATTTATTCTGCAGTATATAAAAATTGGTGTATGTCAAAAATAAAACTATGAAGACACTCAAAATAAATTTCCTGTTGTTGGAAACTATTTTTTGCAACTTTTTTTGTATTTAAGGTTTTGAGGGATAAGCCTCTTAAATTTCTCTAAGTAGAAATGTATGTAAAAAAAACCCACAAAAACGATTTCCAATTTTTTTTTGTAGTTTGTTGCACTTTTTTGCATTTATGTAGATACTATGGACTTAATGCAGACATATTATTAAAATATGGGCTATAACAGTTGTATTGATGTATAGCAACTTGAAATGCTCCCAAAAATGGCACTACAGCATGTAAAAATATAATATAAGCTCTGGCGGACTTGGTTCTATGGTAGGTCTTAAAGGCTTAATGGCCACTCATGTAAATGCTGGAATTTTCCTACATCCAAGGATAATAATGTTTTTTCCTGGTTTCTGTCTATATAATGTCAGAATTATTCTTATATATCGTCTCGTGTTTTTCAGGCCTCGTCTGACGGGAAGCCTCCGCTGCCAGACCCGGCGTTTAACAGGAGGTGCAGCCTGCTCGCCAGTGACGTGAGTTCATTCAGTGTCACCTCATTATTTTAATGTCACCGTTCATGCTTATTGTCTACAGTTGTGTCTACAGCTCTGTGATGCTGCACTTAGTGTAAGCACTGTAAGTTAGTTTGAGCAGCATGCACAAACACACGTGTGCGCTAACACGCTAACGGCGTGCAGCAGCTATAATGTCGTCATTTTCTCCTTCTTAGGCAGCTGGAGAGGATTTTATGAACTTATAAACTGCCTGATGGTTTGATCTGTAATTCATAATTACAATAGTAGATCTATATTTTAAAATGTACAAATCAGAAGTAAGTAAACCTTTCAAACTAATGTTTTGGAATAGAAAGCACAATGTTTGCATTAAAATATAGTTCAAGGGTCAGGTTTTTTTTCAAGTTTCAAATACTTGCTTTAGAAATAAAATCAGCAGAACATAAAGATGCTCAAATACATTACACGAACAATAAAACTGTACTTGAGTAAATGTACCAGGTGACGTTCCACCGTTGATCCGATCGACGCTCCTGTCCAGTGACATTGAGAAGTGTACGAATCAACAGGATCTTTCCTTGAAATACTTTGTTGCCCACATGAACTCTTTGTATTACCAACAGCACAACTGAGCCTCATCTTTAAAAAAGAAAAACCCTGTTTATTCGTTTTTTTTTTATATCTTTGGGGGAAATGGAGGCCATTGCTATTGCTCTGTTTTTGCTTTTTGCAGAAAGAATCATGCACTAGTTGCCAAAATATTCAAATCTAATTCAACATCATTCTGCTAATTTCAACAGAACTAATGAGGTTCACTGCAGTGAGGGAGCTCCTGAATGTTCCAGTTTTCAGCCCTCTGAAATCATTGATTCAGTTCTGAGAGAGGATCATGTGAATATCTGTGAAATGTTTCATGGCTGTCAATGTGACAGTTGGGAACATAATGACACAAAGTGTTGTCATCATGTTCCCATCTCTCTAAGCAGACTGCTTAGAAATGCAGACAATGATTATCATGTGATTTAAGATTAAATGCCTCTGCAATTGTAAATGTTCCCGTCACAGAAAAGCAAAAGTGGAAACTTCGGCTCGTATATGCACCACCCACAGCAGAGGCCTGAGAGGCTACACCAGCAGAATAGCCGTTGGGGTCCCAGTTGGCTCTGCTGATGTCATGCTGCTAGCTCGGCTAAATTCTCGGGCTGAAATGTCATCACGGTGAAGTCCGACGTGGTGCGTAACACCTGCTGCTGTTTGCGTCGCCTGATTTGTAACTCATGAATAAAATGTGAACTTCTCGAGGCGTAAGACAGAAATGTGTCATCCTCTCTTCCAGCACGAAGAGCGTTGCCATTGGTAACCAAAGTGCAGCGCTGCCCTTTATTCAACACGCAGAGAAAATATACTCAAAGGAGAAAAAATGCTTTCTGACTTCTAAAACAGCCTTTTGGAGTAAAACGCTGAATGAGGCTGAATGTTGCTGTTGGATGTGGGAGGGCGAGATATTGATTCCCTGGTGTGAGACAAACTTGGCAGCTTGGCTGTTAGCAACAGCAGAATGAGTCATCAGCTACAGTGGAAGCAACTCAACCCACCTGATGAAATCATTTTCACTTTTATTCCTCCAGCCGCTCTCTACATGGGAGAAAACCTGCCCTCAAACATCCTTTTAAGAGGTGTAACACACACTAATGACTTTGCCATCCTTCGGCAGAATCTTAATGAATTTGCACAACAGATGGTGGAAAAAATCAGATTTTTTTTCTTTGGTTGATTCTATAACTTGAAGGAAGACAGCTACATTTATCAGACCATATCTAAAATATAGATGTAGCTACCGCTGCTAGGTCCAACCACTCGCACTGAGCCCTAAGAATAGAAGACGTTTCTCTGCAGATGTTATGAAAGGTTAAATGTGCCCAAGAAAGCACAAAATGTTCTGCTTTACAGTTTAATACTGACGTTTATGGCTAATGGACTAGAACTAATAATGCTTTTCTACTCTTCAACTTCTACATCTAAACACTTTTAAACTAACAATCACACTTTTGTACTTCAGTGAACACATCAGGGGCAAAACTAGAGGAGGCGGGGCTCAAACCATTAACCTTCCAGTTGGTAGATAGCCTGCTGTACCCCCTGAGCCACAGCCATCCCATATGGAGACTGGCTCACTTTTATAGCAAGCCTCAGGTAGCCAATGGGGCTTTGGTTAACCTCGGTAACCAAGGACGTGTCTGAGAAGCTTAACATGGTGTAGGAGTGTATTGTAACCCCAACTCTAACTAAGTAATGGCTAAACCTGATCGAACAACAGCAAAAGGACGAGTTTTAAAAACCATAAAATGAGGTGTAAATAAACTGAAACAGGATTAATGGTCCCCCTTCCCTCGGGACAGCGGCTGTGGAAGTTTTATAAGAACAGTGTACAAACAGGAGTCTGCTGACTGCACTGTGCTCACCTTTATTTCCTTTAAACTCAACTTTCATCCTTTTCTATTTTTAATAATAAATAATGAAGAAAATTGTTGGAGGCTGAACTATGTTTGTCTTGTTTGAGAGCCGCTTTATTAAAAATATGGTGAGAATAGGTGTCTGACCAAGCGTTGGTTTGTGTCGAGGTGTTGAGAACGTGTTGTTCTGCTTATTTGTGTTGAGTCTGAAGTCGGCCTCGCGTGTTCCTGGTTAGAAGCCATCGAAGCTGTATTTAGTACTTTAAGCACCTGTCGCTTTTTGCCCACACTGACTTCCTGTCACAGATTGGCTGTGACAGATTGTCGTCTGTGGATTAATTCCATTTTTCTCCAGAGTCTCTACAGAAAATCTGCCAGGCTGTTATTGGACCGAACATCCAATCAGATTCAGACAAACACCAAACTGCACATTGTGAAAATATATGGTGAACTATTTGCAGGTCACTTCATTAGCAAAGCACCAGAATACAGAGAGTTTGCATAGTTTTAATCAGTCTGGGATCATGAAGTTAATAAAAGCAGCTTGTTTTGTTGAACAGAGAATAAAACTGAGAATAATCCAGAAATTAAGAGACATCCAGAGTAACTGTAGATATAAGTTTCATTGTTTAACCATTAAATAATGAAACTTATACGTATATGTATACAACAATGGTGAAAGCCCACAAAATTCCCCAAACGTACAACCAATTAATCAGCTTTCTGGAGAGCCCACGCAGCTCTGGAGACACACAAGCCCCGCCCACCCGATAAAACCTAATACCAAACAGAAGAGAGGAGAGCTCAGTCAGGCAGGAGCCAATCAGGAGAAGGTGTAGCAGTGATACTTCACCTGGAGTTCATGTAACGGGGTCGGCTTGTGCTGTCAGTGATCCCCAGTGTAAGTTACATAATGCAGTTAATGTATTTCAATCCTCTGATGCTAATTAAAAGGTAGGCAGCAGAGAGAGATTCTGAAACTCACAACCTGAAGGGATGAAACGTCTGCACGGCTGAAAAACACATCACACGGTTCTCGTGGGGACGCAGCTCAAGTTCACGAGAAGTTCGGCTCAGAAACACGTTAACACTCGTGTTTCATCCTCCAGGTCAGATATAAAGAAGACTTCGAGAAGATGAAGGGACAGAGTCTGTTTGTTCCCGGAGCCGAACTCATCCACGCCAAGAACATCAGCGCTGTGATCTCTGAGGTCTGACACACATCGTACTTGTGCTTCAATGTTAAGTGAGGACCAGGCCAGATCTGCTGTCTTTGTCTAACATTTCCTCATCTTTACGGTCTAAAATTGGCCCTACGATGACTCGTTCTCTCTCTTTTAAACGTTGATCGAGTTGTCTGCTCATTGTGCTGAAATGTGACTGTTTCAGTCTAAGTATAAGGAGGAGGGGAAGAAGGAGGCGGCTGTTTCGCTGTACTCCATCCTGCCGGAGACTCCCGAGACGCAACACGCCAGAGAGGCTTCAGAGCTGCAGAGCGAGGTAGTTCAACTTCAGCACAGCCAGATTTTAGTCAGTTTCTCCACACGAGCCATGTTTACAGCGTTCTCATAGAAAGTATGACTGAAACTCTGAAGACAAGACCGATGTCTTAAAAAGAGGATTTTTTAAATTTCCCATTAAAAATGTTTCATTGGCTTTAGCACTGACAGTCGCGTGTGTTTGTTTTTCAGATTAAATACAAAGGAAACGTGAAGACAAAGATTTCCTCGTCCCTTTATTCTCTGCTGCCAGAAACCACAGAGACCCAGTTTGTCAAAGAGCTGTCTGAGATACTGAGCGAGGTCAGACCCGACGGATGGATTGTTGAGACTAAATGTTAAAATGGAAAATAAATGAAGATGAGTGAATGAAGTGTTATGTCAGCACCGCTCGTCCCTCTGAAACTCTCTCTGCTCCTCAGAACAAGTACAAGGAGGAGGGAAAGAAGGAGATGAGCAGCAGTTTGTACTCTCAGCTTCCCGAAACCACCGAGATGCAGCTCGCCAAGACCGTCCACGAGTTCCAGAGCGAGGTACTCGGCTGTTGTACAGCAGCTCTGTGTCAACATGTTTCAGCTGAGCCCGTATCACAGCTGCTCACGCTGACTGTGGCAGATTCATGCAGCTGTAGAGCTCGGAAGACGTCCGCCACACTGACTTTAAAGTTAATCTGTAAAGAGCTACTAGTTTGTGTCTTGTTACTTCCTGGTCTATTCTGATTGGTTCTGATGTCGTTCTGTTTCAGAAAAAGTACAAAGAAGATGGGAAGAGGAAGGCCTCCATCTCCATCTACTCCCAGCTCGCTGATACTCCAGAAATACAGCACGCTCTGGAGGTGTCACAGCTGCAGAGTGAGGTACACACACACACACACACACACACACACACACACACACACACACACACACACACACACACACACACACACACACACACACACACAAACTGTATCCATGATCCTCTTTTACAAATATCTGTCAGTGCAAGATTAAATGCGCCTGCTCGAGACTCATTTCTACCTTCGGTCTTTCAGATTTGAGTGAATGCAAATGTAACAAAATATGTAACATACATTTTTAGAAACAGCAAAGAAAAAGCAAAATTACACCAAAGTTGACAGTGAGACATGAAGGAAAGATAGAGGGAAGGAAAGAAGGAAGAATGGAAAGGACAAGAGAGAGAAAAAAAGAGAAAGGTGAGAGAAGAAGAAAGGAAGTGGAAGAAAATAATAAAGACAGGACTGAAACTAAAGAGGAAGAAAGAGATAGAAGGAAGGATGAAAGAGGAAGGGTGAGATGAAGAAAGGAAAAAAGAGAGAGAAAAGGAAAAGAAATAAAGACAGGAAGGAAACAGGTGAGAGGAAAGAAGAAAGAAAGGAAGAGAAGAAGAAAGAAAGTGAGAAAGTAAAATAAAGAGAACTAAATTAAGAGAGGAAGAAAAAGATAGATGAGGAAGGAAGGATGAACGAGAAAGAAAGAAGGAAGGAAGGGCATAAGAAAGGAAACGGCGAGGAGAAGATGGAAAGGAAAGGAGAATGGGAAAGACGAGGAAAGAAAGCAGAGCAACAAAAGAAGGAACAGTAAGGAAAGGAGAGAGGAAGGAAGGAAGGATGGAAAGAAGGAAGGCCTCGCAGCCATCCCGGGCGTTACTGAACGAGCAGCAGAGGCTCAGAGTTTGAACAGATGGCTCTTTTTCTGAAATCGTTCTGTTTTTTGCTGTTGTCGTCTTCTCTGTTTTATCCCTGAGCTCAGCCTCTCATCACTCGCTCTCTGTCCCAGGTGAATTATCGCCCTAAGACGATGGTTAGAGGAGCTCCCGCCTCTCTCTACTCGCAGCTGCCCGACACCACAGAGATCCAGTTTGCCAGAGAGATGACTGAGATGCACAGCGAGGTACGACACAGGCGCACCTTTACAACATACTGTGTGCAAACAGGCTGAAACTCTCCACAAGCTCTCGTGCTGTCGGACTCGGCAGCAAAATGTCAGGAATATTCTCGAGACCTGAAAGTTCCCATTTGTTCTCACAGCGTTGAATGAGGAGCAGAAGAAGAAGTTTCCTTTGATAGATTCATATAAGACATTAAAAACAACAAGACTCTGTTCTGTGTTTTTACATTACTGACTCACAGGATCCCCACAGGTCCACCATGAACATCTGATGCATTATTTTGTGTTGTCTCCCCTCAGAGTAAGTACAAAGAGGGCGGCAGGAGGAGCCTCTCCCAGAGTTTCTACTCTCAGCTCCCAGAAACCGCCGAGACCCAGTTTGCTAAAACAGTTGCTGAGCTGCAGAGCGAGGTGAGCCAGCCTCACAGCTACGTGTGCAGATATAATCACAACTCGTGTGTGATTAGTTATAAAAAGGGAAAATTAGTTGTTTCACGTGCACACTGTGGGAAAATAAAGTGCCTCATTGTATGTTTATGAGTGCAGTTTGTCCCCTGAGGTGGTGCCGCTGTGGTTTTACAGAAACCAGCATTAAAGCTGTGGGCAAAGTTTTATTCCTGTAACGCTGCTCAATGCACCCTTTAAATTAAGCAGAAGGCATTTACTGAAATATGAAAAGTCTCATTCTGTGTCTATATGGGTGGAATAAACACCAGTGGGAAGGTCCACACTGTCGCACACTTTCCTCTTTCAGTTTTCCTGTTTTTTCTTGGTGCAGATTATTTGAACATTTCACATAAATCAGTTGGTGCAGAGATAACAATTTATTAGCCCACCTGTCATTAAAATGAGGAAACACAAATATTTTAGGAATCAGTCACAAAGTTGTTTAAAACTGAAAATGATATTGTTATTTATGAGACATGTAATAAACTGAATTCTCAATTTTGGACCCAGATCTGAGTCTTCACACTGGACCTCTGTGTGTCAGACACATGAATCAAGCATAACAATCAACCACTGAAACAAACTGTTCAGTAAATACAGAGTTACTGTCACTTCATCTTAAGACCTGAACTCTTCCACGGCAGCATTTTTAATTTCTCTTTGATATTTGGGCTGATTGGGGCCCGATGAATGTAAAAACAAAGAATTTACCTTATTTTTGTTTTTATGAAAATCAGAGCCACATATGATGATATTCGTTTAAAACTTTGATAGAACAGTAGCAGTATAATGTTCTCGTAAGTGGATATCAGGCCCTTGTAGAGCAAAATTGAGTATTTTGGTCTAAATAACCCAAAATGTGATGTGGACGCCAGGTCCTAGGAGGTTAAACTAACTTGCTTTACTTCCTGGATAACAACAATAATTCTATTTTGACATAAAAAATATGATTTTAATTAAATTGTTTGTGAATGCTGATGGATTAACAATTACAGAAACATTAAAAATTACCAACAGTGTTAATTCAGGTCAGCTGTGAGGAGGGGGGATCATTTATTTGTTAAGCGCTGGACCTCTGCACCTGATTTTGCACCTTTCTAAAAAATAAACAGTCCTGTGTTGCTCTTGGATTTCTCTTTTTAATTACTCAGAAACACGTATTTGTCTTTTTTGACCTCTGAAAGTTGCACATAGATACCTGGAGTTAGCTTCCCGACAGTTTTGTAGGTTGTACCTGTGAGCACAGACGTGGACTTTTACTGCACATTTATATTTCATGTTTGTTCGTGTTTGAAGGCTTTTATGAGCTGACGCTGGATTAACATTTGTCTTTGTTTTCAGAGGCGCTACAAGGAGTCGGGGAAGAAGGGCGTGAACTCGTCTCTGTACGCTCTGCTCCCGGAAACGCTGGAGACGGCTCGCGCCAGGGAGGTGTCGGAGCTGTGCAGTGAGGTACAGGAACTGTACAAAGCCAGAGAAATGTTAGAATAAATTACATCTGTAGGTGGAGATTTTTTGGACTTATTTAATTAAATGATATTTTGTAGTTCGAGTTATTTCAGTAACATTTGGGATCATTTCAGGAGAAACGTGCAGATTTTTGTAGAAGTATTTTCTGTGTGGATGAACTTTGCTGTGATCACAGGTGAAGTATAAAGAAGACGGTAAAAAGGAGATGAACATCAGCCTGTACTCTCTGCTGCCCGAGACCATCGACACCCAGCACGCCAAGCAGGTGTCAGACCTGCAGAGTGAGGTACCCAACAACCAGGTTTTTTAAAAAAAACTTTAAACCTGAGTAAGACTATTAGTAAAAAAGACATTTATATGATCATCATACGATTTTCAAGGATCATTGTGTTGTTCTTCAGCCATCTTTAAACTGTGTTAGCTTTAATGTTGAACTCAGCCTCGTCTTGTCTCCTGCAGGTGAAATATAAAGAAGGTCTGAAGCAGAAGATTCAGAGCAGTTTGTACCATCGGCTCCCAGAGACCACAGAGACACAGCTGGCCAAACAGCTGTCTGAGCTGCAGAGTGAGGTACACGGCACACGATGACATGTTTACTGTTGTTAAAGTATGACTAAGAAAGATGTTTGAGGTAAGAAAGAAGATTTGAAGCAAAAATAAGGGCGAGGAGTGTTTCAAAGTGAAAGAAAAATAATAAAAACGGAGCCTTTAATCAGTGAGGCTGTCAGATATTTGAGCTTGACTTCCAAATGAGCGTCCACGTCCACCAGAACATGACACGGCTGCTGCACTTTCGGTGACACGCTCCTCTGTGTTCGGTTCTGGCTCCTTACATTCGGACGACTCTGGTTTTCCTGCTACTTCAGTGCAGCACTTCCTGTTTTCTTGATATGAAAACCATCCTTTCATCTTGTGCTCTCAGTCTTTGGGTCTTTCCTTGAACTGTGGCAGGAAAAAACCTTTTCACATCCCTGACAGACTGAATAAATCATTTCAAATCTCATTTCTCAGTTAAATCAATATTTACTCAGTGACAGAGAATCAAAGCTGAAAAATGGAAAAGCAACTTAGACGTGATACTGATGTGTAAAAATGTGAATTAGAGCTGAAAAGAATCTGTTTTCCACTCGTTTTTTAGATGTCGCAGTAACAGCGAGTGAGCATCAGCCGCGCAGCAGCGTGAAGTCGAATTTTCATTAAAAAATGAAGAGGCTTGTGCTAAATATACCGCTGCATTGTGAGAGTGAGCTGCTTCACTCCTCAATCGTTTGAAGCTTGCGCTCCAACAGCAGAGTGCGAACTGTAGTTTCTATTAACATGATCACTGACGGCCCAATGATTCAAGTCATAGTTCATGTCATCTCTTGTTTGTTGAAGTCATTCAGAGGACTCTCACTAACAGCTCCTGTCCCAGACTGAGGACACGTCTGGGTTTAGTCTGAGTGACGTGTCGGCTCAAAGTCTCCGACTTGGCTGGACTTTGTGGGCCACGTGTGAGGCAGATGCTGGATCAAATGTGTTGGTCAAAGCCCAAAGGAGACTGTAAATACGGGACATCTGGACCAGACAGTTATTGCTTTCTGTGTTTAGTGCTGCTCAAGCAGCTCTGACCCACCGGAGCGTGATGACGGGATCTCTGGGGTGTCGTGTGGTGTCTGGCACAGGACACTGGCACTGGATCCTTTGGGTCCCGTGCTTTCTGATGCATCCAGCAGAGGCACCAGAGGCTAGGCCAGCGCCGTGGACTCGTTTATATCTTTGGAGCTTTTCCCGCAAGTTTTGTGGTACGGCAGGACGCACGGTGCTGACGGGATCAGCTGCAGTTATCCATCAGTGCTGTCGGAGGTGCGAAGAAGAGAGGCATTGTCTAATAATATGTTGCATATGGGTTTGGTTATGTGACTATGTGACTGTCTCATTCTCGTTTCATTAAAAAAAGCTACATCTAATTTGATCCCACTTTTTCTTCTCCGTCGCCTTTTTCACAGAGACACTTTGATTGATTCGCATCGATCCTGAGGAGTGTCACAGTGATGGCCGTCGTTTACTGAGAAGTGATATTTGTTCGTTTTTGTTGACGTCTGCAGGTGAAATATAAAGAAGATGGAAGGAAGAAGGCGAGCGGATGCCTGTATTCTCTGCTGCCTGAAACTCTGGAGACACAACACGCTAAAGAGGCCGCAGAGCTGCTCAGTGAGGTGAGAGCAGCCTTTCAGTTTGTGTTGCTCTGACATGAGAAAATAGATCCAACGAGTGAAGATTATTCGTGTTTCCTGTTGTGGATTTAACCAGATTAAATATAAGGAGGGTGGGAAGAAGGAGATGTCCAGCTCGCTGTACTCCACTCTGCCCGCCACTTCAGAAACCAGCTTCGCCAGAGAGATGAGCGACATGCTGAGCGAGGTAAATGTGATGTCATGACCTCTGCTCCAGTCTCCCATCAGTTATGATAAAGCATGTCGTTTTTGGGAGGTTGAGCTTTTCTTCTTCTTCTTTTCTTTTTTAACAAACTCTGATTATGAACCTGAGTCTCATCACACTGAAAAATAACCTAAAAACAAAAACAGTGATGTGACAGTTCTTCTCTCTGAATAAAAACCTCAGTGTGAATGTGCCACACGGACAAATGGAGGCTGTCTGCACATCTCTGCTCTGTGGCAAAACAAACAGTTTGTCTGCAGAATCTCAGAAACTGCTTGATTTGTTCACGTGGACTTTTCATGCTTTCATGTGAATTTCTGTCACATGCACAGTGGTGGATGTTCATGCTTAGCCTGCTCACAGGTTCAAGTTAGGTGAGAGAGGTCAGTGTGTCAAAGGTCAAAGTTCAGAAAGCTCTAAACACCCAGTTTCAGGCTGTTTTTTTCTTTTTTTAATCTTTTGGCCCATGTGTCGTCAGCTGTGAGCACAGAAGCCCCACCCACCTGCTGTGCAAACCCTCTGTTTACAAAGGGCAGCCAATCAGAGGGAGGTTTGCTCCGGAGGGCCTCCCACAAAAAGCCCAGTATCAGAGAAAAAAGTATTATTTTGAACTGTGAATCATAGAAATATGAAGCATTCAGTTAATTGCAGTTCAATACAGATTTATTTATAAAAGTGCACATGTCAGCATAATTTAAATAATAAGGCCACACCTTTAAAGCATTTAGTGTAGACGCCCATCACTCTATGCACTAGAGTGAGAGTGATGGAGGGAAAACTCTGCAGCTGAGGCTGCTGAGAAAACAGCAGAGAGAGGAAAGCCGATCGTTTAGAAACACAGAAAATGAAGACGTCACAGGAAGCTCGCCGGAGGTTCCTGCAGAAAACACCCGACAATGAGAACAAAAGTGAAGAACACAACGAGATTTCACAGAAATAAAACTGAAGGAAATAAAGTCTGAGTAATAATTAAGAAGCTAAAACTCGTGTTTTTACCAAATCAGGGGCTCAGACTAGAAGTTTAATTGGTTTTTAATCAAACATGGTGTGTTTTTAACTTCAGTAATCACAGCTATTATCATCTGTAATTAATGACAATGAGCCTGACTGGGCAGGAAATTAAAGCAAATCTTATAAAAACCATCAGGTTGAAAAACGACTGAGAAAAACTGACTTATAGGATTTAATGCAGGAAAAGTTAAAGAAGCATCTAAAAAGGCATACTCACAGTAACATCAGCTCTGATCAAAGCACAGGGGCCGACGTAGCTGATCACGTTACGGCGGGCACAGGTCAAAGGTTTATCAAAGACTTATCTCAGCAGCAGTCAGTGAATCGTAAAATAAACAGGACGGCATGTAAAGAGGCTGAAACAGGAGCAGCATCAGGTCTCCAGTTCCTGCACAGAAACTCGTGTCAGCTCATCGTTAGTTGGTTTATCTGCACTGCTGCATTTAATTAGCATTACAGATACAGTCTGCACTGCCGAGGCTCGGCTCGCTGTCACTATTGATCTGTGAAAGCACAAATATGCGTTCATTTAACACAAGTGATGAAAAAGCAAACGACAACAAAGAGAAATAAATACAGAGAGAAGTGTGGCTAATCCGTATGCCTTACAGATGCTCGAGTCCTTTATATCTAATAGATCTGAAGAGTTCATCACTGAATAGAAGGAAGTAACTCTTCCTGTTTTTGATGTGCTGTCTTTTAACAGATTAAATACAAAGAGAGCGGGATGAAGAGCCTGTCTAAGAGTGCCTACAGTCAGCTACCAGAGACCGCCGAGATGCAGTTTGCCAAAAATGTTGCTGCGCTGCAGAGCGAGGTGAGGAACGGGTGTCTTTATGGGAAATGTTTTCAGCTGATTCACGGCAGAAAACAACTTCTTCCTCTTGAAGTAGCAGAAATGAAACATTTACGACAGATTCTAAAGCAGCAAAATGAACATTTTTAACATTTCAGTTTTGTCACAGTTAAAAATACAATTATTCTTCCTCCCAAAGCAGCGTCACAAACACAGAAGAAGAGAAAACAATGTTTGTGTTTATAGTAATTCCTCATCAGTCTGTGTTAATCACACTAACAGACAACACAGTAAAGAAAAGTTCAACTCTCAATATCAATATTATTTTTGTCTGTCCACCTCATGAATCTTTCAAAATAAAAGCCATCTTATATTTTTCCATTTGAAGTCTTTTAATGTGAAACAACAGCAGGAAGAACTGTTGCATTAGAAGTGACTTTAAACAGCATGAGCCTAGAAACCACTATAGGAAATATACAGAGTGTTTATTTGATATTGTGGATGTTGAAATTTTAATATTTTTGTGAATTTAACATTAAACTGAACTTAACCCACTGATGCAGATCACAGAGATTCAAAAAGTCAGTTTAACTATAGAAGAAACTGAAAGGCCACTGAGGTCGTGTTTAATGAATTACTGTCAAAGTCTGTTCCTTGAACTGTTAGAAAATCAAAAGTGTAATTTCGTCAAATTATTTTCAGATGAAGTACAAAAAGGGGAAGAAAGACGTGTCGAGCTCTCTGTACTCCACCCTGCCGCAGACTCTGGAGACGCTGCACGCCAAAGAAGCCTCTGAAGTGCGGAGCGAGGTAAAACCCTTCACTGCTGTGATTGTAGACTATACATACACATCTATCAGTACATACAGATATTTGGATTTACAGTAAATAGCACTGAGGCAGAGCAGGCGTACACAATACATAAAACAGCTGATTAATTCAAATACAGTTATGAGTTCAAATGAAATAAAAATGAATAAAATAGTCGTTCAATTTTGTGTTTGTTGGATCCTAAAGGTTGCAGGAGTTCAGTTAGCTGGTTTGAATCATCATTGGGCAGACAGATGTGGAACCCTGAGGAACAATGTTCAATGTTAGAAGTTTGCTCACCATCACTGACAGTTTGATACTCTGCATGTGATCCTGTTTGTGCTCAGCTGAACTACAAGGCCGACCAGAAGAAAACTCTTTCCTGCAGCCTCTTCCACCTCCTGCCAGAGACGTTAGAGACGGCTCACGCTAAAGAAGTCTCCGAGCTGCTCAGTGAGGTAAATAGAAGAGAAAAAAAACCAAGAATTACTTTAAAGGGCAGAAGCTGCCGATTAAATCAAATGTTTTTTCTAGGTGAAATATAAAGAAGACGGTAAGAAGGAGATGAACATCAACCTGTACTCTCTGCTGCCCGAGACCATCGACACACAGCACGCCAAAGAGGTGTCGAACCTGCAGAGTGAGGTACTTTAATCCCATTTTAATGGCTTTTTCTTTCCATCGTCAGTCAAGATAAACAACCTGTGTATGCAGTACTCCGAATTAAAAAAAGAGTACACATAATAATTTATGAGAAACAGAAAAGTAGGAATAAGAAAGTAAAGGTGCGATTTTATTTATCAGGATAAATATTACAAAGTGTTTCACACCAAATAAAAAAATGAGGGAAATGAATGTTTGAACATAGAAGACTGCAGATCTTTGTGTGATCTGAAGTCCAGTGAGTTGAAGTGTGGAGTAAACCACGAAACAGACGTCTGGCCTCAGTTTGTTAAATAATACAAAAAAATCTAATCCATTGAAATCTGGACAAAAAATGAAAACATGTGTTTCTTCTTCATCTCCTGCAGGTGAAATATAAAGAAGGTCTGAAGCAGAAGATTCAGAGCAGTTTGTACCATCGGCTCCCAGAGACCACAGAGACACAGCTGGCCAAACAGCTGTCTGAGCTGCAGAGTGAGGTCGGCACTCAAACAGGAAAGGCTTGAAATTTGTGCCTGCTTGTTATCAAGAATAAGTTGTTATTTTATTATTCAGTGTAGCTTTAAACCCCCCTCCCTCAGGCCAGTGTTGACTCTTTTGCAACCTGCAGTCAGCTGAGACAGAAGAAGTCACTTAGATGAGTGAAACGTTTCTCCCACTGAAAACGTCCAGATGAACAGAATCAAACTTTGGGGAAACCCAACAAAATCCATAAATAACAATCTGTTCAGAATCTACTCCTAATGTGCAAATGTCTTAAAACACCGGTAAACAGCAGGCAGCATTAAAACTAATTCTGTTGTTTCCATGTTCAACTGTTGTGCTTTGTGTGTGACGTGCACCAAGATAACTACTCAACCTGTCCGGGCAGCAGCGTAGCATATGAATGGCAAAGATTAGCTCCATGTGGGGTAAAGCAGTAACTACAGGCTGCAGAGAGTGATGCACAAGCCACCACTGATGCTAACGGTTCATTTGAAATTGCAGACCAAGTACAAGGAGGCTGGTAAAAAGGAGGCGACCGCCTGCCTGTACTCCCTCCTGCCTCACACCATGGACACGCAGCACGCGAAAGAAGCTGCAGAGCTGCTGAGTGAGGTAATGTGTTGTTTTCTTGTAGCATTACCTGACGACTAGTCATCCACAGAGGGATGATTAGGAGCAAATAAAAGATTCATATGTGACAATGAGCAAACATGAAGACAGGGAAGAGAACAGTTGGCAGGAAGGAATGAGCGTGACAGAAACAAAGAAGTACAAAGAAGTACAAAGAAGTGCGACCAGCACACGGCAATTCAAGCTAAACTGTCAGAGAGTAAAAGTATGTAGCATGATAAACATTTTTGGCTCCACAGGTAAAATACAAAGAGAGCGGGAAGAAGGAGATGTCCAGCTCGCTGTACGCCACTCTACCCGACACTTCAGAAACCAGCTTTGCCAGAGAGATGAGCGACGTGCTGAGCGAGGTAAATAAACCATCAAAGTATCCCACAGTCACCTGTTGATGACCAGAGCAGAATCTAAAACCACTTCAGAAGAGAAATATGACGGAAAGTCATCAAAACAGGAAACAAGATAAAAACGTTTGTGTTGCAGCAATAGAGCAAACATTTTACTGCCCAGAGCTGACGACAACAGAGTTCGGCTGCACATTTTGGCTAAAAAGAAGCTGTGAGACTTCAAAACTGCTCAGTTAGTTTGTATAAAAAGGATTTCTCTGTTTTCCTGAAAATAAGAGAACAAACTAAATTAGAGTAGAAGATGTGCTTTGTGCTTCCCCACCAAACGCTTTTAAAAACATGAGAGTGACGCGTGCTGCTGCACAGGCTGACGTGTTTCCTGTTACATGTCAAACGTTTAGTGTGACTCAGTCCAACATGCCACAAATACTCACTGTAGAGCACAAGATGTTGATTTCTCCACACTTGAAAATGCACTTTTTACTAAAAAATCAATGATGGGTTTGGATAATGGATGGAAACGTGACACATCAGTACTGTTGCTATAGTTACCTGGTTTTAATATACTTGATGCGCAGATTTAAACGTCATGGTTAGCCCGTTCGCTGGTTTCCAGGTTATCATTACATGAAAGTCATCGTCCGAAACAACGTCCCGATCTTAAAGTCTTGTGTGAGATTAGGTCAAATATGCTGTCTCGACATTTGTTTGCCTGACATTTTGGAGAGAGATCGAATAAACAGCAGCGCTTCGACATGCAGGAGGGATCCAGGCTGTGCTTCAACTGAGAACTGAGAGCAAAAATAGGGAAATGCAGAGAGAGCTGCAGTAAGAATGCCCTTTGATTAGTTATAAATAATCACTACCCAGATTATTCACCGCTCTCTGATGCTTCTACCTTAGACGCTCATCAGAGGGCAGATTAGCATCAGAAACAGGATCAAAGCATCGCAGGCTGTTCGCAGCACGTACTGGAGAGGAGTTAATAACAATATCTGATCTGTAAGCAACGGAAGATGGGAAACATTTGTTTTTAAGGATTCAGATAAAAGTGACATTTTTGCCTCTCACTTATTACAGTTTCAAAAAAGTCAATATTTCCACTAAGTTAGTTACACAGCTAATAAAACTGAGTTTTTCACCATTAACGATCCTCTAACATGTACATGATCGCATTTAAATGTGAAAAAGTGTTGGTGTTGGGGCCATTTTCTCTGCTTTTTACTGTTGGCAGACTTGTTCGACTGTGCAAAAACAGCCTGTTTATTATTCCTTCAACCACCTTCTGAAAAATCTTGACCGTATATGTGGGTGTCAAAGGACTGTGGGACGTGTTTTTAATACCTTTTCTTGCAAACAACAGACTGGTTGGTTTGTGAGCAGCTGTAGGCTGTATAGAGTATGTGGATTTTCACGTATGTGTTGCAAATCCATGTAAAACACATATTCTAAATGTGCTGCATACGTGCTCACAAAACTTTATCAGTGTCAGAATATTCTACGTCTTAGATTTATGACAGAATATCACAGTAGTGTTTACATGACTATGACCTGGAAGCGGAATATTTCTCCAACATAGCTCAAGGCTGGTTGTGCAGCATTCAGTCCTTTTAAAACCCTTCAGGATATTTTACATTACTTGTCCATCTTTTCCAGAACAAGTACAAGGAGGCTATGAAGAGAAACCTCTCTCAAAGTTTTTACTCACAGCTCCCAGAAACCATTGAGACTCAGTTTGCAAAAACAGTTTCTGGGCTGCAGAGCGAGGTAAATGTCTCTACAAACGTTATCTGCATTATCTTCCCAGGGGTCCTTGCAAATTATGTCCAAATGTTTAAATGTGTGGTTTACAAGATAATAACGTATTACATCTATGCAGATGGAACAAAACTCTATGTTTCACTCACTCTTTTATTTGATTCACATTTGGTTCAGTGGTTAAAATGACAAAATAAATGTAGTTGCACAGGACAGAGATGGAGACGGAGCTTTTTTGGAAATTGAGATATGTCTATTTGGAGAAATCTGCCCTATATTTTGTTTATTCATTCTTCTTTTTTGTTAAGATGAAGTACAAAGAAGCAGGAAAGAAGGGCGTGTCAAGCGCCCTCTATTCAACTCTACCTGAGACTCTGGAGACGCAGCACGCTAAAGAGGCTTCTGAGCTGCAGAGTCAGGTACCTCAATTCACTCATCAGCCAAATGTCTCAGAGGTATCAATACATTTAGTCATAGGGTCCAAACCAGTATATATAAACAGAGGAATTGCTTTTCCCACATGGTGCAAACTTTGAGGACTTTTACTATTAAGTAGTAACTGGATTCCTGTGCAGAAAAGGATATGGATGTTCTTATTAAAGCGATTAAAGACATCGTAAATAATGTTCTTCTACATCTGTTCTAGCTGAAGTACAAGCAGCCTTTAAAGAAAGATGGGCCCAGCCTTTACCACCTGATGCCAGAAACCAACGACACACAGTTTGTTCGTCAGCAGACAGAGATGCTGAGTGAGGTACGATTTCTACCTGCTCTTAGGTAGAAATGTTTTTCATCATCAATGAACAAAGTACCTCGATCAGCTCTGGTATGCGAGTCCGTTTGTCTCCCCTTCAACAGAGAATTCAGTCTCCAGATTTATTATGTGATCAGTTCAGTAAGCTTTCAAATAAAACGTGACCTGTATAGACAAGAAGTCTGTATGATGTGATCCTGCTGTAATAATAAAAAATATCTGTGTGAATGAAGAACTCTTTGTTCTCATCCTGCTGGCTCTGCTTTGCTTCATTACAAGGTCAAGTACAAAGAAGATATGAAAGAGATGAGTTTCAACTTGTACTCTCTGCTCCCCGACACCCTCGACACCCAGCACGCTAAAGAGCTGACGGAGATGCAGAGCGAGGTGAGTGCTCTGAATATTCAAAGTGCAGTCAGGTCTCATAGAATAACCCAGAGATGATGCTGATTTTATGCAAATATGATTAAATGTAAGATTGTGGTGATATTTACAATTTCTTTTATATTTGCAATTTCTAGCTGAATTAAATACTGAGTTCAGTCAAGATGCATGAGCTCTCATGACGTCTGGCTCCTATAAAATAGGCCAAAAAAGCCATAGATCAACTTTAAGGTAAATGCACGTCAGACCACGAGTGTCTGGTTTTATATACTACAATTCAAAATGTTAGGGACCTATTTCAGCATTTCTTACATTTATAGATAATAATATAGGAAGGAACCAGAATTGTATGTATTTCATTAAGGCACTGAGGAGGTATTTATGACCGTCATCTGGAGAATTAAAATAGTCAGTGTAATTTACAGGAATTTATTATAATCAGTCTAAAACTGGCAACCATCTCAGCCTGTATCCAAATAAAAGCCATATTTGTAGCTTTAAGCAAATGCTAAGCAAATAATAAATATAGATATTTAGCTCTATTTATTATTTGCTTAACAAACCAGGTTAACAAACCAGGTTGGTTATTAACAGTGACGCAACTAATTCTACAAACATATCCCGGATAAGCCCCCAACTGTCACAAGATTTTTTAGGTTCAAACGCCCACATGAATTCTCCCCATATCAGCCAGTTGCCCTCTAATTTAGGCTAACACTACCTTCAAGAAAGTGGAAGAGAAAAACATAATTTGTATACATTTTCATAGTCTTTATGTTTCTGTGGTAGGTAGGAACCTCGGTGTAGAGTTAACTGCACATGACTGATTTTTTTAGTGCTAACTGCACTTAAATCTCCAGTGCAAATTGTGTCTTTCAGGCAAAATACAAAAAGGCCAGTAAGAAGGACACATCGACATCTCTGTACCACCGACTACCTGAAACTCTGGAGACACAGCACGCTAAAGAGGCTTCCCAGCTACAGAGTCAGGTATGCAGGAATATGACTAAAAACTGTTAACAAAAGTCTAAAAACTTTTGTTAACATGAACTTTCAACCGTGAAGCTAGATCCAAACTAGCAAACTGAGAAGAAGCATGTGGTGGTAAAGCTTACTTTAAAAATGGTACACAAAAAAATCACGAAAGTTTATTTGTGAATGTCTATATTTTGTCTCTGTGTCATGTAGGTCTCATATAAAGACGCTGTGAAGAAGTACTTGTCATGTCCAGTTTACCACCTGCTCCCTGATACTCTGGAGACCCAGTTTGCCCGAGAGGTCACCGACCTGCAAAGCCAAGTAGGTGCAGAGAGACACGGCTGCTTTAGACCAACCTGCAGATTCAATCCTTAAAGCTGTCATAATACATAAAATTATGCCTTACACATGCAGGTCTGGTGCATCTCTTGTTAACTAACCACAATAGTACTCTAATAACGACTGAAAGAAGCATTAATTCAAAACATGATCAGACATCATGTCATGAAGTATCAATAACCTGCATGTATTAAACATGAGGTACAAACCCTGTGACTGCTGTCTCCGCTGTGTGTGATCATGATGAAACTATTACTTAAGTGAAGACATATGCAGACAAATCCAGCTTAGCACTGCTGATGTGATGAGCTCAGTAGATGGTAAAATAAGTCATTAGTTAGTTTAGTTAACTATTTAATAAACAATAAACTCCCCCATCCACACTTCAGTTGGTAGCTTTGCAGGATGAAATGACTAACAGTTATTCAGTGACGTTCACACTGTGATTTGAGTGGAGTGATGATTGGCTTCCCCAGCATAACTCTGACTAATCCCAGTGTGGTACTGGTATGACTTCAACCTTACTTTATTTCTTTTAATCAAGGAAAGCCAACTCGGCCCACTGCAGACCTGTGGGAGTATTGGACTCACTGTGTGGCATTTAGAGGGGTGCTGTTTCACTCATCGTACTTTACAGCCAAGTCCTCAGGGTGTAATCAGGAGGACAGAACGGAAGCAGCACAGTTAAATACTGACAGTGTTAAGCAAATTATTTTGAATAAAATGGCAATGAAGTCTGAAAGAAGGCTCTGATTGGTCAGAAGTTGATGTGTCTTCTAATAATTTCTTTAGATACATTTCTAAAGCAATTTTTCTTAATCCCATGTTACAGATCCTGTTTTCTGTTTTGATTGTAGAAAAAGTACAAGGAGGGGATGAAGAGCATGTCTCAGAGTTTCTACTCTCAGCTGCCTGAAACCGCTGAGACAAAGTTTGCTAAAACGGTGTCTGAGCTGCAGAGCGAGGTGAGATGAAGGAAACTTGAGAGGATGATCAAAAACACTTAAATGTGTTGATGAAAGATAGAAAGAAGCTGTAAGTGTTACATAAAGCTGCTCTTCAGTGAAAGCCTAAATTAATTTGGACAAACATGATGAAGCTAATTTAGTAACGTTGGGACTGAGAATGTGAACGTTTATGCTGCAGATTTAGATGTTTGACAGCTCAAACCAATAAAGCAGTAAAGAAACTGATCTTATTCTTTATGTGATCTTCAGACAAAGTATAAGAAGTCAGGGAGGCAGGAGACCGGCAGCAGTTTGTACTCTGTGATGCCTGAAACTCTGCAAACTCAACACGCCAAGCAGGCCTCACAGATACAGAGCCAGGTACTGTTTGCTGTTTTTATGAGATAAGAAACATATTGTCAGGAGGTAAGACACACCAGAGATTCCTTCAGTTTATTAAAGTCCAGCGGCTTGCCAAGCCTAACGGAGGACCGTCAAGTTTTTAATCAACACACTTTAAGTTAACTGTTGTATCATAAAAGCCTGGTGTTCATGTTTTCACATGTATTTGCATAAAAAGGCTTAAACTGTAAACATTTTGAATTTATATCAACATAGTGATGGCTGAAAATAGTTCAAAAATGAAAGCTGTGCTGATGTTGGAGACCATTTGCAGAATAGCAGCTGGGAATCCTTCTGCTCTTTCTTCAATGAAATGTGTAAAACAAGCAAAATGTGACCCACGGTGACTCAAACTCTGGACCTTTTGCTCTCCTTGTCCATTTTATATCCCACTAATCTAACCAATCAACTTTGAGAAATCCACAAAACAGGTTTATAATCCTACAAGACTCTTTGCAATTTTAAACCCTTAAAATAGCTTTAAAAAATAATAAAAAAGAGAAAAGGGACAGAAGAATGAGGGACATCTGTGTCTTATATGTTATGCTTGTGGTAGTTGTGCCCATGTACAATAAAAGTTCACTCAGACTGTGTCTTACAAAGTGAGAATTATTGAATGCAATTAAGAAATCAAACGTCTTTCATTTTTTGAAGTACCAAACATTTGACTGACAGTTTATTTGGTTTCTAAGTGGTTTTGAGCTGCCACACGTCTTCTTTCCGTGCAGACTAGTTACTGGCAAGTTGTTCTTTTAAATACAAAAAAAATCTTTGTGTAATTTACTCGTATCTGCATACAAACTGTCATTGTCTCGCTGTGTGCTGCATTGTGAACTTTATTTTCTAAACTGTCACATCCATCGCCTCCTGCTATCATTACCATTATACCCTGCTACGCAGTCAGTGTTTGGATCTGTTAGCTTAGTGGGATTTTAAATATGGGAGGTTTCAGGAGTTAAAGGTCACCAGTTTTAGTCTCCCTCTCCTTCCATGAGTTGTCAAACCTCATGGAAAGAGAGGCAAAGCTGGCAGATGGTGCAGTGAAGTCTCCAACTTTGGCATCGCTTTCATTTTGAAACAATTTTTCAGCTAAAACTAGAACAAAACAGTCAGGCCACAGTTATTCAGTGTAAAGAAATACTTTAATAGTTTAATGCAAACCACATCATTCATCTCTGGATGTGAATGGTGGCAGCTCGGTGCTCTCCTGCTGCCAGATCCAGTCCTTTCTCCTCATAAACATGCTCTCTTCTGTGTGTCTAACAACTCTCCTGACTCAAACCCTGAATGCCTTTTCACTACTCAGTTTACGTTTTCAATAAAAGTAAAAAGAAAATAAAAGAACATAAAAACAGTTCTGTTGACCCTGCAGGTGAAGTACAAAGAGGACGGGCAGAAGGAGCTGTCGTCCACTTTGTTCTCCAGCCTTCCTCAAACCCTGCAGACTGAGCTGGCCAAAGACGTGACGGAGCTGCAGAGTCAGGTGACAAACACTCATCCAGCCACTGCTGTGCCTCAACACAGAGGCTTTTATTCAGCAGGAAACTTTTCAAGTCCGAGTCTGAAACTTTCCCAATCGGCCTTTTCTTCAATCTGATCTGTGTGAACACTCATTCTGAAGTTCCTCTGAATCAAACACTGTGGTGTTTGAAGCTGCTGCAAAAGCACAAAAAGTTTGGGAAACTATTTCAATGATATTTTACTTAACATGAAATCTTTCTCACTGGATAACAGATGAGTTCAAAGTCTAAGTGAACGTTAAGATGATACAGTCCATATTTTCCTGCAGTGCTTGTTGATGATGTGACTGAATAGAAGTGCACGTCCAGTTGTTCCTGGTGACCTTTAAGGTTTCCTCCTGTGCACGAGTTCATGCTGTGCCTGTCGAGCTGTCACAAAGTGTTTCTGCTGCAGCTTCTATTATCTGAGGAGGAGGAAGGTTTTCCAAAAATACAACATTAGTCAGGCTGACTCAGCTAGACTTCTTCTAATCACTGCTCGAAGTTAAGAAAACTTTCGCTGTGCTGAAAATAAGTGAAGACAGAAATGTCTGAACTTAAAGTGGAGTTATGAAATTGAGGATGGGGGCAACGCTGAGCCTCGAGAAAGCAAAGTGTTTTATTGCACATTAACAGAGATGTGTTTGTTTGGTTTGTGGTGCAGGTGAAATACAAGGAGGGCTGTAAGAAGGAAATGTCCTCCTCACTCTTCCACCTCATGCCTGAAACACCAGAGATGCAGTTTGCCAAGCAGATGTCGGAGATCCAGAGCGTGGTGCGGCTCTGTTCTCTCTCATCACACACTGATATCTTCCATTCTCCTGTGCATTTCAATGTTCTCTTATTTCTGTTCATTGATTTGTGTTTATTCCTCTTTGAAGGCAAAGTACAAACAGGACAAAGAGGATCTGCCCAACACTTTGTACTCACTGCTGCCCGAAACTCTGGAGACTCAGTTTGTTAAAGAGATGGCTGAGACACACAGCGAGGTGGGAGCTCCGAGCTTACTGACCTGCAGCACTCATCATGACTTTAAAGATTTTTCTCCTTGGAGTGAATCCTCTTGAATGTCTGAAATATCAGGGTGAGATAAGGATGAGATTTGCACACCTTGCTGAGACTGACTGAAGTCTAAAAGCAGGAGACCAAAGCTGACGAGTTGAACTAAATCTTTATTTGGGCTCAAGCCATCAAACTGCAGGAGTACAAAGAGACAAAGACCGAAGAGAAGACAGGACTATTTATACACAAAGAGTAATCAGGGAAGTTAAAAAATGAGACAAGTGAGACACAGATGGTTACAATCAGACTAAAAAAGGAAATACCAACAGCAGATCTTTTTCTAATGGCTGTATTTATTAAGTCATTGTAGAAATTTATGGCACAACGGATTGAAAATAGGGCAAAAAAAGTTTTTTAAGCATGTACGAAAAACATATCAAAGACTAGTATAGTATGTGTGCAATCAGAGTCCGAGCTGAGGCAGGCCTGCAGCGTGTTGGACAGCTCAGCCATAAGTCTCAGTTTAAACCCATTAAACTTTTGTATTTATCAGGTAATAACGATCATCAGCATCCAGTAGAAGTAAACTAGAAAACAGTAAATGAAGTCCAACAGAATTCAATCACCTCTTTCCGTTTTCCCACATTCATGTCATGTCTTAGCTACACAAGGTCAAACAGTTCATCCTATTGGATGCAGCTGGTGATGTCACAGTAGTTGCTACGTCACCTCCCAGTCGCCTGCAGAGCTGATAACGCTGCTCAGTGAAGGATGAGATATTTCCAGTCATGAGTAGCTGGGAAACAGTTTGAGGCAGGATGAAGTTGTGAGAGTGTGATTCTGTGGGGATTTAAAGTGTGTGTTTGTTTGACAGGTGAAGTACAAGCAGGCAGGTAAGCAGCACGCGGCGTCGTCTCTTTACTCCAAACTGCCCGAAACTCTGGAGACCAAACGCGTCAAAGAAGTGACTGAACTGCAGAGTGAAGTGAGTGAATCCTGCTGTGTGTGGTACCATCGCTCTACCTCAGTCTGCTTTTCCATTATTTCACACTTTTCAAGTTTAGGTTGGAGAAAGCGTTACTTCTAAGTGTTGCAGAGGTAGTTTGGGTGAAAAACACTTATTCGTTTTATTGCACTGTAAGATTACATCAAGTGCAGTTCCATATATAGCACAAAACAACAGGCAGCAACCCAAAGTGTGTTCCAGTTAGGGGAGAATATATCACCAGTCCAAGTATAGGAAATTATAAGCACAAAATAAAAAAGCCACATACACATGATTCATGTCCACAGACCAACTGAGGCCTTTACATGCTCTTGCTGTAGCTGCGTGCGATCTCATCAGGTACTCCAGGTTCCTCACATAGACAAAGACGTGTCGAGGTTAGTTGGTGATTCTGTCTCTCTGTGTATCCCATCCTGTGACACCTGGGATACTCCAGGATAGATGGGTGGAAGTGAAGCTAAGGAAAAAACACTGAATAAATATGGTTGGAATATCGTAAATAAGAAAATTATTACGTTAAACAAATCTACAAGTAAAAAACATACACTTGATACAAACCGTGAGGCACCTCAGGCTTGACTGGAAGCAGGAACTGATTTAAAGTTGTCAGCTGTTTGACTTTATGTGGGATGACAGATTAATCCAGAGCCAGGAGGCAAGAACAGAGGAGACCTGTCACCCTCAGTTTTTAGGTTAGAGGGGGGGCACTGAGGGAAACTGCTGAGGATGACTCCAGTGAACTGGCAGCAAAATGTGGAGTTACTCGATCTGCAACATACAGCTGAGCTGATCCAAAAAATAAAATGTAAATAAATCCTGATTCCACAGCTAACCAGTGCAGCTGAGCTAAAACTGAAGTGATGTGTCGTCTTTTCTCTGGACCGATTAAAAGCCAAGTAGCTGCCTTTTGAACCAAAGAGTCGGACAAACCAAATGTACTCCAGGCTGGAAGTCACAGCAGCATCAACTACAGTTTGCTTAAGATATAAAAGCTGTTTTAATTTATCAGTCTGGTAAAAGCTGCCCTCCGTACGCAAGAACTGTAAGGTTTTCATTTATCGTTCAAACTGGATATCTGTTGTACAGTGTCCTTGGGTGCTTTGAAAGGCGCTATTTAAATAAAATGTATTATTATTATTATTATTATTATTATTCACACTTAGCAGAGCTAATGTTGTTTGAGCTCAGGCTCCAAAACTGCCATTTCCACTATAATTTAATACAAATACGTTGGGTTTTCACCCAAATGTAGAAGGTCACATGTGACAAGTAGATAAAACTGAGTGTCGTCAGCATAATGGTGAACATGGTGTTTTTGGTTGATGTGTATAGAAGAAAGAACCTAAAACATTTATAATAGTCTCTGAGAGATGAACTGAAACTGAAAACCAGCTTTGTGAAAGAAATCATGGATCGAGATGTATCTCTTATGTCATCTCTGTTATTATCTGTTTCCAGTAAGCAGCAGAGTAAAATGCAGCTGAACTGATGCTTAAAGACTTTTCAGAGGAATTTTAAAAGCAGCACAGAAACAGCTGTGAAGTGATCTGTTTGTGCCAGTTGTAAAACAGGAAAGTTGGCAGGTAACCCAGCAAGCCCCTTTTTAAATGCAAATCAAGATGATGCTTTTTCTTTCCAATCATTTCTGGCACAGCTGTAAACAGCTGTTATCTGCTGGGAGCCAGTGAGGAGTTCAGCTGTTGCCTGAGATGAAGATTTCTTGCAGTGTTTTGTTGTTTGTTTATATTACATCTGCTGAGGACGTCGTTCTGTCTGTGAACACGAAACCTTCTGAACTCCTGGAAACTTTGTCTGGGTCATGTTAACAATCCATTAACATTTGCCTTAAATCCACCAACGTCTTCAAGGTCAGCTGAAGGATTTATTGGTAGAAAACTGAGGAGCAAAAGGCTGTGGTGTATGTGCCAACATACAGAAAGCACTGTTTTAAAATATCATGTCACATTTGACCTCTGACCTCTCCCTCAAGCTCGATAGATTTATCTGAAGGTCAAATTGATATTAATGCTATTTTAAACTATATTTCTTGCTGCCTTTGCTTTGGCTGAAGCTCAGCAGGTAGAGCACGTGGTCTACTAATAGGAAGGTCGGTGAGTCGATCCTTGACTGCATCCTTGGGCAAGATATTAACCCCAAGTTGCTCCGATGCATCCATCCGATTATGAATGTGTGTGAATGTTTGATAGAAAGCAGTTAAGCAAAGGAAACAAAGTGTTTATATGAATGAGGCATGTTGTATAAAGTGCTCTGGGTTCTCCATACTTGTTATCAATATTAGCCATCACTCACACCTACATAATGTTTGTGTAATCAAAGTAAACTTTTGTTTTGTTGCCCTAATCTTATTTTTACTGCTTTACAAGTTACATTTAAAGAGAATAAAGAAAATATATTTGTATGAATATATAAAAAGTACAAAACTCCTCCCTTAAAAGTAAATCCTGCGCAGACTGAGCTGCCTGCGATTGCTCACCTCAGCGTGTCTCTTGTTTACTTGAATTCTTTGTCTCCAACAGAAAAAGTACAAAGATGAAGGGAGGAAGGAGATGATGTCGCCTCTGTACGCTCAGCTGCCTGAAACCACAGAGACCCACTTTGCCCGGGAGATGAGTGAAATACTGAGCGAGGTACAGTTCTGCTGCTATGATGCATTAAGGATTACAAAGAACAGAAAGTGTAGTAAGTAAGGCCACAGCATTAAAAGCAGCTGCCTGATCTTGCCCCACAAAAGCTTTCACTGTTCAGGGCTTGGATGTGGGACCTCCAGTGTTTTGACTTCACCTGTTCTTAAGGTGCTTGGAGGAAAACACGGGAAGGTGGCATTACATTTTCCCGTTACTGTTCCCGCCGATGTTGGATTGGATTTGTATCTGCAGGATTTAGAGGCCAGGTTTACACTTTGCGCTTGTCACATTCACGTCAAAGTAACATCTGCATGAATGCCAGGGAGTCCTGCTTTTTAAGACCAGGAAAGTCACACTGATACCAGCTGTTTGCTGTGATTTCTGTTTGCAATAACGCAACTGCTGGTTGAGCAACTCCGACATTTCAAGGCTGAAGAGCCGTAAGATCTCTGAGACTGTCTGTATGCAACATGTCATATACAGAATATGTAATAAAGGACTGAAGGATTGTGTCTGAGTCCAGCTGTGAGCGTTAGCTGGAAGTGAAGAGAAAGTGATCCTTATATCATTTCCATCTCTGTGAAACTGCTGCCTCCAATTACTGAGCTCATCTCACAGAAGGATGAAAACAGTTCAGATAAGTTTTGTAGTGGATCCTGTAGGAAATCCCTCTGATTCCGCTCATCTGCACGTTTGCTTTGTCTTGGTTGGTGTAATATCTGCTGAGAGACAGGAGACCAGCGTCTGATGCCACGTCTTTGTCTTCATTTCTAGAACAAATATAAGGAAAGTGGGAAGAAGAGCCAGAGTGTCAGTGTGTATTCACAGCTGCCACAGACCAACGAAATGCAGTTTGCCAAAGCTGTATCTGAAATACAGAGTGAGGTACGGGAACATCGTGTGTTTAAGATCTGTTTAAAGGTCAAACCTCAGTCACAGCGTTTACATTCGATGCCTTTATTTATTATTTTCCTCTCTTTGTTTTTCAGAGCAAATATAAAGAAGCAGGGAAGAAGGAAGCGTCCAGCTCTCTGTACTCGAAGCTGCCCGAGACTCTGGAGACTCAGCACGCCAAAGAGGTGGCACAGCTGCAGAGTCAGGTACTCACATCACAGACAAGAGAGAAAACACAAGCAAATGTTCCTCTGCAGTTTGAATTCTGCCTGTTGTTTGGTGTCTTTGTAGGTGAAGTATAAACAGGACGGTAAGAAGGAGGTGAGCAGCTCTCTGTATCATCAGCTACCTGCAACCACAGAGACACAGCTGGCCAAAGAGCTGAGAGACATCTGCAGTGAGGTGAGAGACACAGAGACACAGTCTGAATGTGAAAGTGTCCCTGCTGTGTGTCAGCTGTTTAAAGTCAGTGTGTGTGTGTGTGTGCAGGTGAAGTACAAAGAGGAGGGTAAGAAGGAGATCAGTAAGAACTTGTACTCGCTGCTCCCAGAGACGGCAGAGACACAGTTCGCCAAACAGATGTCAGAAATACAGAGTGAGGTGAGGACCCTGAACGCACCACACAGGTGTATAGTTTCATCAGATCTCAGAGGATCTGTGTCTGTAAGAAATCTACAGTTTGCAGCACTAATTCTATTATTGGTATTATAGTAAAAAAAAACTGTTTTTAAGTTTTTCGTGTAGGATTAAAACATTTTTCATTCTTTTGTTTGAAGGCAAACTACAAGAAGGACAAAGAGGATCTGCCCAACACTTTGTACTCACTGCTGCCTGAAACTCTGCAGACTCAGTTTGTTAAAGAGATGGCTGAGACGCACAGCGAGGTGGGAACTGTTTTAGTGATCATCACTGTCCTGCCATTTTTGGACAAAGCGTTGTTACAGACAATATTTGGGTTTGAAGCCTGCAGGGTGTGTCCGACTATCAAGTACTGAAGTAGCACTGCATTGTGCAGAGACCTTATAAAGCAGGGAGACAACACTCGAAGATCCCAGAATAAACAGCCTTGAGAGAATTCTGAAACTTCAAACACTTGGAGTAAGAATAAAGTCCAAATTCAGATATTCTCAAATAATTCAAAATTCCCAAAACAATGAAAATTCCCAAACGCATAAATACTGAATGGACTGCGTTTATTGTTTTCTACGTGAAGCTGGTCTTTTCTCTATTTTAGGCCATCTAAGCATTGATGAAATGAGGCTGCTTTTGTCAGCTCTATAACACGGAGCTCCTGTTTTTCCAGCTCTGTCGTCCGTGCATCCTGGCACTGTGGATCAGTTCTGCATTTCCAGTCTGTCACAGCTCACATGTCACTCAGTTGTTGTCAGTGAACTTCTATATACAGGTGTTATCCAAAAAGTAGCTCATAAGTCTTGATAAATATGTCCGTGTCCGAGAGTTTGGAGTGATGTCACATCTACGTTTAGATGCTTCCAGCACTCTGCTGTGTTTCTAAGGTCATATCAACACGTCCTGTTCTGGATTTATTAAGTCAAACTGGAAATTTAGGACACGAAACATTAACAACAGAAGACCAATAAACATTTTTAGCGTGTTGGAAAACACATCAGAGACTGATACGGTCCTTCAATGGCAGCAGCGAGAGTGGGCGCTGCTGTGGACGCAGTCCTGCAGCGTGTTGGACAGCTCAGATACTCTGACCTTAAACCTGTTAAACAGCTTTACATTAATAAGCTCCAGCCGCAGCACACGGGTGCAAATAAACTTACAACAGTAAATAAACTCCAACAGAATTCAATCAGCTCTGTCCGATTCCCCACATTCATGTCATGTCTAAGCTGCACAGGGTCAAACAGGACACGAAGCTGAAATCCTATTGGATAGATGCAGCTGGTGATGTCACAGAGTGGTTACTAAATTAACTACCAGTCGCCTGCAGAGCTGATAACACTGCTCAGTGAAGGATGAGATATTTCCAGTCATGAGTAGCTGGGAAACAGTTTGAGGCAGGATGAAGTTGTGAGAGTGTGATTCTGTGGGGATTTAAAGTGTGTGTTTGTTTGACAGGTGAAGTACAAGCAGGCAGGTAAGCAGCACGCGGCGTCGTCTCTTTACTCCAAACTGCCCGAAACTCTGGAGACCAAACGCGTCAAAGAAGTGACTGAACTGCAGAGTGAAGTGAGTGAATCCTGTTGTGTGTTTCCTGCTCCTCACGCTTCATTTGGCTTTTATTTATTCAGGGTTGGAGATGTGAGACTGTGTGATTACACACAGAACAGTGCATGTACAGTGTTTAACACTAAGCAGCAGGAGCTGACCTACAGCGCCTCCAGTTGATTAGATACCATCAAGTACAGGAAATCTAAACACAACGAACCAGAGTCACGTAAACACACAGCAGGTAGAACAGTTACACAGATGTTAAAAACAGAATTAAAATGAAAACTGCGAATGAAGAAGAGAACAATTAGCTGCACAGTGGTGCAACGCCTCTGCACAAAGTATCTGTGGTTTAAATCCACCAGGCATCTGGACCTGTCTGTGTGGCTTCTCTCCACACAGGCGACACCTCATCCAACACTTCTTTCACACAAAGCTGGTTGCAGTTTCAGTTTAGTGAATCAAGTCCCGCATGGAGGCGAATCACCACTGTCCAAAGTGTTTCTGTTATTACTGTGAAGTGTTGGCTTTATGTTAGTACAGCGAGCTAAAGAAGCTCAGCAGGTGAGCCGACGAGCTTCTTTTAAATGCAGGTCAAGATAGTGTTTTTTTTTTCTTTCCAATGATTTCTGGAACAGCTGTAAACAGCTGTCATCTGCTGGGACTCAGTGGAGTTTATTCTTGTTCGCAGAGATGAAAAGTTTTTGTTTCTTTTTCTTTACTTGAATTCTTTGTTTCCAACAGAAAAAGTACAAAGATGAAGGGAGGAAGGAGATGATGTCGCCTCTGTACGCTCAGCTGCCTGAAACCACAGAGACCCACTTTGCCCGGGAGATGAGTGAAATACTGAGCGAGGTACAGTTCTGCTGCAGATCTTTCATCTTCTATACAAGACTTCTTAATGTGATGTTTAGACTTTTTTGTTTCTACAAAATCCATTAACCATTAGAAAGAATAGAGAGCATGTACCAGTGAGCAACAGCATTAAACCACATGCCTGATATTGTGTAGATCCCCAGATAGGTGTTCAGGACTCCGAGGACCTCTGGGGGTGTCCTGTGGGGGTGTCCTGTGGGGGCTTGATGTTTTGAGTAGAGGTCTCTGGCATAACTGCACCTACTTCCAAGGTGCTTGGAGAAAATTACAGGGGCGTTGGCAGTTTGGGTTCTTGCGGGGCCTGTGAGCAACTCCAAACATTTCAAAGCTGAAGAGCCGTAAGATCTCTGAGACTGTCTGTATGCAACATGTCATATACAGAATATGTAATAAAGGACTGAAGGATTGTGTCTGAGTCCAGCTGTGAGCGTTAGCTGGAAGTGAAGAGAAGAGAAGGAAAAGTGATCCTTATATCATGTTTTCATCCATCTCACAGAAGGATGAAAACAGTTCAGATAAGTTTTGTAGTGGATCCTGTAGGAAATCCCTCTGATTCCGCTCATCTGCACGTTTGCTTTGTCTTGGTTGGTGTAATATCTGCTGAGAGACAGGAGACCAGCGTCTGATGCCACGTCTTTGTCTTCATTTCTAGAACAAATATAAGGAAAGTGGGAAGAAGAGCCAGAGTGTCAGTGTGTATTCACAGCTGCCACAGACCAACGAAATGCAGTTTGCCAAAGCTGTATCTGAAATACAGAGTGAGGTACGGGAACATCGTGTGTTTAAGATCTGTTTAAAGGTCAAACCTCAGTCACAGCGTTTACTTTCGATGCCTTTATTTATTATTTTCCTCTCTTTGTTTTTCAGAGCAAATATAAAGAAGCAGGGAAGAAGGAAGCGTCCAGCTCTCTGTACTCGAAGCTGCCCGAGACTCTGGAGACTCAGCACGCCAAAGAGGTGGCACAGCTGCAGAGTCAGGTACTCACATCACAGACAAGAGAGAAAACACAAGCAAATGTTCCTCTGCAGTTTGAATTCTGCCTGTTGTTTGGTGTCTTTGTAGGTGAAGTATAAACAGGACGGTAAGAAGGAGGTGAGCAGCTCTCTGTATCATCAGCTACCTGCAACCACAGAGACACAGCTGGCCAAAGAGCTGAGAGACATCTGCAGTGAGGTGAGAGACACAGAGACACAGTCTGAATGTGAAAGTGTCCCTGCTGTGTGTCAGCTGTTTAAAGTCAGTGTGTGTGTGTGTGTGCAGGTGAAGTACAAAGAGGAGGGTAAGAAGGAGATCAGTAAGAACTTGTACTCGCTGCTCCCAGAGACGGCAGAGACACAGTTCGCCAAACAGATGTCAGAAATACAGAGTGAGGTGAGGACCCTGAACGCACCACACAGGTGTATAGTTTCATCAGATCTCAGAGGATCTGTGTCTGTAAGAAATCTACAGTTTGCAGCACTAATTCTATTATTAGTATTATAGTAAAAAATAAGTGTTTTTAAGTTTTTCGTGTAGGATTAAAGCATTTTTCATTCTTTTGTTTGAAGGCAAACTACAAGAAGGACAAAGAGGATCTGCCCAACACTTTGTACTCACTGCTGCCTGAAACTCTGCAGACTCAGTTTGTTAAAGAGATGGCTGAGACGCACAGCGAGGTGGGAACTGTTTTAGTGTTGTTCCAGGCAATATTTGGGTTTTAAACAAACAGTCAAAGTAACATTAGGTAAAGAAAATTGTGGTACAGGTATAAATTCCAGGTTAAAAATTCCTGCGGTGCAGCATGGTGGTGGAGTGGTTAGCACCACCCAGAGAGTTCCTGCAGAGTTTGAATATTCTCCCACAGAAGGATAAAGAGGCGTGGCCGTATCTGAGACATTATCAGCCTGCAGGGAGCGTACGAATGTCAATGCAAAGCCCTTAGAGTCTAAAATATGTGTGTGCCTGTCTCAGACACTCCATCAGGCTAACACAGGGCAGATAAACTGGCTGCTGTTGTCTATTCTGGTCTTGTTATCAGTGTTATCACATTCAGAGCTCCTGGGTGCCTTTCTGCCCTCCTCCTTCTTTGCTGCAACATATTCAGACTGATTTTATTCTCTTTGAAGAACACAAGAAACATCCAGTTCTTCCTGTTTACCTGGTGTTAGTCCAGATCCAGTGCATACAGACAAAATAAGCACAATATTAGTCTGAAAAGGTGATACTAAAAGCTTTTTGCAACAGCACATCTTCTCCCATAATGCTGTCCGAGACAGAATGTAAAAACTGTGATAATGAACGTAACATTTTCCTGCAGGTTAAATACAAAGAAGCAGGGAAGAAAGAGGCCAGCAGCTCTCTGTATCACCAGCTCCCTGAGACTCTGGAGACGCAGCACGTTAAAGAGGTTACTGAGCTGCAGAGCGAGGTACACACATCCATTATTCACATTTACTTATCCACTTTTCATGAAGTGGAATATTAGAGCACCAAAACATTAGAGAGCTATTCCCTTCTTTCCATGTAAAATCTAATATTTAGTTTGAGTTTGTCAGAGCTGGCCGGTGTGACCATCGTCTCTGTTTGCTGGCAGCTGTAAAGATGTGTTTAAGGACGACTGCGTGAACGTTTTTTCCTGTAAAGTCAGGTCTATGAGAACGTTGTGTCTTCGCTGCTGTCTTGCATTTTTTAAGCCGAGACACTGAGTGCAGCGTTACTCCTCAAATATTTAATAAATGAGTCATATTTTGCACTTTGAAGACGCTCAGCTGAATGTCTGGGATATTTCCAATGCTGTTTGTAACAGTGAGACCATGTCTGCATGATGTCACTGAGGAACAGAAGTCTTTGTAAAGAAACTCAGATATTCAGCAGAAAAACAACAAGTTAGAACTGAGAGTCTGTAAACAGCAGAGTTTATGATTAATTCTCTGGTTTGGAGGTTAGATCTCTGTAATCACTGCTGAATTTGTTTTCATTTCATAGTATAGCAAGTAAGTTCAGTCAGACGCTCAGCCAAAGCCCATCTTCAAACTTTTAGAGTGAATCTTTGAACTGCTGTGGTGCAGGTGTGGTGCAGTCCTGCAGGACAGTGACTGATGAAGGGGAATAACAAGAGGAAGGTGTCATTGCAGCCAGAGCAGAGTTTGTACTCAGGAAGTCAAACAGAGGGAGGAGATTCTTCCAGAAGATATTCCCCTTTTCCGGGGTTGTTAAGATAGAAGTGGAGAACATACTGGGATGAGATCATGGACTGTATATAAAAGATGGACATACAGTGGGGCAAAAAAGTATTTAGTCAGCCACCGATTGTGCAAGTTCCCCCACCTAAAATGATGACAGAGGTCAGTAATTTGCACCAGAGGTACACTTCAACTGTGAGAGACAGAATGTGAAAAAAAAAATCCATGAATCCACATGGTAGGATTTGTAAAGAATTTATTCGTAAATCAGGGTGGAAAATAAGTATTTGGTCAATAACAAAAATACAACTCAATACTTTGTAACATAACCTTTGTTGGCAATAACAGAGGTCAAACGTTTACTATAGGTCTTTACCAGGTTTGCACACACAGTAGCTGGTATTTTGGCCCATTCCTCCATGCAGATCTTCTCGAGAGCAGTGATGTTTTGGGGCTGTCGCCGAGCAACACGGACTTTCAACTCCCGCCACAGATTTTCTATGGGGTTGAGGTCTGGAGACTGGCTAGGCCACTCCAGGACTTTCAAATGCTTCTTACGGAGCCACTCCTTTGTTGCCCGGGCGGTGTGTTTTGGATCATTGTCATGTTGGAAGACCCAGCCTCGTTTCATCTTCAAAGTTCTCACTGATGGAAGGAGGTTTTGGCTCAAAATCTCACGATACATGGCCCCATTCATTCTGTCCTTAACACGGATCAGTCGTCCTGTCCCCTTGGCAGAAAAACAGCCCCATAGCATGATGTTTCCACCCCCATGCTTCACAGTAGGTATGGTGTTCTTGGGATGCAACTCAGTATTCTTCGTCCTCCAAACATGACGAGCCACTATGATGTCACCCAGTGACTGAAGCCTCAGCATTAGTGTTTTGGCTCCCACAGTGTTATTTTTTGGTTAACAAAAGTGCTTATATCTAAATAGCAGGATGGGCTGCTAAGTAATTAACTGACACTACAAAGTTAGCAAGCTAGCCGTACAGGTGCATTGCACAGATAGAGATACCTGCTAGTTACTGCTAACATCCAAATAAACTGAACCACATCCATATTATTTATCAGATAATTGCATGAAAAAGCCCCAAAAGGCTCCAGTTCAGTGATTCCACACAGCCGAGGTGAGGGCTCATAGACAGCTTGCAGCTACGCATCTGTCAGCCAGAGCATCCTGTAAAACGACATAACTTTCAGTACTCATAAAGTTTAAACAAGTGAGTTAAAAACCCTCAACAGCTGCGTCTGTTTCTGCTGTAAAATGAACATTTCTTATGACTGACTCGTTTATAGAGCCAGCTTCAATTAATAATAATAATAATAATAATAGATTGCATTTATTTAGCGCTTTTCGAGACCCTCAAAGCACTTTACAATTCCACTGTTCATTCACTCTCACATTCACACACTGGTGGAGGCAGCTACAGTCGTAGCCACAGCTGCTCTGGGGCAGACTGACAGAAGCGAGGCTGCCATACCGCGCCATCGGCCCCTCTGGCCATCACCAGTAGGTCGTAGGTGAAGTGTCTTGCCCAAGGACACAACGAACAAGATAGACAGAGCTGAGGATCAAACCGGCAATCTTCCGGTTACAAGATGAGCTGGTCACTAGAGGAACTGCAGGTTTTTGGCAAAGGTGACTTCATGTTATGTTGTTGTCTTTCTGTTATTGGAGTTTTCTGTCTATTTGTCACTAGTTTGAAACGTTCTTTATAGTAGTTTCTATAATTTAATTGAAGTTTTTTTAATCAGCAACAAGTCACAACAACGTTGGCCTCGGGGCACTTTATTCTGAAAGGTAAAGATCCGACAGTATTGTGGAGAGAACCCCAGCAATCAAGTGACCCCTTGTGAGCAGGCACATTGTGATTGTGGGAGAGAAAAAGTCCCTTTGAAGGGAAAGATCCTGTGAGTGACGAGAAAGAGAAAAGAAGAGCAACAGGTGGATACTTACCTACATGTACTTTCTGCAGTGAATAGAGCTGCATGGGCATAACCAATAAAGGACTTTAATCTTTATCTTATTGCACACATTGTAATATTATCATTATGAATCACTCAGTATGCCCCCCTCTGGTGCTGCACTTTATTTGTTTTATTTAGATTCTGAATAATGCACAGCTGCTTCTTTTGTTTCCAACAAATGAACAGGTTGCATTTTATTTTAGTCGAGTTCAGTTTCCTGAGTCACGCTGTAACGTTTAGAGCTGTGCAGCAATAAAGCTGTCATCCTTAAATTAAAGGGCCTTTGTTTTATTATCTCTGGATCATAAAGCTGTGTTTGTGATGCAGGCAGGATCCAACATCAGCAGCTCTGTAGGACCTGACGTGAAACAGTTTTTACAAACAGCGCAGAGGTCAGTTCTGTGTAAATGAAGCATTTCCATAAAACTGAGACACCAGCTGCTGCTGCTGTTACTCATCTGTTCAATCTGAGACCAGCGAGCATGTCACAGAAAACTGACATTGAACAATAAAAAGAAACTAGAAAGCGAAAATTTCAGAACAAATTTTAAGTGTGCCTATGCCGCTGCCAATGAGTGTAGTTTGCCTTTAATGTGGTGCAATTAGTGCAGGTTGCCATTTATAACACTAGGGGGAGGGAAATTGAATACAGCTGATTTTCAAGTTAAGGAAAAGTAAGCTGTATTGTGATCTCTGCTATATGCAGTGCAGCATACAGAGATGAGAGAAAGATGCTCCAGTTGCACCATTACAAAAGAAGTTAATAGATATAAAAGAAATAAAAGAAATTATGTTTAAGTCTGAGGTGTTCAAGAGAAGTTACAATTTAGATTTTACAGTTTTGAGTCGTTTAAAGTGAACAGTTTAACAGATTGTAAGCCAAAGTAAGTTTTCTTGGTAGAAAAAAAAAAAAAGTCCATTAAGCGGTATTCAATTTGTATTTCAAAGGTATTTTAATGTGAAAAGGGAAAATACCACATGCAAATTTTGAAATTTTCCCTTGTGGGACTAATAAAGGTATCTTATCTCATTCAAATTATATTTTGTACAAATACCATTTACAATAATGTATTCCATTTAAACATGATATTTAGATTGTGGTAAACAGCAAAGCAACATAAAATAAGGAAAAAGGAAACCATTCAAGTAACTTTATATTATGAACCGAAGAGTAAGGCAAAAGAATAAATGAAAAGCATACAAGCATTAATGTATATAGATAAACCCAACAATCATGACCCCCTATGAGCAAGCACTTTGGCGACAGTGGGAAGGAAAAACTTTTGACAGAAAGAAACTTCCGGCAGAACCAGGCTCAGGGAGGGGCAGCCATCTGCCGCGACCGGTTGGGGTGAGATGTAAACAAATCAAAAACCGTCCACAGAGCTACAGGGGGCACACTGGGATCGCAACAGCAGCCATAGAGGCTTCTTTATTCTCTGTGCGCACAACTTTTTATAAATGGTGAAAGATGCAGTGGTAGCCATTTTGTGTCTCTGGTACTGGGTACAGCGCTGTATATGGTGCAGTCTGAATTGTGAGTCATTGTGATACCTGGCATGAATTGATTTTTTTTGTTTGTGCCTGTAGTTTGGATCAGATGCATATTTTGTTCTTATGTATGCCCTCTTCCTTTCTCTGACATGATCCTCTCTGTATTTCTGATTCTGGTTGAGGCACTTGCACAGTGGGATTTGTGGTTCATCATTTTGTGGTGATGATGTAGCTGTTGCTCCTGTTGACTGTGCAGGCTGTTCGTTGTGAGTGCTGACTCTTTTGAGAGAAACAGGCACAAACTCATATTTTGCATACTTGCCTTGATTTTGAAAAAGGTTATGCAAGTGGGTGATCAGGTCATCCACATGAGTGAAAGTGAGCATGACTGCTGTTCCATTTGGCTCAGATAAACCTGCTGCACTTCTTGAATGTGAATCAAATAATCCATACCTCCCAGATTTGTCACGGAAAACTGCAATGCACTGAGGTGAGACCATGAGCAAAGCATAGTTCACATCTGTTGACAGACATACAAGGCGACTAGCAAGAGGCAACCACCACTCTTTTCTTTGATAAGTTTTGTCTGGTGTTTTCAGGTATCCATACCTTATGTTGTCCATTTTCACACTGTAGACATTTATGTCGGTATGAACTTCTTTGGGCAGGTCTTCCATGGTCAGATGATCTTGTGTATAACACCTCTCCTGCTGAAGATTTGTTTTAATCCAACAGTAGAGTGCATCTCCCTGTTCAAGCACCTTATCAAGTCGGGCTGTGTTGAACTGGTGTTCCTTATTAAGGTAGGCCAGGAATGTGAGGGCATTACATGTGCACTGATGATTTCGAGAGAATTCTGTGTACCTTTCATCACTTTGACAATGAGTTGCACTGACACACCAGAAGTGCTGAACTGCGTTGCTCTGTAGCTCCTCTGTCAGTAGTTCTTCATTGATGTTGTGGAAAGGCTGATCAAGGAATGGTAAAGGTGACATGTTATTGTTTAGTATTTAATGATATGCATTTCAAGGTTGAGCAAAAACATATGCAACTCTTGGTACAATGATGTAAGACATTTTTAAGTTGCAAGGGTTGTATAAATTTCGATTTTCTTGTAAAGTAACAACATTTTTAACTATGGTAAAACAATTCATAGTCGTGTTACGTTTTGTAAAGAAATGACACAAAATTCAGTTACAGGTTAAATGTGATTCAAACAGAATACACTGACATCCATCTTGATAAAAGATGTCACAAAGCCATGTTTGTATTTATTTGCACTGCTTTTCACTGTGGATGTCAATTTATCTGAAGCTTTAAGTATAAAATGGTATAAAAGTTTTTTCTGAACAATATATATAGAAATAGCTAAACAGACAGAAATAGCTGTTGAGATGTATATTTAGTAAGAGTTAGCAAGCATACGTAAGGTGAAAGACTAAATATCAACCCTGGTGATTATACAGCAAAGATCACATGCATACCAATTGGTTATAGACATTTGTGGGCATACCTTTTTAGGTGGAGAATTTGATGCTGTGTGGAAATCATCAGTTGCCCAGACTCGTTTTGCTGGTGGACGAGTGTCTGAAATCTGATAATGGGTTACATACAGTTAATCAAAATTATAAAACCTACTAACAGAGTTGAAACAGAGTGTAACACTGGATACTTTAAAGAAAACATGAAACAGTAGTGGTTACTAAACTTACAAAGCAATAAAAAAAAAATCCCTGCTGTTTGCATAATGGTGAGATGTAACCATTAATATGTCTATAACATGTAATTGTCTGTTGTAAATTCTTAATAAGAGGAATATTTTTTGATATTTACCTTGATACCTGGGGAACATAAGGAGGTGGGTCTATCCTGTGTTTCCAAGGATAACCTGGCTGGTGCCATCTAAACCAGGAAAAAGGGTATAGAAGACATTAAGTGACCTGACACATTCATTTCATTTAAATGCTCTGCATACCATGCACTATTATGCCAGTTGTGTGATATTGTAACAAAAAATCCTAAACTGTATGGGTAGGCGTTCTTAACTGTCTCAAACGTGTTTCGAAAACTGTTCAACTGTTTGTGATCACTACCATATCTTCATTACCTGGTCAGGTGGAAAACTACTGACTGCCTCATCTTGGTTGTGGCCAGTGAGCATTGGGACAGCAGGATCGACCAGGTCAAGTTGTTTCCAGCACTTCTTTTGTGCCTGGGATCTTTTATTTTTTCTCGGCATCTGGTAGAATGTCAGCATAAAAACAGAATATCAATTGTTGGCATTTAAAGCATGTGAACAGACCGAGCTTTCATTATAAGTCAAGCAAAATAACCAGGTAGCTGCATTGGTAGCCAAAAGATTTTACACTGACGTAAATGGACAAACAGTAAACAAATCAATAATTCTGATGTTTACCAGCAATTTGTTATTTTAACCCTCTGATACATTGATAGACAAGATGACTACAAGAACAAAAAAAAAAAAAAAATCTCTCTTTTCTTTAAATAGACATATTGATAGTGTCACTACCCGGTCTTAAGACTTTGTTAAGTAAAGTTCCATAACAGTTTGTATTAGAGATGGCACGATACCACTTTTTTATGTCCGATACCGATATCATAAATTTGGATATCTGCCAATACCGATATGAATCCGATACAGTGTTTTTTAATCAACAAAACTGTTTTTTTTTAAATATCTTGCTGCATTTTGTAGAAGTTCATACTCAAGTTTAAAACAACAACTACACTAAAGCTATTCTGTTATACCTGTATGCAAAAAAATATTTCATAGTTCAGCAATACTGATCAATCTAATAAACTTAAACCTACACCATCCTCCCTATTCTGGTATTTTAAAGAGTACTTAGCAGAAATATTAAGCAACCTAACTAATAGAGTTCCAACTCCCAGCGACAACAAAAATTAAAAAATAGGGAACCACCCCTCATGCGCCACCTCATGATGCTTAATCGACGTAATCAACCTTAATTTGATGCAGTGTGAAAAAAATGCACAGAAATCAATAATTTTTCAAGAAATATTAAATAGATTCAGCATCTTTCTTCAACAAAATTGCAGACTGCACAGATGGTACCTTCCCATTTAGTCTGATTTGATGTTACAATTAAAAAAGTGTTTTGATCTGAAGAGTTTGTAAATATCTGTATATTTGATGATTGTCAGCACAAAGAGAGAGAGAGGTAGAGAGAGGAGAATGAGGACAGAACAGAGACAGAACAAGAGCAGGTGAGACACACATGTTAGTCACATGGTTGTTTACCAAAAGTATCACCGTATCACAGGTCCTCATGCATCTCGTACCTAGTGTTTCTTTTTAGGTTTGTTATTTTTCAAATTCTATATTTATTAAGTTATGCAGCTTGTTTGCACAACAAGGCTAAATAATTATATGAACTTTTCTCAATCTAAATAGTGGACTTTGGTAGAATTAAAAAAATAAGTGTAGTGCAGGTCTATGATGATTTTTAGTGCTACTATCATCTAGTTCTGATTCTGGTTCTGTTTTGGTCAAGTCCCAAATAGTCCTGATTTTGAACTGTTGTAGTCCTGTTTTAATTCTGGATCAGTTCTGGGTCTGGTTGAATTGGGGTTTAGTCCTCGTGTCTTGATGCAGCCCTGACTTTTTTCTGCCTTGCTGCTTAATTAAAAAACTAGTTTAAGGTGTCCTGCACATGTGATATATATTTTTCCCTATATGAAGTCATTCCTTTTTGAACAAAACTCAAAACAGAGCCAATTAATCTTTCAGTCATTTCTAACCCCCCCCCCCCCCCCCCCCCCCAAAAAAAAATCCCACATGCATACTACCCTTTTGGGCTAAGCCCCGGGTGTTTCAAATGTCTGGCTCCGCCTCTGCTAGACACATTAAAAAAAAAAATCACTTTCGAAGCTAAATTTCAAACCAGAGAGAGAGAGAGATACGCTAACCTTGTCAAAGTAAATCACTTTCAAAGTCAATTTCAAACCGGAGGAGGGGCGGGACGCGGCGACAGTCGCCTCTTAAAAGTTTTAATTACAAACGATACCGCTGGAATAAAGTGACGTCCAAGTGCTAACCACAATCGTTTTGTAGATATCAGCGTCAAGACACAGAAAATCACTTTCAACGGTCAATTTCAAACCGGAGGAGGGACGGAGACTCTTACCTTCGCTGAATTGCCGCTAACTAGCTTTAGCATCATGATCAACCCACTAGGCAGACAAAAAGCGGCGTGAAACGCGATCGATTAAAAAAAAACCCATCACTTTCAAAGCTAAATTTCAAAGCAGAGAGAGAGATATATACACTTGCCTTGTCAAAGCTTACGCTGTCTTACCGAACAATTCAGAAAATCACGTTCAAAAGTCAATTTCAAACCGGAGGAGGGGCGGAGGGGCTTACCTATTCTCAATAGCCGCTAACTAGCTTTAGCATCGTGCCAATCTACACCACGAGACAAAGAAATCACCTAGACACTAAAAAAAAAAAAAAAAAATCACTTTCGAAGCTAAATTTCAAACCAGAGAGAGAGAGAGAGAGAGAGAGAAAGAGAGAAAGAGATACGCTAACCTTGTCAAAGTAAATCACTTTCAAAGTCAATTTCAAACCGGGAGACGCTTAATATCCGCTAACTAGCTTTAGCATCATGCCGAGCTTCACCATAAGACAAAGAAATCACCCAGACACACATAAAAAAAAAATCACTTTCAAAGCTAAATTGCAAACCAGAGAGAGATACACTTACCTTGTCAAAGCTTACGCTGTCTTACCAAACAATTCAGAAAATCACGTTCAAAGGTCAAATTCAAACCGGGGGAGGGGCGGAGAGACGCGTGCCGGTCAAAGAATACGGTACGCTGTCTTAGAAAATCACTTCTAAGGTCAATTTCAAACCGGAGGAGGGGCGGAGACACGCGCGCCGTTGATAGTGTCGTCATTGCGTTAATCCAAATAAGGGTAGACAGGCCGTACTACTCCCGGTTTACCACTAGAGAGAGCCAACACACCACAAAAGAAGTCTGTTTCTATGGGGCCAAAAGATGAATCTTTCTCATGGACCTTGAAAAGGGCCAAGATTTGCACTAAAATCTAAATATTTAAAAAACTATAAAAGTCATAAACACCAAAAGTCATAGCATACTAGTCCAGACCCAGCCGCACAAAATGATATAACATATGCAACCCTTGTCTCAAAACTGTGCGGCACATAAGCGCGGGAAAATTTTCACTAAAATATTAATATTTGAAAAACTATAAAAGTTATAAACACCAAAAGTCATAGCACACCATTCCAGATCCAGCCGCACAAAATGCGGTAACATATATGAAGCTTGTCTCAAAACTGCGGGGTGAGTTACCACATCATTCCAGATCCAGCCGCACAAAATGCGGTAACATATATGAAGCTTGTCTCAAAACTGCAGGGTGAGTTACGTGGCCAAATTTTAGGCGGAAGATTGAGAATAATAAGAATAATAAATCTGACGAATAGTAATAAGTGTGCCTTTTGGCATAGGCACACTTAATGAAGTCCATCAGTGGTTTGGACTCGTTACAAACGGCTTCATGGACATCGGTCCATTCATTCACTCACTTTCAGCTCGTTCAGAGTTTCCAGTTTCACAATAAAAGATAAAACAACAATAACCACCAAACTGGGCTGAGACGGAAATATTTCTTTATTACGATTTTTTTTATGTAAACTTTATTTCTTCAGAGTTCTTGTTCTGTTTGAGTAAAAGTCACGATCTCAAATATTTACTTGATATTTAGTTTTGCTCTCCTTGCTTTCTAGAACAAGTACAAGCAGAGCGGGAAGAAGGCGATGTCGTCCAGTTTGTACTCTCAGCTGCCGCAGACGGCCGAAACGCAGCTCGCCGCCAAGATGTCCGACATGCAGAGTGAAGTAAGATTTCAGCTGCTGTTCCCTCGGTTTCTTCTTCGCTCCTGGTTCCTCCTCGTGTCTGAATTAGTTCAGGATTGGGGGTCACTGGGCCTTAGGTCTTTCTTTTTCCCTCTGCAGTGTAAATACAAGGAGAACGGCATCAAGAGCCTCTCTCAGAGTCTCTACTCGCATCTACCAGAAACAGCCGAGACTCAGTTAGCACGAACTGTGTCTGAGCTGCAGAGTGAGGTGAGGAAAACGAGAGCATTTCATTTTTAGTTAACAGGATCATAGAGTTGTTGTGTCTGTTCTTGTCTGTTAAACTAAAAGTGATTTAGTCATAAATCCATCCAAGTGTTTTATTATTACCTGCACAATAAACACAGAGGATGTAACTTTCTAAGAATCAGTGACTCAGTAGTTATTATCTTTACACCTGCAGACGCTGGTTCAAAAGTAAATCACAGTCCAAAAAGTGTCCATGTTTACGGTCTGTGAGCCGCCAATGAGACTGATGGCAACAATGTGGCTTTTTAATGTTCGGTTATGTTGTTTTGAACCTGCAAGCAAATATTCTGGCTGATGTTTTCTTTAGGCCAAGTACAAGGAGGCGAGCAAAAAGGAGGCGACCAGCTGTCTGTACCATCAGCTGCCTGAAACACTGGAGACTCAGCATGCTAAAGAGGCTACTGAGCTACAAAGTCAGGTACGAGACGTGACTGTCAGAAAACTATTCAAGAGATTTACGACTCTTTATTGACTTTGTGCAAGCATCATTAAATCATAGCAATCTCCCTCACATGGCACATGATAAATACCTGACATACATAAGAATACAACAGGCTGACACGTATTATAAAGTACATATTTTCCATACCAATATCAGTGCTGTTATTCTCATTTATCTGTGAATTTTATCCACCTTTCCAGGCACCCAGGGCTTGATGTTTTTATATGTTTAAAAACTGCAGTTTCTGCCAAATAATAATCCATCTGTTTTGAGAGGACTGGAGTGAGGAGCCAAATACAGACACCAAAGCAGATGGAAGTAACAGGAGTCAAGCTTTTATTTCAGTTTATAGAAAAAAGTTCCAAAATTATCAAAGTCCAGAAGGTGAAGTAACACAGATATCCAAGAAGTAAACACGAAGAAACATGGAGCGAATAACAGCAACAAACAGGGTTGCACATAAAGACGCCTCAACAAGAATATTGATAGTCTGGTACACGGCTGCCGACACGCTTCTTTGAGGGGTGGCTGTAGCTCAGGAGGTAGACGAGGTCATCTACTGATCAGAAGGTCGGTCGTTTGATCCTTGGCTCCCTGTAGTCTGCATGTCAAATATCCTCGGGCAACATATTAACCCCAAGTTGCTCTCGATGCATCCATCGGAGTGTGAATGTGTGTGAATGTAGTTAGTAAGCACTGAAAAGCAAAGAAGAAAGTGGTTGTGTGATTGGATGAATGTGCACTTTGAGTACTCGGGAGTGTAGAAAAGCACTATATAAGAATCGGAGCGTTTACTGCTTACACAAAGAGACGCAGGAAGAACGCAGGTTAAAACAATCAATAACACGTGAGGAAAGTTCGTTACAACAGAAGGAAAACAGAGTTATTAAAAAAAAAAACAACAGAAAACTTGGTTTGAAAAACAAAAAGACTGGAATAAAATCCACAGGAGGCAACAAACATTTCCACAGAAAAAAGGAGGAAAAGACTGAAGTAAGAAAGTCAATACGTACATTTTTCTACATGTTCATGTACAAGCACAAATTTGGCATCACTGTACACCTAAAATATTAATGCAGTCAGATCAGTTTTGTTCCCGTCACCATTCTGTTTCTTATATGAAAATAATTATTGTGTTTTTTTGCAGTAGTTCAGACGTTTAAACTGACATTTAAAGGATAAAGTCCTGAAAATGATTTCATGTTTAAACGTTTTGAAAAGGCCTCAAGTTGGAGAAATGATTTCTGAAAAAAAGAAATAAAATTAAAAAATAATGTTGTTGTGTCAGGATTTTATGGCAGATTTTGTTTGTGTACTTTTTTGTACACGAGGGTGTCAAAAGGGTGCAAAATTTCAGGAGGGCACAAGGGTTGAACCCCCTCCACACACACACACACGGACACACACACACAGACACACACACACACACACAAAAACCAGGTACTAAAATAAAACCTCAAAACTCCACGAGTGCAATTAAATAAACACATCAATGCAAATAAATGTGTCAATTTTTATTTCAAATCAGAATTAATTAATTAAATATTAAATAATGACTTAAATGTAGAATAATGTTGTTTAAAACATTTAATACAGTATTTATCTGTTTACAATTGTATTTAATTAATTTCACTTTTAATTGATGATTTAGTGTTTGAAGTTTTGGTATCGGGTTTAAATTGTCAGGTGTTTGTGTGTTTGTTTGTGTGTTTGTTTGTTTGTTTGTTTGTGTGTTTGTTTGTTTGTTTGTTTGTTTGTTTTTCAGCAAGTTCGGGGTCCATTTTTGATTTCGTTTTTGTTCGGCTGAGTTTGAGTAGTTTCTGTCTGTGTCTACCATTTTTTCTGCATCGATTTTTTTTTTTTTATTGAGCTTGACTTTGATCGTTCTCCCGCTCATATAAAACGTCTGTAGATAGAACAAATTCTGACTTTTTTATGTAGATTTTTTTCTGTTACGGTGTATGATTAACCGAGTATGTCTCTGCTCTCCAGGTGAAATACAGGGAAGGTAAGAAGGAGCTGAGCACCAACCTGTACTCACTGCTGCCTGAGACAGAGGAGATCAAGTTTGCTAAAGCAGTGACGGAGCTTCAGAGTGAGGTGGGCGGACGTCCGCAACGTGTAACAACATGTTGGTCCAATAGTTTCACTGCAGCTTGTTCTGTGTCATAAAATTGCTAAAAAAAAAAAAATCCCAATGATTCATCGTGTTGATGTTGTTACAACATCCTAATTTACTGTTCTCATTTTTTTCTGGACTCTTTTTCATCATCTGACTCTGCATGTTTGTGCGCTGCAGAATAAATACAAGCAGAAAGGCAGACAGGACATCGGCAGCAGTGTTTTCCATCAGATGCCGGAGACCAAAGAGATGGAGTTTGTTAAGCACATCTCAGAACTTCAGAGTGAGGTGAGCTGCAGCATGCACCAGATTTACTCATTTACACCTATTTAGGTCAAATTTGACAAAATATGCTTCAAAACTGTGGAGTGTTTAGAAACTAACAGCCCTGTATGTTTATGTCAAGTACTGTTCTGTTCATGGTATGTAAATTTACTGCTTCTCTCAGAAATATAGCAAATATATCTCTCAATGTGTTTTTTCCTCTGTGCGTCTGGCTTTTCTAGTCAAAATACAAGAAGGACAAAGAGGATCTGCCCAACACTTTGTACTCGCTGCTGCCTGAAACTCTGGAGACTCAGTTTGTTAAAGAGATGGCTGAGACACACAGCGAGGTGGGAGCTGTGTGTGTTCACAGTTTGATTGCACATTGAAAATTAAGCATGTATAAAAATAAATCAAATACAACTCTGTGAATGTGGGGAATAAAAAAGCTTTCTGTGTTTGCTGTTTTTGCTGGTAACATTTTACTAACGTCTGGCTTCATGAACTTACTGTAAAAAAATCATAAATATGGAGGTCTTTAATTTGGATTTTCTTTCTGTCAGCTTTTTCAGTTTTAGAATTGAGTGTCATCTGCAAACAGCTGTATATTCTGTGCTCCCCGTGCTCCAGGCCTGCATGCTGCATACTTCTGTTATAAAGCTGTCAGTGCAAGCTCCAAATCTATTCAAACACAGACAGAATCAGATGAAGTGTGAGGTGCAGGCGTGTGCTCAGTGTCACTGAGCAGTTATTAATCTCCTGTCTTGTTTTCATCACCCAGAATAAATACAAAGAGGCGGGTAAGAAGGAGATGGTGAAGTGTCTGTACTCTCTGCTGCCCGAGACCAAAGAAACTCAGCATGCCAAGGAGCAGAGCCAGCTGCACAGCGAGGTACATTTAAACATGCAGCCACTGCTCTCTGAACCTTCATGAGCATGTTGTGAGTCAGCAGCAGGTTTGCTTTACAGGCGGGATTGTTCCCGTTTGCTGTTTTTGAACAAGGCAGGGCCAAATATCACGACGCACTTCCTTTGAAGTACCGGTGTCTTGATACAGAAGTGCTGATGTTGTATTTATAACACACATTTAATCCTTTTGTGAATGTTTGTGCAGCTCTGGTTGGAGACTGTCTCTACCTTTCAGATTCTTATTACAAATGCAGAACAAGTTAACAGTGAGATTTACCTGCTTTTCAGATTTTCTGTGCATTACAGTATCATTGGCATGAAGGTTTTTTGCTATGATAACAGTGTTGTTTCTTATAAAAAGGATGTTTGTGTAGTAACAGAAAAAATCTATTTAAAGTTTTATGGTTGAACATTGAGTTTTCAGGCAGGAGGGAGCAGCACATGGGAACAACTGCTGTTCAGCAAACCAACAGGGCATTTCCATTTGTTTACCTGTACACATGTGCTGCTGCACTTTCTGATGTTTTTTAATCAGTCTGTAGCTCGGTGCAGTGTTTCCAGTTTAGAGATGAAAATCATTAAAATCAGCTTAACTGTGTAAGTCAGGCAGGCGTCATTACATTCTGTTAGACCTCAGCACGCACAACTGTTGTGATCATATTTTTTGAGCAGATTTATAATGCATCAGCCTCATAATAATAAATATTTCATTATGAAATCTCTAATTATGCAGAACTTTAAAATAAATGCTGGTGAGACAGCAAAGCAAAATGCTGCACTGCTTTTTTAAAAGACGTCCTGATGTGGTCGGCGTCTGTTGATGTGGTTCACGTGTTTGTGTCGCAGAAAGCTTACAGGGAGGAGAGCAAGAAAGAAGCTGGCTGTAGTCTCTATGCCCAGATGCCCCAAACCATCGAGACCGTGTTTGCCAAAGAGCTGAGCAAGACACAGAGCGATGTGAGTGTGACGCCGCCTTCACAGCATCAAGTCAGAGACACCAAATTGCTATTCGCGCTCAGTTTAACGAGCAAACGGAGCAAATTTCAGATATAAAAGCTGAGCTTTTGAAAGAGCAACAACAGAAAAATATTGAACTTCTCTGCATGTTTTTAAGCAGCAAAGCGATGAAACGTGAACATGGTTAGACAGATGTCACACCTCTGGAATTATAATCCACTCGGAGTTCACATTTCTAACTAAAGAGCAGATGGGAGGCATTTAAACAGCAACATCCCGCGGTCCTGTGTTACACACACACACAAATACACACACAGACACACACACAGACACGCTCATGGGAAGTGTTTTGTGAGTTGGTATCATTTTGTCTGTAGAAGCGTGAAAACAGGGAGCAGCTGTGTGGTGCTCCAGAGCCTGAGGACACAGACACTGACCTACTGTCCACCACACACACACACACACACACACACACACACACACACACACACACACACACACACACACACACACACACACACACACAGTAGTGGCAGATTGAAGCTGATAAACTGGGACAGGCACACACTTCTCACAGACTCACTGCTGGAAACTGACACCTGTGACAGATTTTACAAACTGTCCACGAGCTGGACGCTGCTGATGTTCATGAGCATGTGATGGTGAATCTGGAGAGAGAAAGGATGACTGTGTTTCACACCTTTCAACAGTTCCCAGAAGAGTGCTTTGGATGAGAGATGAAGGTGTTAGGACAAGATGGATAAGATGCTCGAGGAAGTATAAAAAGATAGTCAGGATTAAAAACAGAAGGAGGCAGCTGAGTGGTTAAAGGCCTGTCCATGTCCCAGCTGAGGTGTGTCAGGCTTGTCCTGGTGGGTGGAGGCCTCAGGGCAGATTCCGGACACTGGAAAAGTTGTGTCTCTGTAAGCTTGGGAACACCTCCCAGGACAACAGGGCATCTGTGCTTAGACTCCTGCCCCGTCACCAGTGTAGGTGGAGTTAAAGACTCAAAGAGCATCAACAGTTAAAAAGTAGGTTTTATTTCAGATATGAACAAACTGCAGCAGAGAAAGGTCTTCAGCAATCACTGAAAGCTGTGCAAAACTCAAATTCTCTTCAGGATGTGACTGATGTGATGCACAATCATGGTCTTAGTGAGAGCTCTGATGTAGCTGTCTAAAGACATTTGGCACAAAATGCATGACGCAGCCTGCTCTCCTGTCTTTGTCCCGGCTGTGTTTACAGCCTGTCTGCTCCAACTGATTTGCACATGCTCACAGACAGCTCCACCAGCAGGGTAGCAGGAAACTTGTAATTGCTCATGATTGTACAGAGACCTGCTTTTGCTATTTTCTACATTAAGCTGAGCAAAGACTTTAAATTGTTATGCAAACTGTTGCTGCATCTTGCACTTGAAATAGCTGTATGGAAATAGTCAGGGGAGGAAAATGTGTTCACTTTAGCTCAAAAGTGAAATTTTGATTGTCTAGAAGAGTTAAATCCACTCTGTGGTGTTTTTCATTTCTGGTAACCATGAGTGATGTTTTTTACAGGCGTGACACATCGTTGGCGTGGTGTCAGTGTGAGTGGAGCAGGTGACGGTCCGGTGCATTTACTACTACAGAGTGGGCGTCATGTGTTCCACCTCCTGGATGCTCTGCCCTGTCTGTTTGTTTTGTTTGTCTTTTCCCAGCATGTCAGCGTGTGTGAAGTGGACAGTTTTCAGCTATGTGCTACATGTGACCTGATTCTGCTCAAACTGTCTGAAGTGCTGGTGCAGAACACGAAATTCTCTGTTTATTGTACGGATGTTACACATGAGGGGAATTGTTTGGTGTCAATCAGCCCCGAGGGCAGAAAATCAAAGCTTTGGGTAATCTGGGACGCGGGCCTGATCCTCCTCTGGTTTCATGTCTGCTGACCGAGCAATGCGACGCTAACTGGAGCGCGAAACGTAGACCGCCTTTACATCAGCAGCCCAGACAATCCCAGTGTCTGTAAAACCCTGAAGGAACAAACCAGGACAATACCGTCCAGTATGCTGGTTCCAGTATCAGCTCTTTCCTATAAAACCAGTTTATTAACCTTCCTACTCAAAGGGTCCAGTTTGCGGCCAATAACAGAGCCAGATCAGTTTCTTCAGTCTGTTTGTTCTTCACGCTGCGCCACATGTGCCGCAATAAAAATAAAATGAAAAGGAGAAGCTAAAAAAATTCACCTCATTTAACAACAACAACATTACATTTTATTTTCAGGCACCAGTAAAGACACTCAAGGAGACCTTACAAGCAATTAAATAACAGTTTTATCCAAACTAGTTAAAACTCATACATCACTCATTAGTTTGTCCTTGTACTCCTGATATTATAGTACAAGTTTACAGATATGCAGCTGTTTTATGTTTATATGCAACATATCTAATGTTTGACAGTCTGCAGTAATTATTATTTTCTTCACAGATTCATAGACCTTAAGCATTTTTTTAAATGTAGGACTCTTATTTCTTTATAAAGAAATGACACATTAGCAATCAGTTGGTTTTTGAAACACGATTAAAGCAAAATCCAAACAGAAGGCGGCCGGTTTATTCTGCAGGCCTTTTAACTTCACTCAGTTTTTGTATTCATTTGTGCATCACGCTGTGAATTCCTCATTTTCACAGTTGGAAGTCAGCTCGTCTTATTTTTAGACAAATGAACGAGTGCGCTTTCAGACGCAATCCAGCACCAGGATGAATTAGTCATCTGATGTTTTCCTCCCTAAATTTATCAGGCTTCTGTTTCTCTGCGTCTCTCTTTTCAAATCCTCCACATCTCCTTTTCTTCACTTATTTAATCATTTTTTCTTCCTCAGTCCTTTTTGACTCTCTTCTGTCTCTCTGTAGAAGCTCTACAAGGAGAAATATAATCGGGAGAAGGGGAAGTCCAGCTACACCAACATGAAGACGCTTCCTGAGGTGGAGCACGCCATGGAGGTCAACAAGAAGCAGAGTGAAGTAAATATTTACCTGTCCGTCTGAATCAGTGATACAACAGCTGTTATGTAACGTTTGTTCGTATAACTGTGCCGACAGCAGCTCATCAGCAGAACTTAACAGTTTCTCTATTAAATTACAGTAAAACACAACAAGTAACAGTTATTTTGCAGTGCATCTGCCAAACCACTGTTCACATGTTTTACTGTACTCTGCTGCATAACATTGCGCTGTCTGTGATTGGTTAGGCAAGTCTGATACTGAAGCTCTGAGCCGACTGATTTTACTCGTGGCTTCACCATCACCATATTTGTGTGTTGAAACTGGATCTGACGACTGAGAGCACAACGTTTGATTAATGAGTTGTTAACCAGTGAATGTGTAACCTGGTCCATCCTTCTATCAACTCCGAGGAGAACTGTAATTAAAAATGGACATTGTGTTTTATTGAGCAATGGTGCAGCATCATTACATACAAATACAACAAGACAAATTCACAGCAGGTGATGGGAAAAGAGGCGAGTCAGCGTTTGCACAAGTCGATCAAAAATTTACTCGACTTCACGCTGCATCGCAAAAAACCTCAGCTGAGATTCTCCAAACACCGACAATCAGCTTATTAAAGCAAGGAAGGACAACGCTTGGAGAAAACGAATGAAATCTTTTTATTCTGAATTCTAAAACGATGCTGCCGTCAGTTTTAGAGGCAAATATTTGTGCTTTTCCAGAGCAAGTGTATGAAATCCCAAGAAGTCATCAGGAAAACGTTCTGTAAGGTACATCAAGGAAACAACAAACCTCTAACAAACTTCTAGATACTGGAAGTATCTTTGCAACCAGAGGAGGCGCCACCTGCTGGCCATTAGAAAGAATGCAGTCTATGCACAGTCTATGATATTAGACCATTAGCTGTTATTTCAGTCTTTCTACAACAGTGTCCTTTAACGGTTAATACTGTAAAATATTATTATATTCACCTGTTGAATGTGTAAAATAGATTGCATGAATAAATATGTTGGCAAGAGACATGATTTGTGGTACCAGAAGCTTTCTGTTTCCATTTATAGTCCACGATTATGTCAGAGCTAATAATAAACTGGAATAAAAGGTGGAGGAAAAAGAGTCAAAGCTACCAGAGACAAACAAAGATAGTTGTCATCAGAGTGCAAGTGGAAAAAGCCCCACTGAGATCTGAGACACACAAGGGAACACAGGAGCGACTGGGAAAGGACTTAATTATATGATTTTTGTGCTAAAAGTGAACACCGTAGGGAGCTGTGCATGTGATCATCATGCTAGCTAAGTGGCTTTACTCATAGTGTAGACCTTCTGTTTCCCGACAGCAGCTTTCAGTGAATTCAGCTGTTTTTTTCTGTTTTTATGACCAGTGTGTTTAACACCTGCGTTTTATTTATGTTTTTAATTTTGAACTTCACTGCCCTTTTGTTTATGTTGGTTTTATTAGAGTAACTCCTCCTTTTCTCCTTAACCTCCTCTGCTGGTCTCAGGTCAGCTACAGGAAAGGTAAAGAGGAGCTTCATCACTACAACACCATCCCAGACAGACCTGACATCGTGAACGCCACCAACGCAGCTAAACTGGCCAGCGATGTAAGCGTGTGTGTGTGTGTGTGTGTGTGTGTGTGTGTGTGTGTGTGTGTGTGTGTGTGTGTGTGTGTGTGTGTGTGTGTGTGTGTGTGAACATGTAACCACGTTCCATCCAACACTCATTTCCATGACAACGTTCCTGTTCAGCTGCTTCTCTCTGAGTGGAAATGCTGATTAATTATAGAAAATGTTCTGCGCTTAACACTGAACTGTCATTATGTGCGAGTGTTTTGTAGCTTTATGGGAAAGTGTGACGTGTGTGTGTTTGTATTTCTGTCTTTGTGAGGACTTGTTTTGGAAAGTGGGGACATTTTGACCCGGTCCTCTCTTTGGGACAGACCTTCAGGGGTCTCTTTGAGGGTTTGGACTTAGAAGTAGAAAGTATGTGTTCGGCTGTAATAACATCCACTTAGCGTTCTTTGTACTTTACAAACAGGAACTAGTAACAGCTAATTCAGTGCTAACAAATGTACACAGACAACGATGCACCAGGTTCACTAACAAGAGGGTTTGTGGAGAATACAGCAGACGTTGTACGATAATGTCAACATTTAAATAGAATTTTGACTTTATTCTCAAATTATCAATAATATATTATTTATATATTTATTTATTCATTAATTTATTCATTGTGTGGCCCTAATACACTGCAGCAGTTTTTAGTTTGTATTGAGGGGCTTTGTCTCTGATTGTTTTCAGTTGGGTTTACTTATTTTTTACCTGGTTTTGTTAGTATTAGATGCTGTTAATATATATTATGTGGATGATGCTGCCAAGGGCAAAATGTAAGGATTTTGGAACAGATATTACAGTTAAATCTCCTTACTCCCACTCAGACGTCTCAGTCTCAATAAATATCTGCTCCGGCGCCTCCTGATGCTTGTAAAGTTCACAGATTTATCAAATTACCTAAAAACTGAAAGTAAAATAACTACGTTTAACTAAAATGTCTTTTCACAGCTGTTTTAATCTTTTTGTATTTGTTTTATTTAGTCTTTCTTGTGTGTTTGTGACATCTACAGGTGACCTATAAGAGTAATACTAAGCAGCCCGTCTACAGTGACGAGTCTCTTCTGGCCAGAACCGACATCCAGCACGCCAAAGAGGTCTCAAAACTGGCCAGCCAGGTAACACATAGCCTTCCCAGCATGCACTAGTAGCCGCTTTGCAAGTGAGCACTATAATGTGTGGTTAAAAGACTTGGAAAAGATACACTTGCATTTAACAGCTGATGTCTCTGTTTATCGCTCTCCTGCAGGTGAAGTATAAGGAGAGCTTTGACAGACAGTTAAAGGGGCAGAAACCTCAATACAACCCGCTGGACTGTGTTTCCTTCAAACAAACGCAGGCTGCTGCTGCTCTGGCCAGTCAGGTGAGTGAACCGTGGTCACATGATCAGTCACACACAGGTTGAAGTTCAAATAAAGCATGTGATGATCGTTCATCAGGTTTTTTTCTGAATGTAGGTCAGCATAGTCTAACTGGGTGAGTATGAAAGTGCACCACAAAGGAAAGCTGTTAAAATGCCTGCATGTGTGTGCTGTGTAGTTTAGTGTGTCCATAGTTTTCTATAAAATTCTTTGTTTTTATTTTATGCCTAATGGGAAAGCAGTGCAGAGTGGGAACAATATTTTACTCTTTGACTTCTGTGGGCTTCATTATATTAAAGTTGGGTGTTGTTCAAGCATTATGCTTTAATGTAATCATTTTAGTTACTTTTTTAGTTACTGAGTATTTGAGTTTTTGTGAGTCTCATCTCTGATTTTTGCGGATGATGTGGTTCTGTTGGCTTCATCGGGTGAGGGCCTCCAGCTCGCACTGGAACGGTTCGCAGCCGAGTGTGAAGCAGCGGGAATGAGGATCAACACCTCCAAATCTGAGGCCATGGTTCTCAGCCGGAGAAGGGTGGAGTGCCCACTCCGGGTCGGGGACGAGTTTCTGCCCCAAGTGGAGGAGTTCAAGTATCTCGAGGTCTTGTTCGCGAGTGATGGGAGAAGGGAGCCGGAGATCGACAGACGGATTGGGGCTGCAGTAATGCAGACGCTGCACCGGTCCGTCGTGGTGAAGAGGGAGCTGAGTGTAAAAGCGAAGCTCTCAATTTACCGGTCGATCTACGTCCCTGCCCTCACCTATGGCCACGAGCTGTGGGTAGTGACCGAAAGAACGAGATCGCGGATACAAGCGGCAGAAATGAGCTTCCTCCGAAGGGTGGCTGGCCTCTCCCTTAGAGATAGGGTGAGAAGTTCGGCCATCCGGGAGGGGCTCAGAGTAGAGCAGCTGCTGCTCCACATCGAAAGGAGCCAGCTGAGGTGGTTCGGGCATCTGACAAGGATGCCCCCTGGGCGCCTCCTGGGTGAGGTGTTCCAGGCATGTCCCACCGGGAGGAGGCCCCGGGGCAGACCCAGGACACGCTGGAGAGATTATATCTCCCGGCTGGCCTGGGAACGCCTTGGTGTTCCCCCGGATAAGCTGGAGGAGGTGGCTGGGGAGAGGGAGGTCTGGGCCTCTTTGCTTAGGCTGCTGCCCCCGCGACCCGGCCTCGGATAAAGCGGATGAAGATGGATGGATGACTCATTCTTTTTTTATATTTTACAGAATAATCTGATTTTTTCCCGTAGATCACCTGGAGACATTTTTTTTCTTTTAGTCACTGAGATAATCAAGTCGAAGAGGGAAAAAGCTGTGTGTGTGTCGTTCTCTTTCAAACACACACTCACGAAAAATTCAGTCTGTTGTGTGGGCGTAACCATGGCAACCTTTCTAAGGCAAATGGAGAGGGATTGTGGGATGAAAGCTGGAGAAGTTGAAGAGGTTACACACACACATGCTGGTCTATCTGCAGTTGTGAGGACATTTATTGATATAAGCATTCCTCTTTCTCTCGCTCTGAACACCATCATCACTATTAAATATTAAACAAATCTAAGCCAAATATGAGCCCAGCTCTAACATGAAACCTAAAACTACATCTGAACCTCGGGCAGCCCCCTGGAGTTCAGATGTCTTTACAAAGTCACCATAAATTTCACTCCAAACAAACAAAAAGAGAAAATAAGAGCTGAACAGTGAAAAGAAGCACCATACAAGCACAAATAGACAAACACACAGAGGCAGCCGTTTTCGTCCACTCACTGCCCACACAGCTGCAGGAAAGAGCCTCCCCACTTCACCGCATTACATAACAGCTTGTTGTGTTGAACGCTGCCCGGCGTTCAGGAGTGCTGCACGTTCACACAGTGCTGCATTTTTAGAAAAGCCTCTCTTTGAGACTCAGCATCATGATACATAGGCGGATCTCTGAATGCAGGTTTTTAGTAGAAGAGCTTGTTGAAAAGGGGGCTGAAACTGGAACCGATTTTGGCAACACAACTGAAGAAAACATCAAAGTAAAGTGTTATATGTGGAACTCAAAGGGAAATTTCTGTTTTTTTAATACTTCTCACACTTTGCTGTTTCTGCAGACGGTAGAAAATGTGGCTCGTGTGATGTTCTGACCCTGAGATTGGGTTTGCTGTTTGAACAGCATGATGATGAACTGAAGCCAGAACATCTTTACTTGGCAGAGAAAGAAGAGAGCTTTACAATGACTGACCCTGATGGACATTAATGTCTGTAAAATGTCTGCTCATCTTTAACCTTTAACCAGGAAACATAATCACTACACGTCACTCTGAATCACTGTGATGCTGGATCCGTTTTGGATACCAAAGGCCCCAGTAGTTCTCGAGCACAATGGCACAGTGATTTTTTTTAACCCTCTCAGGCTCAAATGAAACTTTTTGTTGCTAATGCACAACCAAGTCCTGCAGTGGTGCTTCTGAGAAAAAAAACTCAGAAAATATGTATGTGGGGTAATCAGGTTGTTAGTTTTTAACTGCTGCAAATCGGCAACGCCTGCCTTGAGAGGGTTAAACATATGCAAACATGGAAACATGGTATATAAGGTGGAACCAGAGTTTGTACTCACCTAACAAACCACCTCGGCCACCTTGTTCAGCACAGCCTGAGGCACCTTTCTGTCTTCTTTGGATATTTCTGAATTTTGTTCCCTCGCTACTTCAATAATGTGGAGTTTCAAAGGTCAGTGTTTAAAAAAAAAATCTGAAAATGGTCAGATACAAAGACTGAAAATGAGTGAAAAAAACCTGTTTTGAACATTTGGAGAGCTCATTACAAGAAAGTCTGGCTCCTCAAAGAAAAAAAACGAGGTGTGGATTGAGACCTTTACACAATAAAACATCTTTGGGAACGTTTTTTATCCCACCTTCTGCAGATTTATGACTAATAACAGTCCCCTTACTCTTATTTTGATAGTTGAGCTACAGCTAACCAGCTGTAAACGAGGCCTGGCCTTTCATGTCGTGCTTCTTTACTATGGTCTGCAGAGTCACTGTGATGGTGGACCTCCGGATGATTAATCTGCTTCTCCAGAAAGAACCTCGTCCATGTTTAGACTTAAACATTTCTATAGCGCGAGGTTCAGTTAGCTTTGTGAAAAAAGTAGCTGGTAGAAATACCCTCAAAAGAGCTACTTCTTACTTTCTTTGAGATTTGTATTTGACATTTCAGAGCACTTTGTCAGTTGTACTTGAGTAAAGACGTTGCATCTGTACTTCAACTTTTACTAGAGTGTTTTTTAACACAAGTATCTGCACTTCTTAAGTACAGAATGTCTGTACTTCTGCCACCTCTGGCAGAGCATCACTTAAAGCTGCACAGATAAGTGAGTAAAACCAGAGTGAACGGGAACAAATAAATCTCTTTGTTTTGTGATTGCCAACCTCGCCATTCCTTAAAGGAATCACATGTGCCCTGAAATCATTTTAAAACCCCTGGAAAACCTTGAGTGCTGATATGCATTTTTCCTGTCTTCCAGGTGAAATATAAAACCAACCAGAACCAGAAACCAGACGGTTCTTCCGACCTCCCGAACCTCCTGCAGCTGGAGCACGCCCTGCACGCCACCAAGCTTCAGAGCAATGTAAGCCACATGCTGTTAGACAATAATTCAATATGTTAGACTGTCAGAGAAAAACTAGCTGTTTCATAGAATAATAACAAAGATTATTATTTTTATTAAAGTGCTACGATGCAGCCTTCAAAATAAAAGTCTCTGCAAAGCCCATGCGGATGTTGCAGGAGTTAATAAAGAGTTTAACATCTGCTACCGACACACAATTACAATAACAGTCCTGCATTGTGCTCGTGTGTCTTTATTTATTTTATTTTAGTTCGTTGAGTGAGGACGTTGTTGGACTGGACTCGGGCTTATTCAGCCAGCCTTCTGCTTGTTGAATAAGCCTGTGCTTATATAAATAGTCATCTTGTATAATAGTGTGTGTTTGTGTATATGTGATCAGGTAGAGTATAAGAAGAAGTACGAGCAGACGAAGGCTCATTACCACACAGCTCTGCACACGGCTGAACAGCTCCACCACAAGGAGAACGCAGTGCTGCACAGCCAGGTACACACACACACACACACACACACACACACTCACACACACACACACACACACACACACACACACACACACACACACACACACACACTCACACACACACACACACACAAGCAAAAGCTTTCATTGTCTGATAATTTCTAAACTTTACATTGTGTAAGTGCGTCTGATGGGTTTGTGTGCTTTGTTGTCTTCAGGTCAAGTACAGAGAGGAGTATGAGAAGAACAAAGGTCGCTCCCTGATGGAGTTCGGAGACACTCAGACCTACAAGGTGTCCAAGGAAGCACAGAAGATGCAAAGCGAGGTGAAACGTCTCTGCAGCTCTGACAGAAACAGACTTTATGTGTTTCTTTAGCTTTACACTCCAGTCAGAAGTTTCACTCTGAGCTTTGGATCCAGCAGATGAAGACTTCAGGTTTGGCGTGTTGTGCGTCTTTGGTTGTAACTTTTAAACTTTTTATGTGACATGTAGCAAATAATCCAAACAATATTTTGGCCTGCAGACTGGAGTGAATGAGTTTGGAGAAATTAAAGTGTTTTTATTTGCACAGAACACAGCGAGCATATATCTTCACTGCCTATTATAGAACTTTGAACACTGATTTCACAGCTGAGAAAATCTAAACCTAAAATAAATCATAACTCATATAATAATACGACTCCAGAAGGGGCTTAAATCAAGGAAAGCTATCATATTGTTTAAAACAGAGTTTAAAGTGTATGAGTGTCGTACAGAGAGAGTTCACAGCACAGCCACAGGTTATTAACGCTCTGCTCGCATCATGAACGATGCTGCAGCGTGGTGTCACTTCTTTTTCTGTCAATCGTTAACAACATGAAAACAAATCTGTTGTATTTTAGAGAAGCTGAGATCAGTGTGTGCCACCTGCTGTGGATCTGTGCCCCACAGTTTGACCAGTTAGACTCCAAATCAGCCGCTGAAGGAAACACCAGTGAAGCTCGGGCACGATGAAGCGATCGTACTTTTGTGGGGGTTTACAATTATTGGTTGTACAAGTATGAGGGTTATCGTGCACCTGTGCCTTAAAAAGCTACAAATATTAATGCTGATCACGTCTATCTGTGTGTCGTTGTTCTCTCACTGTGCTGTGTGTCTCTTACAGAAGGAATATCGGAAGGACTATGAGGAGCAGATGAAGGGCAAAGCCTTGGTGGACATCGACCAGACGCCTGGATACCTGACAGCGCGCCATGCTAGCAGCCTGCTGAGCGAGGTGACGTAGCCTCAGAGGGATGAACTATTTAAAGCCACGTTAGAGGTTTGATCAAGCTGTGCTCAAACCTGGAAGAGCAGATAATCCACTGATTTCCAACATCTTTTGGCTTGTGAAGCACTTGTGTTGTGGATTTTGGTGATTGTTCCTTTTTCTGGTTTTTTCTTTTCATGTCTTTTATTATCTGAACGATTGAAAGACAAAATCAGTGAACCCACATATATTTGTTTTAAAGAGTTTTAATAAGAGGAGGAGCTAAATGTATAGAGTATTTTGCTTATTTAAACAATATATGGCAGATTCTAAGGAGAGAAGCAAAGAAATCAACACATTTTTAATCTATTTATGTGAAATGAAGCACTTCACAAAGAAAAAGAACAAACATTTGGCTTTAATCAATCAAGCATTACTTTTAAAAAAAATCATTTACGTTTTCATTTTTAGTTTCCCTGTTTTTGCTCTTTTTTTTTCGCCCTTTCCTTGCAGAAAGAGTACAAGAGGGACCTGGAGCAGGAGGTGAAGGGGCGGGGCTTATCTGGTGTTGGTCTTGAAGAGACACCTGAGCTGCTGAGGGTCAGAAAAGCCAATCAGATACTGAACCAGGTAAACTAAAAACACACAGATTTCTGAAAGGTGTAAGTGGCCTGATCTGAACTGGAGTTCCAACTGTGGTGTTCACAGAAGGAGTACCGCAAAGATCTGGAGAGGGAGATTGTGGGGAAAGGCATGGAGCTGAGTGCTGATGTGCTGGAGATGCAAAGAGCCAAGAGAGCCTCACAGATCCAGAGCCAGGTTTGTGTCACCGGATTAAAGTAAATGGAAGTTCTTTCTCGGACATCTTATTCTTATAAAACATGCAGCCTGCGAACATTGAGCTGATGGTTTCTGTCTGCCTGATGCAGAAGTCGTACAAGCAGACGGAGCAGCTCAGAGAACACTCATACGGGTCGGTTACAGACACTCCTGAGCTGCTGCACGCCTCCTACCTCAAAGACGTCTACAGCCAGGTCTGTGTGTTAAAACAAGATGCTTTAAGTGAAACGACAAGTTCATCCCTCCAATCTAACCCCCCCACCTCCCCCGCCCCCCCTCTCTGTAGAAGAAGTATAAAGACGAGGCGGAGCGACTGAAGGGACGCTACAGTCTGGTTTCTGAGACCCCCGAGATGGAGAGGGTCAAAGCCAACCAGAGACACATCAGCTCTGTGAGTGCTCGGTGTCCCCACCATCTGTTCACTGTATTCCTGTTAATTATGATCGGCTAAAAGCTTTGAAGTTTTAGTTCCTGTGATTTTTATGTAACTTCAGGACAATGAAACAGTGTAGTAAATGCACAAGATTGTTGTCATTTTTAATCTACTTTTTATTATTTTTATTGTTGTTCATAATAACGTTTTCTTCTCATTTTAGTAATGATGACTTGGTGAGCACATGTTATTCTCTAAAAATGAAATTCATGAGTCATAAGCACAAATGTTTAGATCCGAGACTGCAGGCTTTGGGCACGTACACAGTAAAGTCTGTTCTTCGGTATTTTTCTATAAAAATCTTACACTACTGCCACAAACACCAAGAACAAAGTGTGCAAACGTAGGAACAGACATTGCATTTTCAGTCTACATTGACTGTATTGCTGCTATTTCAGAGATAAAACAATTCTTCGTTTTCAGGACTGGGATGAAGTTTATTAGCAAAGTTTTGCAGGGTCATTGTAGTCAGCAGTCACAGGCGGTGATATGTCTAAAAGGTTATACGACATAACTCTAAAGTGTTATTTGCACACTTGTTACAGCAGCGTTTTCTTTCCTTTTAGCTGCGATACTGCTGGGACTCAAAGATGATGAGAAACCTGACGTCATCGGTCACAGAGACGCCAGAGATCGTCCTCGCCAGAGAGAACGCCAAGAAGATCAGTGACGTACGTTTACGGTTGGAATCAACAAACTTGTTTACTTGCTTCAGAAAAACAGTTTGCTTTTTTTATATGAGTGAATGTTAAGCTCAGAGAATCAATCTTCAGAACACTGAAGTAAAGTGTGTTTTTGAGTGGGAGTGGAGTTTAAGTAACCGCCACCAACAAGCAGCCTTTATAGCAGCAGATGACTCACCTCCAGCTCTGTTCAGGTCCGGTACAGGGAGGAGGTGGGTTGTGGCACCGCAGTCATGGACACACCTGAGATGGAGCGAGTCCGACGTAACCAGGAGAACATCAGCTCAGTGAGTACGCAGACAGCGGCCTCACAAAGTGAGCAGGGCAGCAGTCAGCGAGTCGTGAGGTTCGTTTGCACGGTCATGATGTGGGGATGAGGAGTGTGAGGACCGAGTGTGGCTCTGGAGCAGGAAGTCAGAGTGTGAGCGAGTCAGCTAATAGAACAGAACAATCATACATTCAGAGAGTGTCTCAAACACACTAACTACATGTTGGAGTCAGTGCTGGCTGACTGACAGCTTGTCCACTGCTTGAGTTAAATAAGCAGCTAATAACAGTAATAGTTTAGCACCACCTGATCTGGCTAACCTGATGACACCTGACCTGACATTTCTGATTTTGCCACCAGGTCAAATACAAGCAGAGTGCAGTGAAGGCCACCAGCGTTGGAGTGACTCCAGAGCTGGAGAGAGTCAAGCAAAACCAGGAGAACATCAGCTCGGCAAGACACACACACACGCACACGCACGCGCACACAGACACACACACACACACACACACACACACTCCTCGTGCCTATGGTACGACAACTTTTCTCGTGCCTATGGTACACCGCTCAGAAACACTTTGCCACACACACACACACACGCACACACACACACACGCACGCACGCACACACACGCACACACACACACGCACGCACAAACCAAAACAAACCCTCAGTCAGTTCCTCCAAAGTGTAGATTATCTGAAGCGTCCTGGTTGTAGTGGGAAGGAGGCAGACGGTGTGTTAGTGATCGATCTGAATCACACAAACGTTTTATTTGCCACCACCACACTCAAATTGTCTCTTCAACTGCTCGCTGAGGTCAGAGGTTTTTGATAGGACGCACTTCAATCAGAGGACAGCTGATGAATGAAAGAAGAGCAGAAGTGATGACCGGGCCAAAGTGTGCAGGGAGTGAAGTAGAGAGGAATTTTACTCTGAAGGTTCTGAAACATAAATCTGCAACAAACTCAGACACACACACAAGTAAGTAATACAGTATTATCTGTATCTGTAATGTGTGTGTGTGTGTGTGTGTGTGTGTGTGTGTGTGTGTGTGTGTGTGTGTGTGTGTGTGTGTGTTAAATAGGTGAAGTACCAGCGCGGGCTGCAGGAGGTGAGGGGGCGGAGCTGCAATGAGCTGGACACACCTGAGTACAGACGTGTCAGGAAGACACAGGACTCGGTCTCCATGGTAGCAGCCTGGTTGCTGTGGTTCCCACCTGTGCAGTGGGAGGAGCTAACACAAGTGATGAGTGACGTGGCACCAAGCGTGGGACCGCAGCACGGATACTAACAAACACCAACAAGCTGACAGCACGGAGGACAGAGCAGTGTGTGTGTGTGTGTGTGTGTGTGTGTGTGTGCAAGTGACCTTAATGAGTGTGATGTGTGTCCACAAATAAAGATTTAAAAACACTCCCTGTGTGTGTTTGTTTACTTGCTCACTGACTACATGCATCCTGACCTGTGTGTGTGTGTGTGTGTGTGTGTGTGTGTGTGTGTGTGTGTGTGTGTGTGTTGTGCTGTCTAACACTAGACTGTGTTTAAACTGTGTCTCAGTCACTGACACTGACTCCTCTGCTCTTCACAGGCAAAGTACCACGAGGACTTTGAGCGGGCGCGCGGTCGAGGCTTCACGCCGGGGTTGGACGATCCCAGCATGGAGCGCTACCAGAGAGCCAATCAGATGATGGGAGAGGCGGGCTACAACAAAGGCATGCACCACCAGGTGACAGAGATGGACAGACGACCAGGAGGCATCATCGTAGGTTAGTGAAAGAGCCTGTGTGTGTTAAGGATTCAGCGGTTGGTGTGTCTGCTGGCTGCTGTGTGGTATTGCACCAAGAAAGGGATTGGCCAGCAGAGTCACATGACACAATCATCTGATGTTGTTTAGTTGTTGAATTCTTTATTCTTCTTAGCTCTAACTGTGAACTTTGGACCTATAAAGAATGTGATGCTTCATCAATAACTTTTGTCTCCTGTAGTTTCTGTTATGTGTTATTCATATAGTGTTTCACAATAAAAGCCTCCACATGAAGCCAAAGACCCCTGAAATAACAGCAAGGTTTAGGTCTGGACCAGGTGGTTGACGTGCTGAGTCTGGTTTAAGTATTATTTTATGGTAAAGTGGAGCCACTTTCCGCTTTGTTACTTTCTTTTCATAGTTTGTTTTTTAAGTGAACAGATGAGCTGTGATTTGGATTTTTTTTTTTTTTACTTCAGCCCTCTGAGTTTATATCTGTTACGGTCAAGAACAAAGTCAGAGAAACGTCAGTTCAAATGAAGTCATGGAATATTTATCAACTTAATAATGTTGGATTGTTTCAGTCACTGCTTCTGTCCAAATCTTGTTCCCTCCTGTCTGAAGACCTGAAGGTGTGGAGGGCAGACCCAGGCTCCATCTTTGACTTTGACCCTCTTGAGGACAACATTCAGTCCAAAAGCCTCCGCAGGATGTCTGGTAGCTCTGGATCCTCAAGAAATGTTTTCAAACTAAAATATTTTGCATATTTGCATACATCTCTCATGACCCCTCATGACCCTGGTTTTACTATTAATGATTTTTAAAGTCACATTACCCTTTTACACACTAATAAACATGTTCACAAATTATTTTCCAGCCTGCTGTGTGCAAGTTTGATCCTCAGTTCACACTCTTGCATTGATCAAGTTGAAAGTTCTGCCTTTACTTTAAAAAAAATCCTTATTATCATAAAGGTCCTTTTTTAAATGTCTTTGTTTGTGACGTTAAAATAAAATAAAATAAAAATACTAAAACTGTCAACAGTCACACTGTAAGTCCAAGATTTAGAGATATTAACTGGAAATATGCTCTTGTGTAATACCAGTCTGAACCACAAGATGGCGCATTCAGCCTTTGTAGTACTCAATATAATATGTGTATATATATTTATATCATTTCATTTACCATAATTTTTAGTAGCCTGAAGACCTAAACATTACATTAAATTAGTTTGAAGTCATCTTCAGCAACACAAAATTATTTAAAATGGTAAAATGGCCTGTATTTGTATAGCGCTTTACACATGCAGTCATCCACCCGTTCACACACACATTCACACACTGGTGATGGCAGCTACATTGTAGCCACAGCCACCCAGATCCAGGTCCCTGACAGAAGCACCTAAAAGTAAGTCCAGCTGCCTTCAACTCAAGCTTTCCAGAGTTTAAACAAAAAATACATTTAAGCAAGAGTCTGGTTATAGTTAGTACCAGCACGTTGATCCTGTTAGCCAACATCCTGACTGAAGCTTTGCCGTTGCCATGTTGTGCAAAATGCAGTGGATAAAATCCAAGTAAATATAGTTGATGGAAATGCAACTAACACCCAAACATTTCAGTTTACTGAAATAAAAACATGTCTAAAAAGCAGCTAAATGGAAAAATAATGTGTGCTTATGAAACCAAATGAAAATATAATTTGGGTGAAATTTGGAAGGAAACATTTTTTGCATGTAGCGTTTTATTACTAGAATCATATGTGACGGTGTTGACACTGTATGCTGAAATAAGTAACCCCCCCTCTGGAAACTAACTGAAACTAAACTGAATTAAAAATAGCAAAAAAAGAAAACTAACAGAACCATAAGTTATAATTTGAAATAGCTGATATGCTCATGCTGTTACGCACTGTGTTTGTTCTTATTAGAGATGTTTTCTTTGTTTTTCCTGTTGTTACTTCTGTCCCGCGCTGCCCTCCGGTGGTGGCCGGCTGTTAGAGCGAGCTGACCGCAGGCTGAGCAGGCAGCACTCCCAGCAGTCGCTCACCCTCAGCCAGGCTCAGTCTGTCAGCTCGCTGACCTCTGACCTCTGGGACCGCAGCAGCGCTGAAACTCCGGGTATCTTTCCTCCTCGGTTTTGTTTCCTCCTCACAGCAGGGTGAACGCATGGGCCGACTTATGTTTCCCGTCTCTGATCCACAGATTAAACTAACTCACTGTCTCCTCGCAGCATTGTGCATGAAGGTCACTGTGGGGGTTTTATTGTTAACGTTTCACAAAGAGTTTCACAGCAACAGAGGCAGAGTTTTCCAAGAAAGCAGAACAGAGTTTTCAACGTATTTGCTCTCACGCCTCTCTCTCTCTGTGTTTCTGTGTCTCTCACCCAGCTCCTGTGCTCCCTGGAGCGTACCATCAGGGCGTCCAGATGCAGCAGCAGCAGCAGTATCACGGCTACATGCATCAGACCAGCATGTCATCTGTCAGATCTGTCACCTCTCCTCCACACTCAGGCACCATGGTACACTCTTCTGAAACAAAGTTTTTTTTGGTCTAAATTTAAAGGGTTTTTTTCCCTGAGAACAAAATCCCTGAAACCCTGAAATCTGTGTCTCGGTCTTTTTGCAGCGTGTTTACCGTGCGCTGTATGACTACGTGGCTCAAGATCACGATGAGGTCTCATTCAGGGACGGCGACGTCATCATCAACGCTCAGCCCATCGACGAGGGCTGGATGTACGGCACCGTGCAGAGAACCGGCAAGTCCGGCATGCTGCCGGCAAACTACGTGGAGTGTTGCAACTAAAGCGGAGAGGAAGACGAGTTTGTGAGAGAGAGGGCCTGAAATTCACAGTTACATCCACCTTCAGCGTTATAAAAGCAGCTGGTGATGTTCTTTGCATTTCAGGGCTCATTTACATTTTCAGTGTTATGGGAAACGAGAAAGACAGGTGATAGATTGTTAGACTGTTCTGGTCAATTTTTAAAACAGGAAATTATGTTTAAAAAAATAAGTTTAATGGGTTTTAATTAGACGTGATGGATTACAAAGCTGCAGCTTCTTTGAGAATAAACACATCTGCTCAACAGCCAATCAAAGAGCAGTTTCTGCACTTAAAGGTGAAGGAAACTGACCAGGATGCAGTGCAGCGGAGCAGGGTGCGCTATGATTAAAGAGGGCTGTCTGAATGCTTGGGGAAGCCTTTCCTGTATCTGATGGACACAGATACGTCTATCAGGTCCATCGCTTATTGGAAAATACATCTACTTCAGCTCCATTCAGGCCTTTTCTACAGTATCTCCAAAATTATTCTTCTTGTTATGTAAAATTAGCATTTATGTTAAAAAAAAAAGAAATTTACAAAAAATCTACACAAAATATTATGAAGCACTGTCCAGAAATATGTGCAAAGTCATGGAAATCAATTTCACTTTTTTTTGACACAGATCTTAAATTATTACATTGAACACAAATCTGTAAACTCCTGGAGTTTCATCCATGTCCGTCCGAAAGCAGCTGCAGAATCAGCATCAGTAGTAACCTCGAGGCTCTGGTCACGTCTCAAAGTTACTGTATATGGTTTGAAACAGAGTGAAAGTGCGCCGAACGAAAGGTTTGGGATCTGAGCTGGAAATGAACCACAAGCAGCTTCATGGTTCTTCTTTAGGTGGCACTGAAATATATATTTTTTAATTTAGGCATTAAAAGTTTAAGAATCTATTGGGCAGAACTGTCTGGTGTAAAAAAAATTAATAGATAGATAAAAGATAGATAAACCTTTGTAGTTTTACACTGAGCGCTGCAATGCACTGAACATCATGAGCCGGTGATATCAGGTAATAATTGACCTGAAGGGGAATTTTCTTTTGATGAGCGGTGGATGAAGAGAAAAAAGCAGATGGAGGGATAAATCTAGCATGCTGTCATGTTTTATGAGAATATAGAAGTAGAGGAGCGAACGACAGAAGGATGCATGAAGAGAAGCAGTGAGAGAGACTAGAAACAAGTAACGTGTAACTTTTTAATCACCTGTGACAAACTAGAAGAGGAAATGAAGAAGGAATGAGCAGGATTAATCTAGTTTATAATACAACAGGAATTCAGACAAGACTCCTAAACTGCAGCTCTGGGTGTGGTCTGTGTTTTTAATACTGCCAACAACGCCCAGGAAAAGACCACAAAGCCTCGTTTCAGCTCCACATGTCGATTAATCCACAACAAATTCACTGTAATCTCACTACATCCACATAAAAGACTCATAAATGTTTCATACTTCAGATGAACATGTGATAAGCCGAATCAAAGTTCTTGTTCATTGTTGAAAACTGCTAATTAGACTCATAACTCATGATATAAGTCACTGCTTGGCAAATAATCCTAACAGGCACTGCAGTCAGCTCACATCGACACGCTGCAGAGGAGATGCTCCTTAAACATAAAGGCAAACAAATCTGAGAAAGGTTCTTACTCGGGTCATTCTTTAAATATTCAGATTACATTTGTGACTTTTACCTACTATGAAATGTTTCCGTTCTACAGTTTGCATTTTTAATTTGCATTTTTTTCCAAAATGTTTTAAGTTTAAAAGACTTTAAATAACAGAACAAACTAAAAAAAGATTAAGTTGATTATTCCACCCTCACAAGACAAAATCCCAGATAAACAAAAACAGATCAATAAAAAAGTCCAGCAGGTCCAACAGTGGCTGCTCCATCGGCAGGTTTCTCCACCCTCAACCAAATTTCCTCTCATCAGACGCTCTGATCAAACTCACTCACTACAGAGTGGATCTGATGGATTTCCTGTTCTTATTGAATTCGTGTTCAGATGTGAGAAAGACAGTTTTAGTTTTTATTCTTTAAAATAAAAGGAAAATGCTGCCTACAGCTTCCCCCGTATTCAGAAGGCTCCCCACAGCAGGTAGCGGGTTTGTTTGGAGGGTTTTCCTGGTTTTGTGTCTGTGGCTGGAGTTGAACTGGGGATCGTTTTAACTGCTTCACTCTGGCACCACCAGAATAAAGAATACAAATGAAAACTGAATTCAAATGTTGGCGTAATGCAAATTTGATATGATGTCAACAAGTACAACGAGTTGTCCTGTTTTAGGACCATTATTAAGATGCATAGAAGAATAAGTGCTGTAAGACCTCTTACAGTCAGCAGGTGCTCATCAGGGAGCGACACCCATGAAACAGACCCCCTATTATCTGCGCACTGAGGTCTGAGGGACCTCCCAGGACCTCCCTGACACTATTTTCCACATTCCAGATATCTCTTGATCTCTAATGTCGAACACGACCTGCTCCAGAGCAGGTCTGTGGTTCTGAAAAGCCAGGATTAAACCAAAGTTACCTGGACGAGCCCAAATACTGCTCTGTCAGCCATCGATGCCACTAATGAAACAAATATGGTCACATGCTGACACGTTTATGTGATCTGAAGGGAATCCAGAAAGCACAGAGAGATGAATTGAGACACTGATGGTTTTTGGTCTTTTTATGGGTTTTGTTGGCATTAAGAAAACGACAGATTGTCAACAGACTTTCATTTGAAAGGATGCAGAAAAAGAAGAAGAGGAGCAGGGAATGAAAATAATTAGATCTGTCTTCTCTCTAGACGTGAGCCCGAGAATGAAAAGGAAAGAATGAAAAGTCAGAAAATACTTTTTTCTTAGCAGTGATGCAACCAAAAGGAAGGAGTGGGGCAGGCGAACAGGAACAAGGTTTAGAAACCTCGAGTTTGAGCATTTATTTATCCCGGGTTTAATTCATGTTCAGGGGAGTGTGGTTTTGTTTTTGACTTCTGATGTACAGTAACCTGTCGACAAACCACCGACAGATCATCGGTTTTAAACAGCAGCAGTAACCTCTGTGTTTGTAAAGGACTTAACTAACACACTGTGTCTTTCTGTTTCTCGTGTCATGCTGTCTGAATATCTCTGCACACAGTAAAAGTTTATATTTCCTGAAATCTGAAGAGACTGTTTAAGTACGTCGGACTGGAGATTTCTGGACGTTGCAGACTATTTTGATACACGGGCTCCTGTCCACGTTTGGGAAAGTTATATTTTACTCTTGTGTGTATCCAGTAAGTCGTGTTTTTGGGGTTTCTTGTCTTGCTGTGTGGATTGCATCCCAGTCATGTACTGAATAAATCTTCACTCAGCCATGATTTGTCATTCTAGCTGGAAACCATTTTTGCATTTTGTATGTTTTATTTCATAAAAATAGATGCAATAGAATATAATTTACTGAATATTCATGTGTTGATTGTGTTAAGTTTTGAAGAGACGCTGTTTCTTTTGTTTTTGGTTCATGCTTTGATGATTTTTTTGCTTCTAATGTCACAGTTTTTTTCTTATTTACTCAGTATATCATCACAGATTTTACTAAATTTATTTACATATTATTTGAAATTATAGATCATTCAATCTCGGCCTGTTTTGCCATGTGATAATTGCAGTGTGTTCCATATGGGAGAAATAAAAAACAAATAAACAATCAACAGAAAAGTTCATCTTATTTAGAAATACGACTCAGATCCTGTTATTGCATCTCTGAAAGTGAGACGTTTACTGATGCCAACAGCAGATATTTAGCTGTTGTGTCACATCACCTTTCATGGACAAAAATATTTCTAAAAATGTGCAATGATGATTTTTAAAATGTATTAGATGTGTTACATCTAATCTGGGGGGGAGGGAGCAAAAATAAATAAAATAAGACATCAGCTCAGCCGAATAATTACTTTAAATATGTGGACACAAGTGCAGCAAATACAGCATAAAGCTGAGCCATCAAAGGTGTGAAACACTAGGACATACAGCATGTTTGAAAACCATGACAAAGAAGCAAACTGAGGGTTTAAATACACACATAAGGTCATTAGTGACAGAGGACACATCTGGGGAAAAGAAGCACAGGTGAGCAGAATCTAACTATACAAGGGGACACAGAACATGAAGGAAAGTAAGACAGGAAGTAACAGAACACAAGACTAACACCAAAAAAAGGGTCAGAAGATGCACAGAAACGAGACTAGGAGACATCAAACAAGGAGCTAAGAAACATAAATACCTAAGTCAGAAGCACTGGAAATGCTATACCCAAAAGACTAAATAATATAACACTTGAATGTAAGCTACCTAATAAACCCAACAATAAATTGTGAAAACCACAAAACTCAAAACACGAGGTCAAAGATCCAAGAGCTCTGGTTTTTCTTGCCATTGAATGTGTGAGGTAGTTGAATGCAAGGACACTCTTAAAAAAATCAAAATAAATAAATCTTGACGTCAAGAGTTTCACTTCTGGTTAAAGTACCAGGAGATGATGTGGAAATGGTTACAGAATATATATACATGCATACAGTGTATTAGTAGTAGTATTGTTTTTGTTTTTTTAACTTTTATCTGTTTTTGTTTTATACTTTATCTCTGTGTGAAGCACGTTGTGATCTTTTATCTAGAAATAAATAAAACAAAATTTTACTTACTAACTGTTCAGCACCTTTCATCCTGGTTAGTGAAGTTCAAAGTGCTGCACAGATGACTGACAGTCTGATAGTAAAACAGAGGAAAGTCTAAAGTAGCAAAACAACATGCAGTGACAAGGAATTTCAAATAAATTGTAATAAAAATAAAATTATTTTTTATAAGTGGCATTAAAACGTAATAAATCTTATAAACAGTCAGATTAAGAGTTTGCCATTAAAAATATGATGAATAAAAATAATTAGCAGTTGTTGTTTTTTTAAAATAATATTACTAATTCATAAAAAAATATTTTTTCTTTACTTTTATCATTCTTTTTCTCATATCTGTTGTGGAACATAACGCTGAACATACAACAGGAGAAAAGTGCGCACTGACAGAAAAAACAAAGAAAAAAACATCTGTATATATTGCATATTGTGATTTGGATGTGTACGTGACTGAATTGTACGTGTTTGAACGCAATTTGTGGCTACAACAGCAACAACGTTAAACTGCACTGTCCCTTTTAAATAAAGAATTAGTATTATTAATAGAAAACAGTTTAAAAAGATTAGACATTCATTTTAAAGCATCAGAAACAAGTTTTCGTTCTAGCTGCATCTGCTAATTTATTCTGACATTTCGTAGAAACTCCCAGTTTCTTTATATCTGCAACAAGAAACAGTACTATTATTCATTCTTAGAATTAAATATGAAATGTAAGTTATGAATAAAGGTCATTCTTTCAGCACTTGATCAATTAAAGTTCGTTTTTATTCTGTTTTTTTCTCGGCAGTGTTCACTTCCGGTTTTGTTTCCTTTGCATTCGTGCTTCCTAAACTTCCCCAACTTGAGCAGAAAGTCCACAACTCAGGTCAGCTGTTCTCTGTAAAAGTTATATTATTCTTAACAATCTCAACCGTGTCCAACCATTTTTATACCAACACAACTGCGACCTGAACGGGGGCTGACGCCACACCACAAACTCCACCGTGACTTCTGCGCATGCGTCATAGTTAGAGTAACGGAAGCAGTACAGCGACGCTCATAGACAGCCTGACCGACGCTGAATGAGAACGCATTGATTTCGACTTCAAAATGATGAAATTTCTGCCGAAACTTCTGCTACTGGTGTTGTTAGCCTTTCCGGCGACTCTCCTTATCAAAGGTGAGTCTGTTTGTAAAGATACGAAGAAAAGCGCAGCGATTTAGGGGAAAAAGAAGTGTTAGCTGTCGAGCTAAGTAGCTGCTGTGGGGAAAGGGGAAGGCCGCTCTCCATTAAGCGTGCTGGTTGAAGTGAAGCGTGTATATAAAAATGAAGGGATTCATCGTAAATGTGGGGCAATTAGAGGGATATCTCCACGGTGGATTTCGTTTTCGCAAATGCCTCTTGTTGTTTCGTGTAATTTAGTGTAAGGTAGCTCACGTCAAGGTACTTTAAACGCCTGGTTAGACTGACGTGTCCTTACTGTTAGCAGGGAAGCTAAGAGGCTCAGTTAACGTGCTGCTTTATTTCAGCTCCTTTATTTCCTCTCTGTGTAAACGGAGCCTCGGAGTTGCCACACATAATATGATGTAATCAACAAAACTTGTGAAAGTTGCTGAAAAACGGGGTAAAGTTACTTTTGTTGCTACGCTAGCTTACTTAGCTTAACCCCGCAGAACTGAATCACAGAGGGACTGTTACTTCAAATGCCCGCTTAATTAATGTAAGTAGATAATTAAGTCTGTAAGAGTATGGCTTATTTACTCAATTGGTCTGCACACTGTGCAGCTGAACGGCTGTTTGAGGCCGATTAAGTTATCTGGATCGTATCCTGTTGGCTGTGATTGTAAGCTGTGGGTTAGTTCGGCGTTTACATGACGAAACGGACGTGTTGGCTTCCTATTTCTTTTAAGCAACACTGTTTTTACATCACGGGCCTGTGGATACGCTTTTAGAGAGTTTAACAATAGCAATTTTATATTAGGGTATTGATATTTGTAATCATAAAGTCTAACCAAGAACATGGTGTTGTGTGGATATTATGCACATCATTATTATCACGGTTAATAATGTTGTAACAAGTTTCATTTTAATGTGTTGGTTAATCCCTGGCCTTGTGTATATGCAGACAGAGTGAGGGGAAGTAGTGGGACTAACCTGACTGTGTTATTGGGTCGCTGTCATGAGTCATAAAACTAGGCAGCATGGTGGTGCATTGGTTATCATGGTTGCAAAACAGCAAGAAGGTTCTGAGTTGGAGCATCCTGGATGGAGAAGTCTGCAGCCCAAATAGATGCATGTCAGGCAAATGGGTGACTCTAAAATGATCTTGTGTCAGTGTCTGACTCTGTTAGCTGGGGTATGCTGCCTTCATTTGGATAAGCTTTTAAACAAGTGGATAGCTGCACCCTAATTGACAGGGTGTGACTGCACTGATGAGCTGAACAAAGGTATTTGCTTTCACGCAGATCTGAATGTTAAATGTTCAAAAATGTTTGCATGCTAGTGTTATTCGTCAATTTTCTTAACTCTTTATCCAGTTCAGCGCGGGCTCCATCCACACTGAACTGGACAACAGACGACTGTTCCAGCTGTCATGGGGCGAAAGGTGTGGTGCAGCCTAGGTTATGCTCTCCATTGTCATCTCTCTGCGCGATGCAAGCCCAAACTGACGTCACAACTGCTGGCATGTGCCACACTTTGGCATCATTTCAGTTTTTCACGCTTCTCTTAACTTTTGTAATGTGCCATGTGCAGCCAGCTGGGTGGAAGAGAAAACTGTTCGATCAACTTGGTTTTTTTGTTTTTTGTAAACTAAGTTTTTAGTTGTATATCAATACCACAGTTCAAAGGTTCCCTGATTACAGCAGATGTTGAAACAGCAGAAACTTCTACACTTACACCAGCACTGATACAGACCAGTTCAGGAGAGAACTGTGGCGAGTACAGTGTGCCTTCAAGTTCCATGTAAACGATAACTGGGATCTGGTGATATTACAGTTTGCGCTTGATACAACCAGTGAACCAGTGTGGTGACCATAAATGCCAGTAAGGTTTAAATACATGTGACTCGCTACCGTTTAGTTCTAGAACTAAAGATGGCTCTTGGGTGATAAGTGAAGTCCAGTTGCCTTCTTCACTTGACTTAGATCTGAGATGATGGTCGTCTTGGAAAATGTAGAACTGTTTTTGTTTGTTTATAATATATTTACATGTAGGGCTGCACGATTAATTGTTAGAAAATCGCGATCTCGATTCATACTTATGTGCGATCTCATTTCCAAATGACAACGATTTAAACAAAACAAAAAAAAAAAAAAAGACAACGATGATTGTACCGCAATTTGATCCGGGACGTAATCTGCATGAAAACAAGCGCTCACTCTTCCTGCTCAACAAATGACAAGGGCGGAGCCTTATACCACGTGATACAGAAGCTGTGCCGTGTGATGCTAAAATTAGCAGGGGAAAAACAACGGAGAGCACGTCAGGGATGACGAGAAAGTGACAGGAGAAAATCCGTCCCGGTCAACCACCCAAACATCAATAACGGGAACCTTATACAGCGCTTCCCTATACACGTCGAACTCCCGCAGGCACAAAGAAATTACGGAGGCTATCACTTATCACCTGACCAAAGATATGGCTCCATCAACACTGTGCAAAACGAGGGATTTAGGAAAATGATCAACACCCTAGACAAACGCTACACAGTGCTGTGTTATTTTTCTATTGTTGCACTACCTGCTCTGTACACGCAGCGTCGAGCAACGGTGGAGACGGAATTTCAAGCAGTACAACATTTTGTGGCAACAACAAAACGTGAGACATTTGTTGTTTTTATGTTTATTTATTGTTTTTATGTTCAGTCTCAACTGTTACAAAGTTGATGTGCAGTTAATAAGTGCAATAAATATTTATACTGGAAAAGAAAATCGTGAGAGAATCGTGATCTCAATTCTAAGCCAAAAAATCGTGATTCTCATTTTATGCAAAATTGTGCAGCCCTATTTACATGGATGGCTTCAGAGAGACAAACATGGAGACTTTGATGCTTGTATCTACCTTTGAAAGATTGTGTGATGTTACCTTAACAAAATCTATCATCCCAAGCTTTAAACCACCAAAAGTAGACTTTGTAATTTCCAAGTTTTTAGGTTGTAGTGAATGCTGCAGCTCGGTGTTTAGCTTGGTCTGGATCTGTTCTCCAGGCTATGCTTGGATTGTTCTTAAGCACACCATGCAACAAGTTTGAGAACCATGTAGTCTTAGGTACCAGAAGAACATTGATGGAGTACAAAGTCATATCTGTGTTGTGGTCAATTTTAGGCTTGCATCCATTTTTCCAACCATCACGGAGCTCATTGGTGAACTGAAGATGTGCTTTAAATATCAGACCTCTGTAGCTGCTCCAGGATCTTTGAACCATTACATGAAATAAAGATTGTTTATAGGCTTGGTAAAAATTCCCATACTTTCTGTCAGGACCAGTGGCAAGTGCCCAGGATTTGACTGAGGATGAGGAGGCTGAGGCTGTGGATGAAGACGTGGTGGACGACGTGAACGAAGAGGATGATGAGGCAGAAGTGGAAGATGATGATAACACAGAACTGGTAAGTGATTAAATTGGCTGTAGAAATGTTTTCATAGATGATGCAAGTTTTCGCTGTTTACTGTACCGTGATAAACGTGAACCTGTTCTTCGTCCCGTTACCTAAACCTGTGCGCTTATCTAGACGGAAGAAAAAGAAGATGAAGAGGAGGAAGCGTTGGTTGGAGAGGTGAAGGCTTCCCCCAACGCTGACACAACCATCCTGTTTGTCAAAGGAGAAGGTGAATGTCTTTGTGTATCCGCCCTCTTGTTTTCATTCAGCAGTTTCTAGATTTTCCTGTATTGAAACCCCCTTTGATTCATGCCATCCTTCCTCTAGACTTCCCAGCCAACGACATCGTTAAGTTCCTTCTTGGCTTCACTAACAAAGGGTCGGAGAACTTCATCGTAGAGTCTCTGGATGCTTCTTTCCGTTACCCACAGGTAAGAAAATGAGCTGTAACAAATATTCATAGCTGTAGCTTCATCTCTCTCTAAATTTGTCCTGTTGTCCCCTTTCAGGATTACCAGTTCTACATCCAGAACTTCACCGCTCTCCAGCTCGGCACCGTGGTTCCTCCCAGCAGACAGGCCACCTTTGAGTACTCCTTCATCCCTGCAGAGCCAATGGGTGGGCGGCCATTCGGACTCGTCATCAACCTCAACTACAAGGACAGCAGTGTAAGCATGACTGGTTTAAGCTCTTCTAATGTCAGCGATGTAACAAATCAGATTCTGTGTGGAAATTTGGGACAATAAGTAGGAAAAAGTGATCTGTAGCCATTATTTTCCACCATTGCGTTTTGTTTCTTTATTTACATTTCTCATCCATTCTTTTCCCACCTACAGGGAAACGTTTTCCAGGATGCTGTGTTTAACCAGACTGTCACCATCACTGAGAGAGAGGATGGGCTTGATGGAGAGACGTAAGCATGCATATATATATATACACACCCAATCTGGCTTTTTTCCTCCCCCTTTGCCTGCATTTGTCCATAAACCCACCCTCTCTCTCTCTCTCTCTGCCAGGATCTTCATGTATGTCTTCCTGTCAGGTCTTGGGCTGCTCGTGGTTGTAGGCCTTCACCAGCTGCTGGAGTCCAGAAAGGTGCAGATACCATCAGATGAAACTGTTTTTAAAGAAATGGGTAGTTGAGGGGAAAAATAAACCCTTTGATGGTTTAGCTAGTGTTTTTTACATCAGGATCTGCAGGTGTTTGTCACAGACTTAAACTCTTTGGAGCTTTTGGCCAAAGCATGAGCTATATGAGGTTGAGTTGGTGTCATTAGCAAAAAAAAAAAGAAGCAGACAGCTCATTCTGTGTTTGTTTGTAGAGGAGGCGTCCAGCTCCAAAGGTAGAAACGGGAACTTCGAGCCACAACGACGTCGACCTGAGCTGGATCCCCCCAGAAACACTGAACCAGATCAGTACGTACTCCTCGCACACATCCTGTGACCTCATCAGCTCGCACACAAGCTTTCTTTTTTATGTACTTTATTATCTGCAGACACAGAAATCCAACTGTTTATACACCACAAGTCTCAGATGAGATTGTCAGCTTCGTCCGAACACTCCCTCTCAGAGCACCTTTTAAGCTTTTCTTCCTCACAGAATCAGCTGATTCACGCGTGCAGGTGTATCTTTTGTAACATTGAAAACATTCACCAAAATTACATTTAATTCCTTTAATTAAACAAAAGACTACACGAGCTTTAACCATTTAAATATGGAAGTGACTCTGCAGAACAGTAGCATGTTGGCTGTTTTAGAGTGAAGTAACACGAGCACTGGACCACATGGACATCATTTGCAGTGAGCCACACGTTTCAGTGATATTTAAAATACAACCTGATTATAGGAGGAGGAAATTTCAGGTTTCAACAGTGCTTGCACAGATGGTGTTTAATTTCATTTCTTAGTACATGCTTAGTTTAGGGAGTTGGACTACTTTTAGGTTCATAGATTTCTCCAGGTTAAACATCTTAGCTTTCATCACGGGTCCCTGCAACCTCTCTGCTTCCTGTGCAGCTCTTGAGGTTGGCAGACGTCTGTAGAGCTGCTGTTTCTCTCCGCACCCAAACATTTTCGAGTTTATTATATGAACAGGTTCAGGATATTTGCTGCTGTTGCTGCTCTGTTCTTTCTTCCTGCTTCACCTGCTGTTTCAGAATGATCTTAATCCTTGACTGAGCACGAGGATCACTCACCTTCTTTCTCCTCCTCTCTCTGCTTTCCTTGCTCTCATGTTTTCCTGCGTCTTCAGTGCAGAGTCGCAGAGGTGAGGTCTGCTGCATGTCGTGTGTTTGTGTGTCTGTAACACAACTTTGGTCCTGATGTTGGAGTGTTTAGTGTTCTTCTCCCACTCCTGGTGCTCCAGATGTTCTGATCTGTTAGTGAGAAACTGCAGAAAGTTAAACTAAACACAGTTTCCCACTGACATCACGTCACATTATTCACCTGTTTTGTGATCAGACCATCTGGTTCTTGGCATTCTTCCTTGTGTGTGAAAGTTGGTCTTAGAGAGTGGTGGTCACAGTAAGCGGGGTTGTGGTGCAGCTGCTTGGTTGGCTGTTGGCTATAAAAATGATTTTCCTTCTTTCATTTTTACTTAACCCAGCAAACTCCTCCAGTATCTGGAAAACATGTGAAGACGTTAGTGATCCCGTTGCTTGTTTTTGTCATACCTGTGATATTTTCATTACTGTTACAGATGTTATAAAATCCTCTAAAGTCTTCAGTTACAACTTTCAGTCATTTTTATACAAAAGGCAGTCAACCCAAGTTATCTGTCAGTCGAGTTGCAGGTGTAAAATACTTTTAGTCGCACATTACATGTGTGGTCATTTTCCCCCTACACACTGCTTGTAGGAAGAGAGTCAAAACCAGGTGTCGCTGCCTGATGGTAGCAGAAATAACAAAGTAGTTGAGCAGGAGCATCCTTTTTTTTTTTTTTTTTTTTTTTTTTTTTTTTTTTTTTTGTTGCTTGAAGTTTTCTTTGGACCTTAAACAATAACTTCAAGGAAGTTTCTTTGGAATCACGTAATTATTTCAAAGTTCCTTAGTTTGCTTGTAAGATGTAATAAAAACCTCAAACCTGTTGATGGAGTCTCCACTGTAAATAATACATGTGTGAGAAAGCTTCAGTGAAATGTTTTTGGAAGACACATTTGGTTTTTTGGGGGTTTTTTTTAAGCATGTTCTGACCTCATGTTTGGCCTGATTCTGAGAACATAAAACCTGCAGGTGTGTGGCATCACCGCTCTGTTTTCAGAAAAAAAATTACAATTCACCTTCTTAACATCTTCTCCTCCTTCAGACAAAGCATCTCCCAAAAGATCTCCTCGCAAGAGGAACCAGAAACGCTCGGCCGGCTCAGACGAGTGACGGCTGACAAACGTCACTTCAACAAAAATTTCATCCACCCGTGGAGGAAGAGGAGGCGACGGGCTGAGAGCTCCACCGTGAGCACACTCTGCCCTCTGCTGAGGAACTTTAACCAGTGCCAAGCACAGCGATGGCTGGCTCAGCTTAAAAACTGTTGAACACACACACACACACACACACATACACTGCAGCCCCTTTTGTTTAACGATTACTTTTTCTGACGCTGTCACAGAGAGATGTGGGGAGGCTCATCCTCTAACAGGCATGTTGGCCGTTTGTTTTCTCTGAAGGTTGATGGGTTTTCTTCAAAGATCAGATTTTTTTTAAGCCTTGGTAGTACAACTGCTGACATTATCATTGTGAGACAGTATTGATTGTGTTGTTTGCCTCGCACACTGACGCAGGGCTGAAACGATCAGGATCATTTTTGTCTAATTCGACTCTTCTTTCAAGTTACTGGTTCAGAGTAGAAACACTGGTTAGTTGCAGCCCTGCTCTGATGTGTGGAGGAGCTACAGTAACAGATGCAGTTTTGTTGTTTTTGACATTTTTGTATATTTTCTCTGTTCGTTGATTTTGTCTGCACATAATTTTTGGTTTTGTTGGGATTTTGTAGACTTAATCTGCTTCCCTTCTGTCTGCTGTCCCTCTGTGTTTCACCCTTTAGTCACAGTCACTCAGTTTCCTTTCTGCAGATACTCAGAGTTTTTTTTTGTGGTCTGATCCCGTCGGTCAGCTATCAGCGCCGTCCTTCTTAAACTGTAACTGACGTTTTGAGCTAACGTTTCAATGCTCATGTTACATTTAGGGGGGAAAGGCCCAAATCTTTGTCTAACAATGATGAAATATTGTTTTGGTTTAGCACAGAAAAGAAACCGGCCGCAGTAATGCAGTGCGGCCAGTAGGAGGTGGTACGAGTAGATCTCCAGAAACTCACCAGGCATTAATCTCTAGTTTCTCCTTATGTAATTGATTAACCGTGTATTTCAGCAGGCAGCTAATTATTGAGAGAGAATATGGAGATATTGATTATCTGCCTGATAAGACAGATGGACGACATGACATCCAGCAGCTGCTGAGTTTCTTGTGCTACAGAGGCTGTGACCGGCTGCCCGCCATCATCACAGTCACTGTGACGCAAACGTTCATACTGTGTGCTGCCTCAGCGTGTTTTACTTTACTGTGATATAGTGAAGAGCAGTCATGCTCATGTTCCACGGGGTTTTTTGGCAACTAAATCAAAGTTATGCAAAGCTTCAGTTTTACAGTGACGAACCTCCTGCAGTTCTGTGGTGTGCTGGACTTTTGAGCTTCTGAGCCAAATCATTTTAGCAGACGATGTGCTGCTGACTTTGTGCGTGAAGTTGATCCGTTTGAGTTTTTTGCTTGTCCTTCTACTTTTTGAGATTTTCAATTGTATTAAAATCCAGAGTTTCCAGCCCATGGTGCCGGGAGAGCGTCATGGGCTGGAAACGGTGACACGAAGCTCCATCATGTTAGAAAGTGTGCCAGTTGTTAGGTGGACAGACAGAAGCGGAGAAACGGATCAATATGGAGCTCTGAGGCAGGAACGGATCACCATCAATCAGCATTTGGCTCAGAAGCTGATATCCAGCACGTTATGTTGTTCACGCTGTAAACACAGAGTCTGCATGAATTTGATTTAGTTGGAACTAAACTCATTTAGTTCTTATGATTTTTCTTCACCATATCATAAAGAAAATGTGCGAAACACAAAATTTATGCCACTTAAATTTTTGGCCATGGTTCTTTCTCGACAAGGCTTCTGAGTTTTCTGTGCTGTGAAGCGTAAAGTCTGTTATTGTCAACGAAAATCGTCCAAGTCCTGTTTTTAGAACAGTTTTCATTTAGGAATCTGAAAAAGTTCATTAGGCAGAAAATGTTTTGCTTATCCTTCTTTAAATCATGTGAAAATGTTAACTTGGTCTCTGGGAGCCTCTGAGGGGAGTAACCATCATCCAGCAGGTTCATCGATAGCAAGAATAATCTAGTTACAGCCTTAAGCATTAAAATGCATGAAAGCAACTTTCTTTTCTCTCATTAACATGAGTATTTTAACATATGAGACGCAACTCATGGGGTTTTGTGAAATCGGATGTTATGTTTCTCCCGGCTCGCCCTGTGAAATATCTGCATCGTGATGTTACGTCAGACCTGCGAGTGGAGACCCGAGTGTCTCGTCAGGTGGACTCATCAGCACTGTTGCGCTCGCTTCGGGCTCTGGCTCAGAAGATGACGGGTAAAGACTCATAAGAATCTAACAAACTGAACGGTTCGGGTCCTCTCCACGTGTGCCTGTTTTCTACCTTTTCCGTTTGTACGTTTTTATTCACTTCTGGCTTCTCTCCTCAAGCAGCCTGTGCAGATCAGAAAAATGTTGAAGCACTGGTGTAAATACTGGCTGACTTATGCTGATTTCAGAGCAAATTTACCGAGCTAATTTATTCAAGACGAAGATTGGGATTAAAGGGGAGGGGGGTGGGGTTTGTATACTGTACCACTAGGGGGCATCAGATTCTGCAGGGCTTGAGCATCAGATGAGGCTCCTGGTCTGCAGAGATGTCATTTCCTGTAAAGCTTTTTGTGGATATGGAAGTTGACAGCTGTTCACTGAGGCTCCCACATCCACAAGCAGCCAAGCTGACAGGTTTTTGTTATGTTTCTGTTTTTCTAAAATAATGGGGGCTGTAATTCAGAGATCTGAGCTTGTTCTTTTATTTGCTTTTAAATGTGCAGGAAATAAACTGAGGATTTGCTGTAGAGCTGCTGCTTCTGTCGTTTTTATTAACAAAAAAGAAAGCGTAAGATTTTCTTTTCTCCATTTGTGCAGAAAAGTGAAGAATGAAGGTTTTTACAGAGTTCAAAGGAAGCGGAAATGAGGTTTGGTAATGGTCAAAACAAAACTGGATAGATGAAACAAGCAGGAAAAAATCTTACAGATGAGCGCAGGCAACAGTAAAAAATACTACAGATTAATGCGAAGTAATTCACGTGTTTAATTTTAGTATATTTAGAACAAAGTTTGTCAGTTACAGTTGGAGTATGAACGTTAAAGCTACAGAGGTTGCATGAGCACACTGCAAGCAGAATGAAACATGCTCACCACAGTGTAAACGTGCGTGGTCCTTGGTGATGTCATTAACTGACTGAAAGGCCCCCGCTGACTGTGCACTGGCTGGCCACTTCATTAGGCACACCTGTTCAATCGCAACTGTCTAATCTGCCAATCACACGGCGACATGGCTCCAGTGGGTGGCGCTGAGGCACGATGCGCTGTTAAGACATAAACCTCAGAGAAGAAGAAAGCAACTTTTATTTTGAAAACTCACTCTCCTGCAGCTGGTAGGCTTTGCTAAATATGCTTCCCAGCTCATCACGGCCTCGCCAGCCTGACTCCAGCTTTTTCACGGACTTCCCCTTCAGTCTTTGGTAGTGATGATGAGATGAAGCCTAGTGATGAACTGAAGCTTTTCATTTGCTCTACTGCGCCATCAAGTGGACGATTCAAGTGAAACGGGCTCTGTGATTATAATGATGTGATGTGTAAACCTCTAAACTGAATAAATAAATTGTGTTCGTGGTTATTTATCCCGAATATTGTCTCAGTATGTCTGATACAAAAGAGAAACTGGAAACTATCAGGACAGAGTTTTGCTATGATTGTGTAACTGTTAGGGCTGTGTGGGGAAATTTTGCCTCAGACAGTCAGAAATATTATAATTCAGATCATGCATCAGTACATTTTGTATATTTTTATAGATATAAAAAGAAAGCTGACACTTTGGAGACTTTATCAAAGGTGTGAGCATCAGCAGATGCCTTTGTGTCAAAGTAATTGAGGATAAAACACAGAAAAACGTGAAGGCGATTTTCTTGGCCTGGATTTTAAAAATATATTCTGCAGTACATAAAAAACAAAAGAAAACCATTAATCAACACATGAACATTACCTGATGCAGCTGAAGTGAAGCAGAGCAAAGTTACAGAGGTTTGATTAGAGACACAACTAAGCGTTTTGTAATTTTGCATAATTTTAAAAACTTTAAATTTCTTCAGTATTGAACGGCAGAAATTAGCTTTTCTTTTCGGAATTAAGTAAAAGGAAAAAGTAGCGGCCGACAGCCTGTAAACAACGGTAGAATTGTGCGTAACAAATAAGCGAATAATGCAGAAAACAGATTTTTAGACTGGAAACTGTTCTTGAAGTACACAGAGAGAGAGAGCTGTGCATGAAGTGTGATTTTATTGTGGTGGAAACAAAACAGCAAAAGTCAGAGTGAATTCATGACGATGTTTATGTGAAGCGTAGTTTGGATCTTCTTTTGCTGCTGGTTCGCTCAATATTGTTTGGAGAGAGATCCGTCGGAGGCTCCGTGCTTTGTGTTTACGTCTTTGTGCAGAATCCGTGTTCCTGCTCTCATTCACTGCTTTAGCTGTTTGGTGGTTGTTGAAATTTTGTGAGGTTTAACCTGAGATTCTGGCATTTCGGGCAAAATGAATTTATATTTTAAAAAAATGATTCAGGATTTTAATGAATCGATATGACGTTATCCAAGTATCGATTTTAATCGATAATCAAAACCCACCCCTAGTAACTGTAATCATGCTTATGTACATCTGGATAATGACACAAACTAGTGTGTGGCGCTTCACTTTTTTAAAAAAAGACAGAAATCAGATTATAGGATATGTGGTGTTGTTTATTTATATTATGGTACTAATCATTCGTGATATTTATTACTGTGTGCATACTTTATTTGAAGAGATGAGATTTAAAAAAAATCTCTTCCTTGCTGGTTCCATCAAATAATAAATGCTCAAGTAACTATGTAACACGTACGTAATCGGTTCAACAACACAGTGTGATGGGAAATCAGCTGTGTTTTGCTGCCCACTTTATTTCGAATCTGGCGCGAACCGGCGAGCCAGTTCCTGAATCAGTCACATGGTACGGACTGCCCGCGAGGCCTCGAACGTCACTGCATACGTAATCAAAGCGAGCCTCGATACGCGTTTCACAAAAACTCGCCGAGATTACCCGACACAGGTATCGAAGCGTCGACACACAGGACACATCACTAGTCTTTGGTCTTTTCTCCTGCACAGGTAACCAATCTCAAATCACTTTTATGGGTACATCACATCACAGCATATGTGACTGAACACGTGATTAAGCTGGCGCTAGCCTTTAGCTAGTTATCTTAGCATGCTGCTAGCTGCTTTAGTTGCTGTGTGATAACACGAGGGGAATACGACTCCATACGACATGTGTACAAATAGATCCAATGGTTTTTCAGAGGTAGTTTATGTGATTTAGTTTCATATGAAGGCTCATAGTGGGTTGAAGGTGGATGGTGTTCACATGTGATTGTTCTGATTTTATTTCTTAGTTTGGATTCACTGAAATCATTTGGACCTCCAGTCGGAGTGAACTACAACACTGACGTCTGTGAGGTTTTGCTGTGAAAGCCCAAAACTCTGGGTGAAACACTATTACTGTTTCTTCTAATTAAATGCCCACGACATATTTGTTTTAACTCGGTGAAATGGAGAATAGGGCCTGCCGAGTGGGAGACCCTCTTGGTTTCTTGCAGAGTATTTCAGGGCCTAAATTTCAAATTGTTTAGAGAAAAATAGGTATAGAGATCGACAGACCACGTGACTTTCGCGCATTGCATGCTGGGAACTCGTGGCAAAACAATCCAAGTACCACATCAAACGCAAGCATTTGCAGCACCGCAAAACGTTCATTCTCCCGTTCCAATACCTTCTTGGCTTTTCTTTGCCCCCAAAAAGGTATGTACAAAACAAAGGAGAACAATGCCGGTCCGTACAAAGACAGACTTGATGAAAAGTCAAAGAAGAGATACGAGGAAAAAATCAAAGGAGTGAAAGGGTTAGACCCGTACGAGCACACAGAGTGGACAAAAGACGTTAGCGTGCTGCCCAACTTTCACCACGCTCATATTTATAATCATACGTTCTTGGAGTGAGTGCATGCACTCGTGAAGTTTAGTAACTTCGGGTCACTGCAACAAGCCCAGGTACAGTTTACCGACGGATGGGTACAGGACCTTGAAATGCACCGTGTAGAACGAAAGACCATCGTACATATCATAAGTTTACCAGTCTCACAAATCGTCTTCATAAATACACATTCGTTAACAGTTTATTAATGGGACCTTTGAGCTCAACTAGGGCTGAACGATATATCGCATTTGCGATAATATCGCGACATGATCAAGTGCAATTTTCTAACCGCAAAGGCTGCGATTATACTCTGGACATGTCCAAATTCATGGGCTGCATCCTCCTGAGGCCGCATTTGTAGACCGATTACGTCACAGCGACGCGCCGAAGGCTGTCCAAATTACTACCATATCCCAGAATTCATAGCGCGGCCCAGCCAAACTCCAGTTTCCAACAATGGCGGCCGCTACTAAGTTTTAAAATTACTCATACTAATCTTTCTGGGTCACAAAATAAACTTTTAACATATTTTCAGGCGAGAAAGTAGTTGTGTAAACATCAAATATCTGCTCGGTTTATCAAGATATCCCATATTTGCAAAAGTGCTTCGACGTTTTCAGAGGCGTCTGCTACCCACCAGCTCGACAGCTAGCCGGGAGCTCGAGGGTTACTGATGCGGCCGAGAACGGCACAACTCCCGGCACATCATTTTCAGATCACCGCGGAGTTTCGCTGCTCGGGTTAAACGTAATATATAAGTCACTTAGACAACCTAAAAATGTTATTGTTGGGCTTTTTTCAGTGTTTTGTTTGTTCGTGAGTAAATCGGTTTGGCTGAGATTAAAGTTATTAGATTAGATAAAATAAAACTTTATTAATCCCCCGGGTGGGTTCCTCCTTGGTTTTCACACAGCTGACTAAACGTCAAACAGAAAACTTATTAAACAGAAGTATGAGACAGTCGAGAATTTACACCAGTGTCTGGTTATATTTTAGATAGCAAGAAGCAGACGGCCGAGTTTATTAAACTCCACCGAGACAGCGGTGACGCTAATCAGAACTAGACCGTCCAATTTCACGCCTTTAAACTTTAAAGGCGTGTTTGTGTGTGTGTTTATACAATTGCTATTATGTTTGCACTTTATGTGTAATGTTACTGACTGCAGAGATCAGTAAGATGTGTGTATTTTTTATTTATTAGTTTTATTTATTTAATATTATTTTTTAATTGAATGACTGTCTAGTAGTTCACAGATGTCGAAAAACTGAGTGTGGTAAAGCCACTGATTTTGTTTATGTATATTTCTGCAATCTGCACATTGTACTGACTTTCATTTTAATGTTTACACCAGGGTTCCTTGTCAGCACTTTATGCTCAGATGTTTGTAAGCTAAAAATAAACTATTGTGTATGTTCAAATATACTGTTGTGATTGAAGAAGTAAAATAAAAATGTCAGTCATCAATTCATGCATCACCTCATGTCATCATAACAGAGGTCTGTCTTCCAGGAAAGAACAGTTTAAAATTAATGTAATATAGTATTGGCCATACTAGGGCTGCTCGATTATGGCAAAAATGATAATCACGATTATTTGACGATATTTATTTAACCCTTTAAGACCTACTATAGAACCAAGTCCACCAGAGCTTATATTATTTTTTTTACATGCTGTAGTGCCATTTGTGGGAGAATTTCAAGTTGCTATACATCAATACAACTGTTATAGCCCATATTTTAATAATATGTATGCATTAAGTGCATAGTAATTACATAAATTGCAAAAAAGTGCAATAAACTACAAAAAAAATTGAAAATCACTTTTGTTTTGTTTACATATATTTCTACTTGGAGAAATTTAAGAGGCTTATCCCTCAAAACTTTAAATACAATAAAGTTGCAAAAAATAGTTTACAACAACAGGAAATTTATTTTGAGTGTCTTCATAGTTTTATTTTGGAGATACACCAATTTTTATATACTGCAGGAAAAACAAAAAACAATCCTATGATGCAAATTTGCAAAGAAAACAGCATGTGCATCATTTCACTGTGGGAAGTGATAGGAACGGCAAAGCGTGTTTCTGGAATATTATGTTTTTGTTCCTGCAAGCGCTTTTTATGCAATTTTTGCAAAGCTATATGTGGAACGAAACCGTGACCGAGGACAAGCTGATGGCATCAGATGTAAGTACAACTCCTCCGGTTTCATATGCAAAACAAATTATTGCGCTAGCTTACGTGGTTCAGGTTCTACAGGGATTTAAAAATAGTTACGCAAAACGGAGCGTGCTGCTCTGACCGGCTTTAAAGGGTTAACAATGACTTTAAAAAAATAATATAAAATAGTGTGCAACACCACTGAAGTTTTTTTTTTTTTTTACCTCTCTTTTCAACCAACAGCAGTCACTCTCCTCTCCAAATAACTTCTGCTTAGCTTTCCGAGCTTCCCTCGGGTCCTCTTAATCAGCGGTCTCCAACCTTTTTTGCGCCACGGACTGGTTTATGCCCGACAATATTTTCACGGACCGGCCTTTAAGGTGTCGCGGATAAATTAGGGAGGGGCTAATAATCGGCTCAGTCATTTTTAATGATCGTTGAAAGCCCAGATCGTAATCGTGATTAAAATTCGATTAATTGAGCAGCCCTAGGCCATACTATATGATGTATTGCTTGTCTTTGTTTAATAATACAGAAGACAAAGACCTTAAAAAATAATCGCATATCGCATCGCAATCGCAATATTGGGGCAAAAAAATCGCAATTAGATTATTTTCCATAATCGTTCAGCCCTAAGCTCAACGGTAATTAATTAGTAGTGGAAATAATTTCTGGTACGCATCACAGAAATGTAGCAGTGACAATAATATTGTATGCTGTAATCGTACTGGGCAATTAGTGATAGAAAACAACTGTTTTATCCTGTGAATAAAAGTATGTTTTTGTCAATGTACCATGGTAATAACAGAAGCGAAACGCAATATTGTGTCAGGACAATTCACTATTTATGCACAATAAACAAAGGAGCATAGCGCGACAATTTCTGTTCAGCGCCAGACTTGCTTGTAACCTATATCACCAGTTATGTTAAGAAAAATGACGCATTAACTACAACAGCAGACTGACCTTTGTGGGAATGCTTATAGCAGACTAACCTGTGAGCTGGAGTGTTCTGGGACGTTATATTTGGTCTTTGAATGGCTGCAATCCAGTCGCCTCTTTGTTACTTCGGAAACATGGCTCGAACAATTTCTCTTCAACGACGTAATCCGATAACAACCGATCTCTTTACCGGTCGGCTTCCCGTGGCTGTCATGGGACCGGCTATTGCAGTTAATAATACAACAGCTTCTTGCCATTTTTTTGTGTTTCTTTTTATCACAGTGTAACTGATTTCAATTGAAAGCCTGCGTGCGCTTGTACCTCTTGCCACAAGTTCCCAGAATCCTTTGCGGTTTTACCCCTGAATGACGTCACATTTTCCATCTCTATTCCTTTCATCACAGAGTTGAAACAATGTAGAGATGGTAAATATAAAAATGACAACATTTAACAATTCACTTTAACATTTCCCTCCTGTTTTGTTATTTGTATGCTCCAAATTATTCCTGTGTAGTATATTCTCAGCCATGCACCAGTTGCTTGACATTTTCAGCGCAGGCGTCATTTATACACAGGCTTCTGTCATGTCATTCACCTCCTATTGCAGCAAAACATCACACTTAATTCTTTTAAGCAGTTAACCTGCTTCTCATTGATCTCATACACAGTAAACTACAACTTGCAAGTAAACAACTGGATGTCAACAATCAAACAAGAAGAATCAACATTCTCAAAAATCATATGTCACTACAATCCAACTGTATACAGACACAGGCATTCACACACATCAGTTGATTTTATTGTTTGGTCCATGTTGCTTTCAGCTAACTTCAAAGCTGCAGCCTGGTCAACACTCCTTTTTATGACTCCTATCAACCCCCCAAATCTTCTCACTGTAGGCATCCTGTGGGGGTTAGAGTCAACTGGTGAATTATCTGTATTTACAACACTTCTCCTTTCCTGTTGTCTCTGCAGAAAAAGATTTTTAGAAGGAAATTAGATCAAGCTGTTTTGATCTTCTTGGCTCAAAACCTCAACCAGCTTAGAGAAGTGTTCATGATGTAAATGTAGACAAAACTCTTTTCTGTTTACACCCCTTCTTGCAGAGGACAAAAAGAATGGGTGACGTTGCACAAATTCCATGGTAAATCTTCAACTTGGACTAATCCATTGCCCTTCATACACATGGGTAACTGGCCTGCTTCCAGTTTGTTTAGCTGTTCAATGTCCTGCAGTGAGTCAGATACTTGGAGTCAGGCCAGCAGGTCTGTCTTACCAGAGCAGTTCACCTTCCTGGCTACTGGTGAATCAACCATCCATTCAGGTTCAGAGGAGTTGAAAATTTGGCAGTGTTCCAAGTACGTTTACTCCTGGATGTGTTGCTAAGGCAAGCAAACAAACTGTCTCGCTCTCTGTGGCTATATGGCCACAGTCCAGAAGAATGTGTAGACAGTGGCATCACAAGCATAACCATTGGTCTCGTTGTTTATGTGAGCGGTTGTGTTCAACTGCCACCAGCAGTTGGTTGAAAACCCATGCGGGTACTGGGTGTGGTTTGCTCTGTCCCAGTGCGCTCCTGTCAACCCACTCAGGGCTAACAGGCTCAAGAAGGTGCACAGCACATTCCTTAGCCATTCTAAGTTGGGTTCTGGATCCAGTGGTTTCTTCACCAGGATTGAGACGAGAGGTCCTAGAGATATACTCCCCCCTTTGTACCGCTGGCCTTTTCACCATTACCCAGAGTCGGCCAGGAAGCGTGTTACCTTCTTGCAGTGCACTTGATGTATCCAAGTGTTTATCTCAGCAATCTTCACTGCTGTGGGCGTCGTCAGCAGCACCTGATAGGGACCTTCCCGCCGTGGACTGGGCCAGCACTTCCTCTCCATGGCCTTAATGAGCATCTAATCTCCAGACTTCAGACTCTGCTCCTGCAGAGAAACAGAATCATCTGGCAGATGATTTGTTCTCATGACTTCTTTACTTTTAAACATTTTAAGCATCCAATCTGCTAATGTGTTCTCTCTTCTGCTTTTCTATCATCACTACAGAAGACTAAACCTCTAAATGGTCTACCATATATAATCCCAAAGCGTCAGACCGTTCTCTGTTGGAGTAATCCTCATGTACATCTTAACTAATTCTATACAGTCTAACCATGTCCTGCCTTTCTCTTCCATTGTTTTCCTAAGTCTTAGCTTTACTGTGCCATTAGTTCTCTCTACCAACCCTGCACTTTGTGGGTGATATGAACAATGATGTTTTAGTGTTATCCCTAGATGCTGTGCCATTGATCCAATCACTTCATTTACAAAGTGTGGACCATTATTACTATAAATGGTCTCCGGAATCCCGTGTCCCGGATGATATTCTTACATATGGCTTTGGCAACCGAAATGGCATCTGCTTCCCTAGTTGGGACGATTTCTACCCACTTTGAAAAAGGGCACACTATCACAAAACAGTACTTATAGTTATTACAGTTAGACAGCTCTATAAAGTCCATGTGAATAACTTGAAATGGGTGACTGGGTCTGGGGAATTTCCCTCTCTTAGGTCTCAAATTACCCCGAGAATTGTTCTTGCAACATATCATACATGACCTGCAATTTTTTTTAGGGCTGAACGATTATGGAAAATAATCTAATTGCGATTTTTTTTGCCCCAATATTGCGATTGCGATGCGATATGCGATTATTTTTTAAGGTATTTGTCTTCTGTATTATTAAACAAAGACAAGCAATACATCATATAGTATGGCCAATACTATATTACATTAATTTTAAACTGTTCTTTCCTGGAAGACAGACCTCTGTTATGATGACATGAGGTGATGCATGAATTGATGACTGACATTTTTATTTAACTTCTTCAATCACAACAGTATATTTGAACATACACAATAGTTTATTTTTAGCTTACAAACATCTGAGCATAAAGTGCTGACAAGGAACCCTGGTGTAAACATTAAAATGAAAGTCAGTACAATGTGCAGATTGCAGAAATATACATAAACAAAATCAGTGGCTTTACCACACTCAGTTTTTCGACATCTGTGAACTACTACAGTCATTCAATTAAAAAATAATATTAAATAAATAAAACTAATAAATAAAAAATACACACATCTTACTGATCTCTGCAGTCAGTAACATTACACATAAAGTGCAAACATAATAGCAATTGTATAAACACACACACAAACACGCCTTTAAAGTTTAAAGGCGTGAAATTGGACGGTCTAGTTCTGATTAGCGTCACCGCTGTCTCGGTGGAGTTTAATAAACTCAGCCGTCTGCTTCTTGCTATCTAAAATATAACCAGACACTGGTGTAAATTCTCGACTGTCTCATACTTCTGTTTAATAAGTTTTCTGTTTGACGTTTAGTCAGCTGTGTGAAAACCAAGGAGGAACCCACCCGGGGGATTAATAAAGTTTTATTTTATCTAATCTAATAACTTTAATCTCAGCCAAACCGATTTACTCACGAACAAACAAAACACTGAAAAAAGCCCAACAATAACATTTTTAGGTTGTCTAAGTGACTTATATATTACGTTTAACCCGAGCAGCGAAACTCCGCGGTGATCTGAAAATGATGTGCCGGGAGTTGTGCCGTTCTCGGCCGCATCAGTAACCCTCGAGCTCCCGGCTAGCTGTCGAGCTGGTGGGTAGCAGACCCCTCTGAAAACGTCGAAGCACTTTTGCAAATATGGGATATCTTGATAAACCGAGCAGATATTTGATGTTTACACAACTACTTTCTCGCCTGAAAATATGTTAAAAGTTTATTTTGTGACCCAGAAAGATTAGTATGAGTAATTTTAAAACTTAGTAGCGGCCGCCATTGCTGGAAACTGGAGTTTGGCTGGGCCGCGCTATGAATTCTGGGATATGGTAGTAATTTGGACAGCCTTCGGCGCGTCGCTGTGACGTAATCGGTCTACAAATGCGGCCTCAGGAGGATGCAGCCCATGAATTGTATAATATAATCGCAGTATAATCGCAGCCTTTGCGGTTAGAAAATTGCACTTGATCATGTCGCGATATTGTCGCAAATGCGATATATCGTTCAGCCCTAATTTTTTTTTATTTTTTTTTTAAAGTATTAAATCCTAGATTATGAAAATGTTGCTCTACTGCTGCCATCATCCCTCCTGTCGAGACATGGCACGGCCCATGGTTCAAAATCGCAGCGGTCATACAAATTCTGAGGCAGTATTGGGTTATTACATAGACAATAAACACCATCCTGCAAGCTCGCTGCTTTTGTGAGCCAAACTGTTTTTCTGCAGTAGGTGAGTGGGCCTGCATGTCTGCCAGTACATCTCGTATAATAGGCAACATCTGTTGGTGTTGCACCGCTAAAATGTGAACACCATGTGCTCCGAAAGCTGCCTCTCTTGTGATCTTATCTGCAAAAGCATTCCCTAATGCAACTGGATCTTTCCCTCACATGTGTGTACACATTTACAAATGGCAATTCTACTGGGCAATATTATTGCTTCCAGCAGATTTTGCAGGAGTTTGGCGTGTTCTACAGGCTTCCCTGTAGAGGCTGTCACATCTCGTCTCACCCACTGCACTTCAAAGAAATGTAATGTAGCAACTGCATATTGGCCATCAGTGTATATTGTCTCTCTGCAGCTTTACACGCTTCCGTTAAAGCTACTATCTCTGCTGCTTAAGCAGATATGAAACATGCTAGTTGTCCTGCACAGATAACTTTCTCACTATCTACTACAGTAAAAACCTGTTTTAGCCTGTCCTTCTGCTGTTGTAAAGCTCAAACCATCAACAAACCAAACCTTTCCCTCAACGAGTGGCACATCTATTACGTCATCCCTGGGCTTACACTCCTCCTCCACGTGCTCTCTACACTCATGAGCAGTGCCCTCTTCTTTCATTGGCAAAAGGGTTGACGGATTCAGAATTGTGCCCCATTTTATGATTGTGTGGTTGTGAGAGTAATAGTGACATTAGAGACAAGTGTCTTGTAGCTTACAGAAAGGTCATTTTAGCATGCAGTAGTAAAACATCCACCTCGTGTGGAACTAACAGTGTCAAAGGGTGAAATAAAACTATTTTCCGGAACATTGTACAGTTTGAGCCGCTGCATATACTGATCTCACGCATGGAGGTAAAGCACAAGCAACTAGGTCTAATCTTTTAGGATAGTAAGTCACTGGCTTCACTTGTGGAAAAAGTGCTGTTAGTTATTTCACAGTCACCTGGCATTTGTGCTTTTCACAGAACCACAAGTCCATCGCTGGACCTCCTCTGCGCTGTCACTTTTGGAGCTTGGCACCCTCCCTTCATCCCTCAGGTTCTCATGTTCCAATGCCCCGGACGATTTAAGGCAGAGCACGTCGTACACCTTAGTTGTCTTCCTCAACTTCAACGTCAAAACTCTTCCACTCCTTATAGTTGTCTGCTGTGCAAAGACTCCTCTTGATGATCTCCTAGAAGCCCAGTAGCACAGCTCTCTGCGCGATGTCTGCTGTGCTGAAGGTGATCTCTGATCCTCCTGAAGCCTCTCTCCTGGCCTCAGCTTCCACGTTGTGGACGATCCCCTCAGTCACTCCTTCTCGTCATGGCACCTCACGACATATGCAAATTAAAAAAAATGACACTCCTCTTGTGCCACACGGCTCTCGCCATGTGTCAACTCCCCAATGAGACATGTAAAAGAATGTTTTAGGGAGACTGTGCAACAATCTCCAGGGTTTCCCACTTGGAGCAGCTTCACTCCAACCTGTAACCCTGTGTAAAAACATTAGTCAGTAATTAAATGTTTAGCTTGTTTAACTCCCAGCTCCACCCAGAGCCTGTATCCTAGAAGACAAAGTCTTTAGGTTAAAACAACTTCACATTTGCAACCAACTACAACTCATAAGTGTAATAAAGTATTCAGCATCACAGAGACAAGTATCATTGCAGGTTTATTCTAAACTCATTTAACTCCTACTTTTCCCATACCGTATTTTCACAACCATAAGGCGCACTTAAAAGTCTTAGATTTTCTTCAAAAAGTGCGGCGCGCCCTATAGCGCAGTGCGCCCTGTGTGTTGTAAGGAGGACGTAGTAGAGAACACCATGAGAACGCTAAAGGGTGAAGTGTGTGCGTTGACTTTATTGCACATACCTGTATAAAAGAACAGGTATGTGCGTTATGCAGGACATCGTTGTTTTAACAACCCTGAAAATGGCAAAGAGACACGCTTACGAAGCACAGTTTAAACTGAAGGCCATCAGCTACGTGGAGGAACATGGAAATCGAGCAGCGGCGAGAGAATTTAAGATTAACGAATCGATGGTTCGCAAGTGGAGGAAGCTGGAAAACAAGCTCCGGCAGGTCAAGAAAACGCAGCTGAGTTTCCGCGGACATAAGGCGATCATCGAGCAAAGAACGAGCGGGAGAAGCGTTTCGACGGTCACCATTCGGCTAAAAGCAGTTTCACTTTCACTTTTTATGAAACGGTGCCATTTTTCCCTCCGGACCAGGACTACGGTAGCGCAGCAACTTCCAGCGGATTATAAGGAAAAGCTGGCCATCTTCCGCTCCTACTGCAGCAAACACATCGGCGACAAACACATCCAGCGATGGATGACCGATGGAGACCACAGTTTAACCAAGAGTGGAAACCAGCGCCGGGCGAGTTACGCCACAATTTGCCAATGGATTGTAGATGCTTGGGCTAACATGTCTGCTGGCACTGTTGTTCGAGCTTTCGCAAAAGCCGGCATCATTTCCGAGGAGCCGCACGGCACGGAAAGTGACTCTGACAGTGAAGAAAGTGAACCTGGCATGTTTGATGAAGATTTAGCGCAGCTGTTCAATTCAGACACAGAGGATGAGGACTTCGATGGGTTTGATTGATGATAAAAATGTGAGTACCAAACTTTGTTTTGCTCCTGCTTTATTTTTAAATACGCACACTTGTATGCTTGTGTGTTGTTGATGATGACTATTACTGGTAATAAAAATGTGAGTAAGGTACCGAACTCAGGTTTGCTCCCGCTTTATTTTTAAATACGCATACGGTACTTGTATGCGCCCTATGATCCAGTGCGCCTTATGTGTGTGTTAAATACAGTAATGGCACACATAACTGAGACTGCGCCTTTTAGCACAGTGCGTCTTATGGTCGTGAAAATACGGTAATTTGCACCAAATCATTGAACATCTCAACGTCATTCCACGTTATAATCAATATGTGGAATGACGGCTTGTAGGAGAGAGGTGGCCTGTCTGGTGTCATGGTATGAGGACAACAACCTCACCCTCAGCACTGATAAGACAGAGTAACCGAGTCCCAGGCTGAGAGGCTGAGGGCACCCCACCCCCGAAGTGGCCCAAGCGAGCCCCAGGCCCCGATAAGCAGCCACCAAGGAGTGAGTCGGTGTGTACCTGGGCGCCCATCCCCGGACACAAAGAACCACCAATGCACCGATGTCTGAGGGCATCTGCCACTGGCAGGGGAAGTGGTGCGGGGAGATAGGCCTCCTTACCTTTGAGGGCCTGAGATGTCCCCAGAGAGGTGGCGTCTGATACCCAACCTGACATATAGACAAGACATACAGGCACACACAGATGCAAACATCCATTCCCACCCTCATGCTCTCATATGCACTTACTCCACACTCAACCAACGTGGAGACAGACATAAAGAGACGCTGTACACACAATCACACTCCCCAAGCGTACTCTAAGAACCGGGTCTAGGTACCCTTGCCCCTGGAGGGGGAAACTGCACCCAGACCCAGGTGGTGTTACCCTTTTCCCTGCGGTGGGGAGAAGCAGACCACCCCGACTCCGCAGCAGCAGGGAGGCCCCACACTCCAGACCCCAGTCGGACGGCCAACTCCTCCTCCTGGCCCCCCCGCTCCAGCAGGTCGCAGAGAACGGGGGTGTGAGAAGGCCCATCCGGACCGGGGCCCAGAACAGCAGTGTCGACCCTCCCCTAGCCCCGCTGCACGCAGCCACGAGGAAACAGTCACCTAAGAGCCAACAGAGCCCCTAATAGGCCATGACTGCTATCCCGGGTTGAGCCCCCCCAAGGAAGATGCTCCTGGGGAATCCCCCGACGCCCTAAGCGTGTCCCTACCCCCACACCAATCACAACAGCGAAGGTGGGACAAAACTATGACCCCCCCCCACCCCCACTAGGTGATGGAGCTAATCAAAGGAGCCCAGAGCAATTGATCTGATGTGGTGGCAGAGGCTGTATCGAGACTAATGTAATCTCGATGGCTGTAGCTCAGGTGGCAGAGCAGGTCAGCCACTAATCAGAAGGTCGGTGGTTCGATCCCAGGCTGCCTCCTGGCTGCATACTAACCTTGTTTGCCTACTGGTGGTGGTCAGAGGGCCCGGTGGCGCCAGTGTCCGGCAGCCTCGCCTCTGTCAGTGCGCCCCAGGGCAGCTGTGCCTACAATGTACAGTGGGGCAAAAAAATATTTAGTCAGCCACCGATTGTGCAAGTTCCCCCACCTAAAATGATGACAGAGGTCAGTAATTTGCACCAGAGGTACACTTCAACTGTGAGAGACAGAATGTGGAAAAAAAAAAAATCCATGAATCCACATGGTAGGATTTGTAAAGAATTTATTCGTAAATCAGGGTGGAAAATAAGTATTTGGTCAATAACAAAAATACAACTCAATACTTTGTAACATAACCTTTGTTGGCAATAACAGAGGTCAAACGTTTACTATAGGTCTTTACCAGGTTTGCACACACAGTAGCTGGTATTTTGGCCCATTCCTCCATGCAGATCTTCTCGAGAGCAGTGATGTTTTGGGGCTGTCGCCGAGCAACACGGACTTTCAACTCCCGCCACAGATTTTCTATGGGGTTGAGGTCTGGAGACTGGCTAGGCCACTCCAGGACTTTCAAATGCTTCTTACGGAGCCACTCCTTTGTTGCCTGGGCGGTGTGTTGTGGATCATTGTCATGTTGGAAGACCCAGCCTCGTTTCATCTTCAAAGTTCTCACTGATGGAAGGAGGTTTTGGCTCAAAATCTCACGATACATGGCCCCATTCATTCTGTCCTTAACACGGATCAGTCGTCCTGTCCCCTTGGCATAAAAACAGCCCCATAGCATGATGTTTCCACCCCCATGCTTCACAGTAGGTATGGTGTTCTTGGGATGCAACTCAGTATTCTTCTTCCTCCAAACACGACGAGTTGAGTTTATACCAAAAAGTTCTACTTTGGTTTCATCTGACCACATGACATTCTCCCAATCCTCTGCTGTATCATCCATGTGCTCTCTGGCAAACTTCAGACGGGCCTGGACATGCACTGGCTTCAGCAGCGGAACACGTCTGGCACTGCGGGATTTGATTCCCTGCCGTTGTAGTGTGTTACTGATGGTGACCTTTGTTACTTTGGTCCCAGCTCTCTGCAGGTCATTCACCAGGTCCCCCCGTGTGGTTCTGGGATCTTTGCTCACCGTTCTCATGATCATTTTGACCCCACGGGATGAGATCTTGCGTGGAGCCCCAGATCGAGGGAGATTATCAGTGGTCTTGTATGTCTTCCATTTTCTGATGATTGCTTCCACAGTTGATTTTTTTCACACCAAGCTGCTTGCCTATTGTAGATTCACTCTTCCAAGTCTGGTGCAGGTCTACAATACTTTTCCTGGTGTCCTTCGACAGCTTTTTGGTCTTGGCCATGGCGGAGTTTGGAGTCTGACTGTTTGAGGCTGTGGACAGGTGTCTTTTATACAGATGATGAGTTCAAACAGGTGCCATTCATACAGGTAACGAGTGGGGGACAGAAAAGCTTCTTACAGAGGACGTTACAGGTCTGTGAGAGCCAGAGATTTTCCTTGTTTGAGGTGACCAAATACTTATTTTCCACCCTGATTTACGAATAAATTCTTTACAAATCCTACCATGTGAATTCATGGATTTTTTTTTCACATTCTGTCTCTCACAGTTGAAGTGTACCTCTGGTGCAAATTACTGACCTCTGTTATCATTTTAAGTGGGGGAACTTGCACAATCAGTGGCTGACTAAATACTTTTTTGCCCCACTGTAGCTTGCCATTGCCAGTGTGTGAATGACTGAATGTAGTGTAAAGCGCTTTGGGGTCCTTAGGGACTGACTAAAGCGCTATACAAATGCGGGCCATTTACCATTTTTAATAGATAATTTCTATATTGGTTAGAATTAAGATTATTTTTATTTTTCCAGTTCATGAGGACTGTTTTCTTGGCTATGCATAGGGCAGTGAAAACCATATGGGCGATATTCTTTTCTGAAGTGACATTATCTAAGCTGCCCAACAAACACACTAAGGGGGAAGTTGGAATGTTACATTTCAGACACTTCGATAAGTCTTCACATATCTCGCACCAAAACTTCTGAACTGGTGGACAGAACCAAAGAGCGTGGATATAAATGTCCGGTGTTTTGGTTTGACAGTGTGAGCAGTTGTTGGTAGACGTAAAGCCCATCTTGAACATCCGATGACCTGTATAGTGCACTCTATGTAATATTTTGTATTGAATTAATTGAAGACTGGGATTTCTAATTAGATGAAAGGTTTTTAAGCAAATCTGAGACCAGAAGTTTTGGTCTAAGTTAACTGATAAATCCGCTTCCCATTTTGCAATAGGAAGTGATATTGATTCGTCTGTTTTAGAAAGCATTCTGTATATTTTGGATAGTAATTTGGGGGTTTTAAGAGTAAGAAATTGAACCACACTTGGTGGTGTTTGTAGTTCAACTTGACCCGGTTTAAATTTCTTTTTTACTATGGATTTAATTTGTTGATATTCTAAAAATCTTTTCTTGTTGATCCCATATTGTGTAACTAGTCTGTCAAATGAAATAAATTCTGTTCCTTCTAGTATATGTTCTAAATATTTGATTCCTTTACCACTCCAAGCTGAAAAGTTTATCATATTATTGTTTTGTAATATGTCAGGGTTGTTCCAGATAGGTGTACGTTTGCATGGGATTAATGAAGACGCCGTCAATTTTAGAAACTCCCACCATGCTGTCAGAGAAGAGCCGATGTTGACGCTTTTGAAGCATTCATGTCGTTGGATGTTTGAGCTGATAAGCTCTAGATTATTGCAAAGTGCTTGTTCTACATCTAGCAAAGGTTCATCTAAGAGGGTATGTTTTAGCCATCCTGAGGTAAACTGAAGCCTGTTGGCTAAGAAGTAGTGCTGAAAGTTAGGTAGTTCTAATCCTCCTTTATCCTTGGTCTTTTGTAGTGTTTTTAAGCTTATACGTGGGGGTTTATTTTCTATCTCAGATTTAAATTTTATCTTCACTTATTTATTTGTATTATTTATATTTTATGTGGTGTCATTTGTGTATATATACATACTTTCTTTCAACCCTTAACTTAACCGGCATGTGTGTGTGGCAGCAAAGAAAGAATTTCATTGCACAGAGAAATGCTTTTTCTTCTTGTACATATGACAATAAACCCTTTGAGTCTTTAATCTTCACTATATATCTACAGTGTAAATAGTAGTAGAAATAGACAAAAACCATTAAAGGAGAAGTATTAAGAAGCAATGCGAAGTACAAATATTTTTTAAAAATTCTGAAATTGATATTTTATTTATGAGGATGCTTTTGATCTGAATAAGGTTCTAAGAATGCCATGTGTACATCTGTACAGTTTATGGGTTACTTCTTACCATAACTGCATTTGGTTTTCTGTTTTATTTCTTTGTCATTATAGGAGAGATGTGGGAAAGCAGGCCAAAACCTCAACACATTGAGGACATCAGCAAAAAACAGCCAACGCCGGCAAGCACAGATCCAGTTGTTGTCCCTTTGACCACTATGAAGCAGCCCAGAAGACGCCAGTGCATCGATAGTGGGAACAGAAGCTTTACCTGTGATCAATGTGGAAAGTCTTTCACTCGGAGTAGCAGCTTAAAAGTACATCAGCTCATCCATACTGGAGTCAAAGCATTCAGCTGTGATCAGTGTGGAAAGTCTTTTAATCGACTTGGTCCCTTAAAAACTCATCAGCTCATTCATACTGGTATTAAGGCATTCAGCTGTGATCAATGTGGAAAGTCTTTTACTCTGAGTAGCAACTTAAAAAGACATCAGCTCATTCATACTGGTGTCAAGGCGTTCCGCTGTGATCAGTGTGGAAAGTCTTTTACTCTGAGTAGCAACTTAAAAGTACATCAGCTCATCCATGCTGGAGTCAAAGCATTCAGCTGTGATCAGTGTGGAAAGTCTTTTAATCGCCTTGATCACTTAAAAGCACATCAGGTCATTCATACTGGTGCCAAGGCATTCAGCTGTGATCAATGTGGAAAGTCTTTTACTCAGAAAAGCGACTTAAAAACACATCAGCTCATCCACAGTGGAGTTAAAGAATTCAGCTGCAATCAGTGTGGAAAGTCCTTTACTCAGAAAAGGTACTTAAAAAGACATGAAGTCACGCATGCTGGTGTTAAATCATTTGTTTGTAGTCAGTGTGGAAAAGCTTTTACTCAGATTGGTAACTTAAAAAGACATGAAGTCACGCATGCTGGTGTTAAATCATTTGTTTGTGGTCAGTGTGGAAAAGCTTTTACTCAGATTGGTCACTTAAAAAGACATCAAGTCATCCATGCTGGAGTTAAATCATTTGTTTGTGGTCAGTGTGGAAAAGCTTTTACTCAGATTGGCCACATAAAAACACATCAGCTCATCCATGCTGGGGTCAAAGCATTCAGCTGTGATCAGTGTGGAAAGTCTTTTACTCAGATTGGTCACTTAAAATCGCATCAGGTTATCCATAGTGGAGTTAAAGCATTTGTTTGTGGTCAGTGTGGAAAAGCTTTTGCTCACAGTTACAGCTTAAAAGTCCATCTGCTCACCCACAGTGGAGTTAAACCTTTCAGTTGTGATCAGTGTGGAAAGTCATTTACTCTGATTGGTCACTTAAAAACGCATCAGGTTATCCACAGTGGAGTTAAACCATTTGTTTGTGGTCAGTGTGGAAAGGCTTTTGCTCACAGTTACAGCTTAAAAGTCCATGAGGTCATCCACCCAGGAGCTTAACATTTCAGCTGTGATCACTGTGGAAAGTCGTTTGCACGGCTTGGTTACTTAAAAGCACATCGGGTCATTCATACTGGTGTCAAGGCATTCAACTGTGATCAGTGTGGAAAGTCTTTTAATCAGAAAAGAGACTTAAAACAACATGAGCTCATCCACAGTGGCGTTAAAGCATTTGTTTGTGATCAGTGTGGAAAGTCTTTTACTTTTATTGGTCACTTAAAAAGACATCAACTCATCCACAGTGGAGTTAAATCATTTATCTGTAATCAATGTGGAAAATCTTTTACTCAGAGTTGCAACTTAAAACGACATCAGCTCATTCATACTGGAGTTAAACCTTTCAACTGTGCTTAGTGTGGAAAGTCTTGTGCTAGGTTTCATCATCTAAAAAATCATCAGCTCATCCACACTAAAGTTAATCCACTGAAATATGAGCAGTGTGAAGTCTTTCATCCGTAACACAAACCTATTGAGGCATCAGCAAACCTACAAAGTGTCCTGCTGTGACAAAAGTGGCAGACTAATGGGACATTATCCTGACAAAGTTCATTTGAACACAGCTAGAAACACGAGGGATCTGAACCAATGCTCTTCTGCTGGGTCAATCTTAATCAGGCTTTACAGAATTCAGCTTTAATCTCCTGTTCAGTGTTACTGTGTGGAAGTCCATTAGATCAGTTATGACCTCATAAGTGTTGCATATTCAATTCAATTCAATTTTATTTATATAGCGCCAAATCACAACAAAAGTTGCCTCAAGGCGCTTTATATTGTACAGTAGATACAGAAAAAAACCCAACAATCATATGACCCCCTATGAACAAGCACTTTGGCGAAGGGGGAAGGAAAAACTCCCTTTTCACAGGAAGAAACCTCCAGCAGAACCAGGCTCAGGGAGGGGCGGGGCCATCTGGTTGGGGCAAAGAAGAAAAACAGGATAAAGACATGCTGTGGAAGAGAGACAGAGATTAATAACAGATTTGATTCCATGCAGAGAGGTCTATTAACACAGAGTGAGCGAGAAAGGTGACTGGAAAGGAAAAACTCCCGGAAAGGAATCCCCGGCAGCCTACACCTATTGCAGCATAACTAAGGGAGGATTCAGGGTCACTTGGTCCAGCCCTAACTATACGCTTTAGCAAAAAGGAAAGTTTTAAGCCTAATCTTGAAAGTAGAAATAGCGTCTGTCTCCTGAATTCAAACTGGAAACTGGTTTCACAGAAGAGGGGCCTGAAAACTGAAGGCTCTCCATATGAACACTTATCCTGTGAATTGCCTGTTTGTTACCTAAGCAACACTTTTTAGTATGATGTCCATGTTAAAAGTAGCAGTGCTTAATTCCGTAAGTATTCTAACATGAATTGCTTGTAATGAAAGATATAAGTGTAACAACTGGAAAAAGTGCTGTTGCTTTATTGTTATTGCAGTATGTATTTTTTCCACTGGAACCTCTCATCGTTGTAATGAGGTGGTGCTGTATGTGTTAGCCAACCGCCTGTTAGAGCTACACAGTTTGAAATGTTCACAAAAGACATGGAAAATCAAGTCAAATCACTTTTATTGACACATCACATGTGCAGGTACATTGGTACAGCACATGTGAGTGAAATTCTTGTGTGCGAGCTTCACAAGCAACAGAGTTGTGCAAAATACAATAATGTAAACAAGCAAAATACAAGAATGGCTACATCTGAAACTAATAAATATATGTACAATATATAATAATAGTATATGCATTTCACACGCCTGTCTGAAGCTGGCAGCCAGCATGTAGAAAGATTTCCTTTGAACTGTTATTAATTTTGTATGTTTTCTAAGTTTAGTCAAACCGTCCAATTAAAAAGCAACAGAATTCTACCAGAACCTCCTGATTCTTGTTTCATGAATTGCATGGCTATTTACTAAAAGTCTAAATAAAACTCATAATTAAAAGGCCACTGGTTAAAATCTATGCACGCAGAACAAAGTGGATGTTAATATTGTCATGTTAATATTATGTAAAATATGTTGACTATATGAATGGTGTTATCTGTTCTGTGCAAACATCCATGTAATCTTAAAAACTAAACATTATTCCCATCATCTGATCACAGAGAGAAGCAGAATGTCAGAACAGATTACCTTCTGGTCAAACTGAAACACCTGCTCGCACTGATGGTGAGTTTGGTACATGCCTCACCATATGGTATACCACAATGACAAATGCTTATTCAGCCACCAAGGTGCCAATCTGAATGACCTGCATCTCCCAAGGCCCACACTGACATCCAGTATGTTGGGAATAATGTTGAGCTTTCGAGAAAATTCCACTGCTATTTGTAGTAATATTTAAGCAATTTTCATCAGCCGTAATTGCTGCCAAAGGACGAATCTTTTATCAGTTTCTTGCGGCGAGACCTGCAGACACAGCCAGCCCAGAGTGTCTAGGAATTTTCATGTCCTCCCTTTGGGAATCAGCTGTAGCTCGTGTTTTGTGACCAGTCACTTCTGGCTGACGAGGGATTTGAGGGAAAGCAATACTAATTGTAACTAAGTGTCCAGTAGACAGTGTTACATGTATCAGTGAATGCTGGTATGCAACATATTAATTTGATCACTCTACATGCACTGCTCATACACATGAATGCTTAATTAAGATTGAATTTTGTATCCTTTGGCAAAAACTGATTACATTTCTGTATGGAACTATTTGAGAATTTGCCAAAGATTATCAGTTATGGAGAGCAGTAGAAACAAAGGGAAGTTAGCTTGAGTAAAAGTTTCTAATGAATATCTCAGGCAGTACAAGTTATTGACAGATAGAAGTCCGTCAATAACTTGTACTGCCAAATTGTCAAAGGGATTTTCTTTAGTGTGATAATGCTAATTTTGGTCAATTAGGATGAAGATGACGTTGACCATCCCGTCTGTTTCTTTTCAAAAAATGTATAAAACACCAGCTACATTACAGCACGATTGAAAATGAGGCTTTAGCCTTGCAGCATTTCGAAGTGTACCTTGGGTCCAATCCTCTACCAACCATTGTATTTTCCGACCATAACCCCCCCCCCCCCCGATGCAGAACAGCAACCAACGCCTCATGAGCTGGTCTTTACTTTAACATTAATATCCGTTACAAGAAGGGTTTAGGTCAGGGGTGGGCAACTCCAGGCCTCGAGGGCCAATGTCCTACAGGTTGTAGATCTCACCCTGGATCAACACACCTGAATAAAATGATTAGTTCATTACCAGGCCTCTGGAGAACCTCAAGACATGTTGAGGAGGTAATTTAGTCATTTAAATCAGCTGTGTTGAATCAAGGACACATCTAAAACCTGCAGGACACCGGCCCTCGAGGCCTGGAGTTGCCCACCTCTGATGTGTTTTTTGGTCTGCCACACCAGAGGGTCGCATAATTGTGTCCTGTGTCAATTTTGTTTTTTTACTCGGTAGCTGTAGGGGTGAGAAGCCATTTTTCTTTGGGAACCTTTTCTCCTGTTTTTGGTTAGGGAGGCAGGTAAGAAACCTGTACTTTTCTTTTGGGGTTTCCCGTGTAGGTAAACCAGCTGCATTTCATTTCTAGAGTGTTGTTTGTTGTTTTGGCCATGCTCATCCTGACACCCGCTACCTTTTGGGACTTAATAAACTGACTGGCTGTTGCAAACTCCGTGACCGTTGTTTTTTGGTTCGTCTTCCTTGAGAGCAGGGAGTGTGGGGACATTTTCCTTTTTTTAAATTTTTTCCTTGTGTTGCACGTCAGTTTCCCCTGGGCTGGGGTGTAACAGTTCCTTATAGGTCAATATCTCAGATGTCCTCAATTGACAGTCCCACCAGGCACATGACGCGGCATTTGGCCCAACCATCTATTGTGTATACGGCAGGAAATGTCCCTTCAGGATAGTCGGGCTCGAACCCAGGCTTCTCGTAGGGAAAGAGAGCGATCAACTGCAGCCGCTGTGTGGTAAGTAACTAAATCAAATTGGGCCCAGTTCTCCATTTGTAGAACATTTCAACACCTCATATGCTACATTATTACCGTATTTTCACGACCATAAGGCGCACTGTACTAAAAGGCGCAGTCTCAGTTATGTGTGCCCTTACTGTATTTAACACACACATAAGGCGCACTGGATTATAGGGCGCATACAAGTACCGTATGCGTATTTAAAAATAAAGCGGGAGCAAACCTGAGTTCGTTACTCACATTTTTATTACCAGTAATCGTCATCATCAACAACACACAAGCATACAAGTGTGCGTATTTAAAAATAAAGCAGGAGCAAAACAAAGTTTGGTACTCACATTTTTATCATCAATCAAACCCATCGAAGTCCTCATCCTCTGTGTCTGAATTGAACAGCTGCGCTAAATCTCCATCAAACATGCCAGGTTCACTTTCTTCACTGTCAGAGTCACTTTCCGTGCCGTGCGGCTCCTCGGAAATGATGCCGGCTTTTGCGAAAGCTCGAACAACAGTGCCAGCAGACATGTTAGCCCAAGCATCTACAATCCATTGGCAAATTGTGGCGTAACTCGCCCGGCGCTGCCTTCCACTCTTGGTGAAACTGTGGTCTCCATCGGTCATCCATCGCTCCCAGGCCGCTCGTGAACGGGCGGTTCACACCGATGTACAGCGGTTGGAGTTCCTTTGTCAGGCCTCCCGGAATGACAGCAAGCTCACAGTTCATTTGTTTCACTAGTTTTTTCACATCGGCTGTGAGATGGGCACGCATAGAGTCACAGATTAAGAGCGATGGTGATGCGTGGAAAAAACCACCTGGTCTCCTTACATACACCTCCCTCAGCCACTTTTTCATCATTTCATCTTCCATCCAGCCCTTTTCATTTGCCTTAATGATGATTCCTGCTGGAAACTTCTCTTTAGGCAAAGTCTTTCGCTTAAAAATCACCATAGGCGGCAGTTTCTGTCCATTAGCATGGCAGCCAAGCACAACAGTAAAAGAAGACTTTTCATACCCCGTTGTGCGTATCGCTACCGTGCTGGTCCCCTTCTTCTCCACAGTGTTACTCACCGGGATGTCGAAAGTGAGCGGGACCTCGTCCATGTTTGTGATGTGGCTGGGCTGGATGTTTTTGTCGCCGATGTGTTTGCTGCAGTAGGAGCGGAAGATGGCCAGTTTTTCCTTATAATCCGCTGGAAGTTGCTGCGCTACCGTAGTCCTGGTCCGGATGGAAAAATGGCACCATTTCATAAAACGAAAGCACCAAGACGGACCTCCTTGGAAATGTTCAATGTTCATCTCTTCAGCTAGTGAAACCGCTTTTAGCCGAATGGTGACCGTCGAAACGCTTCTCCCGCTCGTTCTTTGCTCGATGATCCAACGCTCAAGTCTTTCCTCCAACTCGGGCCACCTTGCCTTATGTCCGCGGAAACTCAGCTGCGTTTTCTTGACCTGCCGGAGCTTGTTTTCTAGCTTCCTCCATTTGCGAACCATCGATTCGTTAATCTTAAATTCTCTCGCCGCTGCTCGATTTCCATGTTCCTCCGCGTAGCTGATGGCCTTCAGTTTAAACTGTGCTTCATAAGCGTGTCTCTTTGCCATTTTCAGGGTTGTTAAAACAACGATGTTCCACATAATGCACATACCTGTCCTTTTAGACAGGTATGTGCGATTGTCCGGTATATACGATCAACGCCCACACTTCACCCTTTAGCGTTCTCATGGTGTTCTCTACTACGTCCTCCTTACAACACACAGGGCGCACTGCGCTATAGGGCGCGCTGTACTTTTTAAAGAAAATCTAAGACTTTTAAGTGCGCCTTATGGTCGTGAAAATACGGTATATATGTATATAATGCAGGAAAAAACCGAACTGCTTTCCATCCATTTTCTTCTGCTTTATCCGGGGCCGGGTCACGGTGGCAGCAGCCTAAGCAGAGAAGCCCAGACCTTCCTCTCCCCAGTCACCTGCTTTAGCTTGTCTGGGGGAACACCAAGACGTTCCCAGGCAAGCCGAGAGATAATCTCTCCAGCGTGTCCTGGGTCTGCCCCGGGGTCTCCTCCCGGTGGGACATGCCTGGAACACCTCACCCAGGAGGTGCCCAGGAGCATCCTTGTCAGATGCCCGAACCACCTCAGCTGGCTCCTTTCGATGTGGAGGAGCAGCGAGTCTACTCTGAGCCCCTCCCAGATGGCTGAACTTCTCACTTTATCTCTAAGGGAGAGGCAAGCCACCCTTCGGAGGAAGCTCATTTCTGGCGCTTGTTTCCGCGATCTCGACCCCTATGGCACCTCCCGCGGGTGGTACGATAGGGGTAGGGCGCATTGTATGCCGGGCGGCAGCCAGGAGCGGATGCCCTGGCAGACTGATCCCTGGCTACTAAGACTGGCAATTGGGACATGGAGAAAGAGCCTGAGTTAGTGCATGAGGTTGAGAGGTACCAGCTAGATATAGTTTTTCTCACCTCTACGGATGGCTTGGGCTCTAGAACCAGTCTCCTGGAGAGGGGCTGGACTCTGTCTCAGTCTGAAGTAGCCCCTGGTGAAAGGCAGCGGGCTGGAGTGGGTATTCTAATATCCCCTTGGCTTGCTGCCTGTACGTTGGGGTTCTTCCCGGTGGATGAGAGGGTTTGTTCTCTGCGCCTTAGGGTTGGGGATCGGGTCCTGACTGTCATCTGCGCTTATGCGCCGAGTGGTAGTTCAGAGTACCCAGCCTTCTTAGAGTCCCTGGGTGGGGTGCTGGAAGGTGCTCCACCTGGAGACTCTGTTGTCCTGCTGGGAGACTTCAATGAACTTCAATTTTAAAGTTTACTGGATAAAGTAGCTGTGTTGATGCTGTTTTTAACATTCAAACATACAAAACTATATGTTTGAATGTTAAAAACATTCAACCACAAAGTTCTTTCATCTAAACTTGCACTTTTGAGGAAGCTATTGTTAGAACAATTAGCTTATAAAGTGAGACTCAGAGAAAAGGCTCTGGTGTGAAGTGTATGGTTTTCAGGGTTTTTATCGTTAAGTCTGTTTCCCTGGGTCTTTTCCCATGTTGTAGTCATGTGTCTTATTTTGAAAGAACTATTTAAGCGTTAACATAGCGATCAGAGAGCATAAAGAAGCAGAGAGGAGGATGTTACTCTCAATGTTGTTGGCGCATTTCAGGAGGACGCTGCTAATAAAGTTACACAATTACACAGCTGAATTCGCGTTTATTATTATATTTACAAAATACCACAGTTTTCGTCTTTGTATCGTTTTATTTTGTTGTATTTATCTTAAAGGCCGGTCCCTGAAAATATTGTCTGAGTTGTCCCTGGTGCAAAAAAGGTTGGGGAATGCTGCCCTAAAAAATGTAGAGAAAGTCAGGATCTTTGGGCTTATGTCCGCTAGGCATATTTTTTGTTTGTTTGTTTTGTTGTACTGTACTGCTCCAAGACTGACCACTAGCTTTTTCTCTCTCATTTGGCTCTCAGCGAAGGCGGTCGCACTTTTCTCCTCTCCTGCCCTTATCTTCCCTGCTTAGCTTCTTATGTCCTTGTCTTCTCTTGGGTTTTTACTTACTTTTCCTTGGAACACTCTCTCACAGTCTGTTCTCTAAAACCTAAAAGATGAATTATGGATTTGATCAACTGGTCTCTGAATGCAATTGACACCCCTTCTCAACGAGAAGTCCGGGCTCGGGTGAGCCTGACTGCTGAAGATATCTACCTATTTGGAACCATGATAACAGGGTTCTTGCTGATCGGAGCTGGCTTATCGAAGAATTAAGGAAGCGGAACCGGCTGTTCAAACCCCCACAAGGCTGCCCGCTGGGATTGAAATGATGGGACGAGGCGTGAGTTTCTCAAAATGGGCCCATTGAGTGCAGCACGGAGAAGATCTTGGAGAACACACGGCTGCCGTCAATACTCAGAATAAGATCTCTGAGTGAAAAACTGGATTACATCTGGAGGGGCTAGCTCGAACAACACCTTTGAGCGCAAATTCGATTACATCTTGGGGAAGTGCACTGCGGTCGTTAGTTCTCAGAACTTGCTCTTTGACCACAAGAATGACAACATCACAGAATGTAAGTTTGGATAACATCATAGAAAGCTCACGGCTCTCCAACGGGAAATTGAGAGACTAGTGTTGGACTGTTAGAACAGCTTTGAAATTCATATGAGTTGTTCGCACTAAAGTAAAAACCACCATCACTTCATGCGGAGACCCCTTCGGCTCCAGCTGCAGCCACAAGGCTGGAGCTGAACAAAACACCCTGATAACGACTGCGTTTAGACTGTTCCCCCCATTCCATGCAAGGCCACCTGGGTTGGCTGGAAGACTGTTTACTTAGCCTGGCAGGGCGAAGGACACTGTCTCAGCTGAACTCTGGACACACACACACACACACATACACTGATATGCACACACTCATCCCCCCTCCCTTTCCAAATGCCTTCGATGCTTGTGCCCTACCGGGGAAGATGGCAGTCGACTGGACCAGCGCAGACACACTGCAGGATCGGATGCGCTGTCTACAGCGGCTCTCTTACCCTTTACCCGCCCCTGTTGCTTGTCTTGTGTTTCTATGGTGTATTGATAGTCATGTGCTTTTTGTGCTGAGGTGTTTTTTCTGTTATCAAACTGTTCTCCCACTAGGAGCTCAGTCTGAGTGGAGTTTTTTTCTCCTCCTCTTACCTCATGTTATGTATTTTCGTTGTTTTTTTTTTCCTATCAGCCTACCTTTCTGACATGTCTCCTCAATGTGATGTTTGTGTAAAGTTGGTCAGAAGGTTCCTTTGTAAGTGCGCATGCGCCATTAGCGTGCTGCCTGCTGTAACCCTAATTTCCTTCAGGATTAATAAAGTATTCTGATATCTGAAACAACTTGTCAAGTGAGCACAGAGCAGAAGTACACAAGGGTGAAGGCTTATGAGAAGTGTTGGCACTGGGATCTGCAAAGTGTCATCTTAAGACTACTTGCAAGCAATTTATAAAGACCCACCCGGATGCCCTCCATGCTGTAAATATAAAGCATGTTCCAGACGACAGGCCTGCTCCCAGAGAAAATTATGTATTCAATCTGAATCAATGGTCAGGCTGCTACTTAGTACTGCTGTTAATATTTAATCAAGTACCATTTATATTGTCAGATAGACCCTATATAATATCCTTGCTCTTATACACAGCGACTTTACCATTTCTGGTTCGGGACCACTGTCTTCTAAAGGCTGGTAAGTCTTCTGGTACAAAATGTGAAGAAGTAAATGTGATGCATTCAGCTAGAAATGGAGCGGACAATGTACACTCCAATAGTGGATTTAGTGATCAGTGTTCATGACACTTTGCATGCTAATGATCAAGGAACTGACCTCACAGCCCATTGTTCATTCATTATGCAAAAATTATGCAAGTGTTTATAAGATTGGAGAAACCTGCAGTCAGCTGAGACTGAAGAAGTCTCTGGGATGAGTTACGAAACGTTTGTCCCACTGAAAATGCTACGTCCAGATGAACAGAATCAACTTCTGGGATTTCCTTACCTGGATGATTGAGCGTGCATCTAGATATTACCCACAATTACTTAGGTACACGGGAACAAAGGGACAGCAAGTCAGTTTCTTACAGAGGAAGAAATAAACAAATAATTATACTGCAATTAATTTTAAGCAGTGTGTAATTATTCAGAAAAAGACGGAAAGATACGTCACATCTTTCTACATTTTATTTTTCATATGATTCAGTTAATCTTTTACATCCTGCCTGGATAAAATGACGAAAATATATGACTTACAATAAAAATATTTTTACTGCAACATAACAAAAAATGAAGGTTTGTGTCTTCATGGAGCAAAACACACTCACATCCTGTAAGAAAACAGACCACTGAAAACATTAAATATATTCTTACCCACGTGTAATTTTCCACATACTGCCTGTTTAAAATGACACAAATTTATGAATTTACTTTTTTTTACTGTAACATTAAAAATTGCAGGAATGGTTGTGTCCTTCTGGAGCAAAACAGACTCACACAATATTGTAAGACAATAGAGCCCATTTAAAACACATTTCCTGTGAGTTACAACAGAAGTGGCGCAGCACTGACACTGATAATTACCTCACAATGAACAGCCAAATAAACAGTAACAGGTCTGACAGTTTGACCCAGAAGGTGAACTCTTCTGACATTTTGCTTTTCTTGTGATCAGATGATGGGAGTAATGTTTGCTCTGCATGCTGTTTGTGGACACAGCCAGTGAAGTGTAACTTGCTAAACTTGTGTTGGGATAACTAACTCCATAAGCTAAGATTTTGTAATCGCGGCTCGATCACTTCACAACATTCATGATCTTCTCTTAAACTCTTTTTCTTTCCATCCTGTCTTGCAGCTCTATTGTCATCATCCTTTCCTGAGTATTGCCCTCTCTTTGAAAAAGGAAGAAGGGGCTCAGAATTGATGTAATCCTGCCCCCACCTTCAACCCAAGTATGTGTGGTAGTCACTGCTACCACACAAACATGTCCTGAACCACGCTCACATACTTCTCTGTCACTTCTGACTTCATCATGCAGTACCACAGTGCCTCTTTTTGCACCCTTTCATGTTTTCACTAGATCTACAAAGACAGTGAAGCTCTGACTTTCTCAGGAAATTAAAGCTGAATTCTGTGAAGCCTGATCTCAAGCTTTTTAAGTTTGACGCAGCATCCAGAAGAACTTTTGTTCAGAACCCCCGTTTCTCCCACTGTGTTCAAATGAACCCTGTCAGGGTAATGTCCCATTGGTCTGCCACTTTTCTCACAGGAGGACACTTTGTGGGTCTTTTGATGGCTCAATAGACTTTTGTAATGGATGAAAGACTTTCCACACTGATCACATACAAATGATTTAACTCCACAGTGGGTGTGCTGATGTGATTTTAAGCCAGTCATACGAGTAAAAGCCTTTCCACAGTCACCACATACAAATGATTTAACTCCAGAGTGGGTGCGCTGATGTGATTTTAAGCCAGTCATACGAGTAAAAGCCTTTCCACAGTCACCACATACAAATGATTTAACTCCAGAGTGGATGAGCTGATGCATTTTTAACCTACTAATCCCAGTAAAAGAATTTCCACACAGATAAGAGCTGAAAGGTTTAACTTCACTGTGGACGCCCTGATGTCTCTCTAAGTGATCTCTATCCTGAAAAGACTTTCCACACTGATCACAGACAAATGATTTACCTCCAACATGGATCATATAATGTCTCTTTAAGTCACCTTTCTGAGTAAAGGTCTTTCCACACTGATCACAGCTGAATGGTTTAACTTCACTGTGGATGAGCTGATGTGCTTTTAAGCGGTAATTCTTAATAAAAGACTTTCCGCACTCACCACAGGTGAATGGTTTCACACCGGTGTGGATCAGCTGATGTGCCTTTAAATGACCTTTCAGAGTATAGCTCTTTTCACACTGATCACAGCTGAATGGTTTCACACCGGTGTGGATCAGCTGATGTGATTTAAAGTAAGCTTTCCTAGTAAAAGACATCCCACACAGATCACAGTTGAAAGCTTTAAATTTCGTGTGGACGACTTGATGTTGTTTTAAGGTGCATCTAAGAGTAAAGGTCTTTCCACATTGATCACAGCTGAATGGTTTCACACCGGTGTGGATCAGCTGATGTGATTTTAAGTGACCTTTCTGAGTAAAAGACATCCCACACAGATCGCAGCTGAATGGTTTCACACCGGTGTGGATCAGCTGATGTGCTTTTAAGTTGGATCTCTGAGTAAAGGTCTTTCCACACTGATCACAGCTGAATGGTTTCAAACCTGTGTGGCTCAGCTGATGTGATTTCAAGTGAAAAATCTGAGTAAAGGTTTTTCCACACTGATCACAGCTGAATGGTTTCACACCGGTGTGGATCAGCTGATGTGATTTCAAGTGAAAAATCTGAGTAAAGGTTTTTCCACACTGATCACAGCTGAATGGTTTCACACCGGTGTGGATTAGCTGATGTTTTTTTAAGCTGCATCTTAGAGTAAAGGTTTTTCCACACTGATCACAACTGAATGGTTTCACACCGGTGTGGATCAGCTGATGTGATTTCAAGTGAAAAATCTGAGTAAAGGTTTTTCCACACTGATCACAGCTGAATGGTTTCACACCGGTGTGGATTAGCTGATGTTTTTTTAAGCTGCATCTTAGAGTAAAGGTTTTTCCACACTGATCACAACTGAATGGTTTCACACCGGTGTGGATTAGCTGATGTGTTTTTAAGCTGCATCTCTGAGTAAAGGTCTTCCCACACTGATCACAGCTGAATGGTTTAACTTCACTGTGGATCAGCTGATGTGATTTTAAGCTCCATCTCAGAGCAAAGGTCTTCTCACACAGATCGCAGCTGAATGGTTTCTCTCCACTGTGGATCAGCTGATGTGTTTTTAAGTTCCATCTCTTAGTAAAGGTCTTCTCACACAGATCGCAGCTGAATGGTTTCTCTCCACTGTGGATGAGCTGATGTGTTTTTAAGTTGCTACTCCGAGTAAAAGCCTTTCCACACTGATCACAGCTCAAGCTTCTGTCCTCCCTGTTGGCGCGCTTGCGTCTTCTGGGCTGCTTCATAGCAGGAAAAGTCTTTTCCACAGGGATCGCCGCTGGCTCATCTTTACTTGCTGGTGCTGGATGTTTTTGGTTGATGTCATCCATGTGCTGAGGTTTGGGCCTGCTTTCACTTCTTTCTCCTGTAATGACAAAGAACCCAAACAGTGACATCAGGTCTATACCTTCAGCTCATCCACAAGTGCCCCCTCTTACCTCACAAAGATAAACAGTTTCACCATCTGCCAAACGTCTCAGGTGCCTGGGGACGCTATGCTGTGGTAAACATTTGAAGTGAGCTCATTTTGGCGATAAAAGTAGTAAAAGTTCAACATTGTGAATAAAATTTTGGCTTGTGTGACTTCAAAGTTTTTTAGTTTTTACTTTGTTCAAATTTGAAGAACATCACACTTACAATGTGCAGTTCAGGTTGTATGTGTGAGAGCTGTACAACCAAATCCACACTGACTCAGATTTGCCTCTGATTAACCACGAGGGTGTCACAGTTATCAAAGTCTGCAGACACTGTCAGCTGCAATCAACACCTTTTATTATAATGCACAGGTGAGTTATAATGCATCTCCACTAGAAGATGGTCCCCTGTTATCTAGTTTTTCACAGGCAAGCGTGGGTGAGAGTCTACAGCTTTCTACCGCCCAAGGACACGTAGTCTAATGCCTTTATTTTTCAGGGCCATGTCCACTTAATACTACACTATACGGTTATATGGCATTTTAGTTAATATACAGCATAGAATTGAGGCACTTCAAATAATTTCATCTCAACACCTCCTTCCTGGAGATAAGGAGTCTCACTATCTGCCTAATGTCTCATGGTGCCTGGGAGTGTCAGTCCAACTCACTCACAATACCCATCTGTGTGTGGAATAACCTGTGAAATACATATTTGATGTTTTCCTATATGTAGAACCAAGTCACACAAAATGTACTATAGATATTACTAAAGTCATTTTGTCAAAACATATGATCAACACATAAAATAAAGAAATCTCCATCACAAGAGTTAGCAGCTTACACAAGAAAAGACGTCAGAAAGAATATGAAAGAAGAAAAGTGGATTTTTAATGAGGTCATGCTGAGCCTCTTGTCCCGATTGTTTTATGTTGGGCTGAGAACAAACAACCAATACTCAGATCAGGTCCAGTACACAACAATTATGTATTAAGCACATATGTGGGAGACGTACATGATACCACCCTCAGTGTAGTCTGGTAGATCTCATAGAGGAAGGACAAGAACTTCTTTATTTTATAGGGTTGTACACGCTAAAGATGCATGAGTAAGTTCCTTTTTACAACACTTAGAATGCCGTTTCGAGACCCTTTCACCCCCAGCTGTTTCCTGTTGATCGTTATGAGGCCCGTGATCGTGTATGCCACATCCTGAGTACATCCTGTTCTAACCGCCCCTGTGCAGGAACTTATGCAGTTACAAGCAAAACACTTCTTTTAATGTGTTTTAGTTTAAATATTCTTTTGCTTCTTGACTGACTGACACTTACTGAAATACTGCTACATGTATATTTCCCACAATATCCACAGACATCACCTTCATATGAACGGAAACAGAGAGTTTATCTCAAATGATAAAACATTAATGTACTGAGGCAGACAGAGAGGCTAAACAGAAGGCAGAAATCAAATCAAAGTGAGCTAAGAGAGAGAGACCCTGTAGAAAATGATGAAGTTAAGCAACCAGTGTAGTTATAACTGACTTACTCTGGATCTCCTCTCAGACTCAGGAGGGGGCGAGCGGGCCGGCTTTGTAGTTGGAGTCGGACCAGCAGAGACAATGGGCTCACTGACCTCCACTCCCCAAGTCAGTCACCACGAGGACAAGTTCTTTGTTTAGAGATGATTTAATCCAAGCTCACCAACAACATCATTCAGCTGTCCTCGTCAGAACTAATGAAATAAAAGCAGTTACATTTAGAAACGTCAGTTTACTAAACATAAAAATATTGCTCTATTAGCCTCGCTCACATGTTCTGTAAAGATTAAATGACTTAAATCATCACGTGGTTTACAAAAACACATTTTTACCAAACTCAGCGAACAAGTGCGCATCCAGAAATAACTGTTTTATCTCGTTTGACATGGAAACTTAAAATTACAAAGACACACTGAACGCACCTTCCTACCAGCTGTAACCTAACAGGAGAACGTACGTTCGTCTTCGCAGCTGCAACACATACCTCACAAAAAGCCGTTCATCAATTAGATTTAACACGACGCTTCTCCACAATACTTTGATGCGGGTTCTTCAAAAAGTGCCCATTTTTAAAATGGCGGAAAGACACAGCAAAGAGCACAGTACGCACACTCCTCCTTCTTTGTCTTCTTCTTCTTCTTTTTTTTTTACAAACCTTTATTTAAACATCATTATACAAAATAGAATTAAACAGCACTATATTAAAGGTATTGCACAAGCTCGTGGGAAAAAAACATAAAAAGAGGGATGTCTTCCTAAACATTTGGATTTGTGAATATGAAATTTAACCATTAAGATTAACAAGTTAATCACACATCTGTTGTGGTTTTGGTGTTTGTGTAGACCATGTTTGTAAATAAGAGTCCATGCTAAAAAAGCTTGGCGATGAAATGCAGAGATTTATATAGGGATTTTATCAATATTAAAATTATAAGTAAGGACACCTTCCTTAGAAAACATGTACATAGGTATAGTATCCAAATGGATGTAGGATTTGTAATTATATTTTTTAACCAATTTATTTTGAATGTGTTATTTAGAGTGTTAAAATCGAACACATTAAGTCCTCCATTGACACAGGAGTTCATAAGAACTGTTTTTTAAATGTAGTGTGTCCTATTTTTCCAAATAAAGTTGAAAAGTAACTTATCAACCTCTTTTATGAGTTTATTATCAAGGTGCAATGCCAATGCAGCGTATGTAAGATGAGAGATACCTTCTGCTTTAGTTTTTAATACTCTGCCTTTTAATGATAAATCTCTTAAGAGCCACAGAGTAAATCTGTGTTTGAGTTTCACTAGAATTAGATAAGAAATTTGATCAATTCTTCTTTCCTGGTTTTTGGTTATTACAATACCGAAATAACGAACTTCTTGTTTTACTGGAAGGAACAATAGTTGGGCAATTAACTAAAACAGGTACAGGGACCTGTTTTGGGACAGCCTCGTCTTTTCCCTCTTTGTATGTTAAATCTGGGTGAAGTACTGTTTGTTAATTTGATACTGCTGTTATTGTTATAATGTTTTAATCACCGTAGAAAGTAAGTACCAAAACCATATCTATCTAGAGCTTGAAATATAAATTCATGCTTCACCGTATCGAAGGCCTTGTAGAACTCTAAAAATAATATGAAACCACTGCTATTTATCAGAATAATCCAGAATATCTAAAACCAATCTGATATTGTTATATGTCTTTTGGGCATAAACCCAGATTGTCTTTCATCATTAACCGAGTCAACAACCATCTTAAGTCTGTTAGCTAAAATTAGAGCAAGTATTCTTTAATTATTGTTTAATAAGCTATTTGGTCCGCAATTATCAATCATTAAGAGGTCCTTATTTTGCTTCAGAAACTATGTGGTCAAACCTTGATTCATCGTAGTGGGAAGTTGGTGGTTTCATATGCTTTCAGCAAAAACCTCAAGAAGAAAGGAAGAGAACTCTTCAGAAAAAGTTTTATATAATTCTGCAGTATGATCATCTGTGCCTGGAGATGTATTATTTTTAATAGCCCAATTGCATCTGTGACTTCTTCTAATGAGACGGGTAGATCACATAATATAGAATCTTCTTGGCTGACAGATTTAACATTCAGCAATTATAAGAGGTGATCTGAAGCTTCCTGAGAAAATGTACAGCTAAAAATTCCTTATAGAAATGACTACAGAGTTTAGAGATTAATCTGTAATCCTCTGTTATAACCACATTTATCATTAATTTGCTAATATTATGCTTGAGTGTTTCTTTTCTAAGCTGAAGAAATAATAGGAATTGCACTCACCTTCTTCAAGATCTGGATCTGATAAAAGCTCCTTTTGCTTTGTCTGAGTATAAGCCATCTAATTTATCTTGTAATTTAGCAAGGTTCAATTTATCCTCTTCAATTAGTGTCAATTTGAGAGATTGTATTTTCTTCCTCTAATCTTTTCGATTTCACGTTAAGGCTGCCAACCTTCCTTAAATATTTGTCAATTTCAAATTTTAATAATTCCCAGTTATTTGCAAACTTTAATTTTTCTCGAGCTCTAGATCAATAGTTTGAGATCAGTTCTTTAAGATCCTTTTTCACATCATCTTTCTCTGTCATGAATCGCTGTGTGGCAGACAGGAATTGGGCCCAAAATGAAGGCTCTTAGACACGAGGGATGAACTCAAAACCACAGCTTTATTTGCTGGCCGGGAAAAGCATACAAAAGCAAAAGCAAACTAAACTGAACTGGAAAATGACAAACTAAACACTCAGGGAGACACAGGGAGTTCCACACAGCACGAGGAACGACGTGACACTGACTCAGAGAAACACAGGGTTTAAATACACTGGGAAGTGTGTGAGACACAGAAGGAGGGCACAGCTGGGAGAAATCAGAACTGACGAGACAAGGAAGCGTAATCTGAACACACTGAGATCAGACACGGACCTTCAAAATAAAACGGGAAACACACACGCAAAGACACAGACTCAGAGACGCAGGCTTAACGCAGAGACCTGACTACACTAGAGGGGATATACAGGCAGGGACGACAGAAAACAAAGGGAGCACAGAATAAACACTGGGAAACCAAAAACACAAACAGTTATCATTCATACTATCAAAAATAAGAGTACAAAATCAAAAACACTGGGTCACTGACCCAGAACCATGACACAAACTAACCAAAAGTCTATCCTTGAATGTCTCGAGTTAGAATTGTTGCACTAAGTAAACGTTTTGGAATGAGGATATTTGAATCTCCAAATGTCTATGAGTTTAAGGCGTACTATAACAGCTTTCAATGTAGTAGTAATTCTTTTTTTTAACACTTGTAGTTTCCCAATTATCATACATAGCATTCTTATTATTTTAGAATAGAATAGAATTCAACTTTATTGTCATTGCACATGCACAGGTACAGGGCAACGAAATGCAGTTTGCATCCATCCAGAAGTGCTTTAGTGATATAGATATATTACAATATATATTAGCAATAGTATAGATATGTAAGTATATTACAGAAATGGGTCTATTATGGTATGTTATAATGTACACGGTATGAAGTATGTTGTGAATATTCTATAACTATAAGTATGTACAGGCTGTAGTGAGTACAAGCTATGTACAGGCTATGAACAGGATATAAATATGAAAAACTATACAGAATATGAAATAAATAACTTTACAGAATCTGAGATATACAGCTATACAGAAATGGGAACTATGAAAGTTGTAAACAGTTGTAGGATTAAAGATTATCGAATGTACAGAATGATTATTTACACAGAGCTATACAGTAGTGCAGTTAAGATAAGTGAGGGTGTAGATAGTTTCTACAGAGGTATATAAAGTGCTAGTGGTTGTGAGTGGTGGTTCAGTCCATGTTATTATTGTGTGTTTGAGGGTACAGTTGTCCATTGTGGGTGTGTGTATGTTCAGTCCATGAGTTTAACGTGGGTCAGATGTCAGGAGGCAGAGTTCAGGAGTCTGACAGCTGTGGGGAAGAAGCTGTTCCGGTACCTGGTGGTCTTAGTCCGAAGGCTCCTGTGGCGCCTCCCAGAGGGCAGGAGGGTGAAGAGTCCATGTGATGGGTGACTGGGGTCTCTGATGATTTTCCCAGCCCTTTTCAGACACCGCTTCCTGTAGATGTCTTTTATGGCAGGAAGTGGTGCTCCGGCGATGCGCTGGGCAGTTTTCACGACCCTCTGCAACGCCTTCCGGTCCGAGGCAGAGCAGTTCCCGTACCAGACTGTTATACAGTTGGTCAGGATGCTCTCGATGGTGCAGCGATAGAAGTTCACCAGGATGTCTGAGGACAGGTGGTTCTTCCTCAGAGTCCTCAAGAAGAAGAGGCGCTGGCGAGCCTTCTTGACCAGCTTGGAGCAGTTGGTCGTCCAGGTGAGATCCTCGGAGATGTGGACTCCCAGGAACTTGAAGCTGCTCACACGCTCCACAGCTGTCCCCTTAATGTGGATGGGTGGATGTGGGTCAGCATTCCTCCTGTAGTCCACGATGAGCTCCTTGGTCTTCTCAGTGTTAAGCAGCAGGTTGTTTGTGTCGCACCACTCAGCCAGACAATCCACCTCCTCCCTGTAGGCGGCCTCATCGTTGTCACTGATGAGGCCAATCACCGTGGTGTCATCTGCAAACTTAATGATGGTGTTGGAACCATCAGCCGGTCTGCAGTCGTGGGTGAAGAGGGAGTAGAGGAAAGGGCTCATCACACAACCTTGTGGTACACCGGTGTTCATCGTGATTGTAGATGAGCAGCGGTTATCCAGCCGGACACGTTGGGGGCGGTTGGTCAGGAAGTCCAGTAACCATTTGCAGATGAGGGAACTGATGCCCAGGTCTGTCAGTTTCCTGATGAGTTGTGAGGGGTGGATTGTATTGAACGCTGAACTAAAGTCTATAAACAGCATTCTGGCGTAGGTGTTGTTGTTGTCCAGGTGTGAGAGGACAGAGTGCAGTGCGATGGAGACTGCATCCTCTGTGCTCCTGTTCTGGCGGTATGCGAATTGGTGGGGGTCCAGGGTGGGGGAGAGACAGGATTTGAAGTGTGCTAGGACCAGCTGCTCTAAGCACTTAGTGATGATGGGGGTGAGTGCTACTGGGCGGTAGTCATTGAGGCAAGATGGGTTGGAGTTTTTGGGTATCGGGACGATGGAGGTGGATTTGAAGCAGGCCGGTACCACAGCGTGGGCCAAGGACAGATTGAATATGTCTGTGAGCACTCCTGCAAGCTCCCCAGAACACGCTCTGAGAACACGCCCGGGGATGCCATCAGGACCTGCAGCCTTGTGGACATTGATCCTGCTCAGCACCGCTCCTACATCGGTGGGGGAGAGAGTCAGAGGTTGGTGATCTGGCGTCATGTCTGCTTTGGTTGTGGTTGTGGGGTTCCCTCGCTCAAAACGAGCATAAAAGTTGTTGAGCTCATTGAGGAAGGAGACATCAGTGGATGCGGGGGAAGGTTTGGTGGTCCTGTAGTCTGTGATGGTCTGGAGTCCTTGCCACATGCGTCGGGGGTTGGAGTTGGAGAAATGTTCTTCTACCTTCTTTTTGTAATGGTGTTTGGCTTTTTTGATGCCCTTCTTTAGAAGGGCATTAAAGGGCATCATTTTACATAAAGGGCATCATTTTACAGAAAACCACAAAACAACAATCCCACAGATCATAAATACAGATAATACCAAGACAGGAAAAGGGAACAAAAACACTAAACAAACAAACAAGCAAAAACAAACAAACAAACAAACAAACAAAAAGCACAGCAACAACAGCAAAAAAAAAAAGAAAGGGGGGGGGGGGGGGGTGCACCTCTCTATTGTTTTTACAGGACTGTTCTAGGGCAAACAAAAACACTGAAGATTCCAGTTCCAGACCGGATAAATTGTTGACGTATGTTAACAGAGGGTTCCACGTTGTGTGGAATTTGCCGATGGATCCGTTCAGAGTACATCTGATTTTTTCCAGTTTGACATTTTGCATAACATCCGTTATCCAGCGGTGGTGTGATGGAGCAGTAGTAGACTTCCATTTAAATAAAATCAGGCGTCTCGCTAATAATGACAAAAACGCAATAACCCTCTGTAAATGGGCAGGGGGAACAGAAGTCACAATACCAGAGAAACAACCAAAAACTGTCACCAAGGGGGAGGCGAGATGTTATAGGCATAGGCTTTAGAGATGACTTCAAAAAATGATGACCAGAAAGGAGCAATTTTCGGACAGGACCAAAACATATGAAGGGAAGTAGCTGGAGTCTGTTTGCATCTATCACACGATGGGTCTATGTCTATGTTCGGAAATATTTTTGCTAGTTTAACTTTTGAAAAATGTAACCTGTGTAACACTTTGAATTGTATTAGGGAGTGTCTTGAACATATAGAAGACGAATGGACCCTGGTAAGAGCCATATCTCACTCTTTGTCAGACAGCTGGGCACTGTCGTGGAAAATTTAACAATAACCTGCAACACACCCAGCGAGCTTGATTTGAAGTGGGTTTAATAAACACATTGCGATGTGGAGAGAGCATCCCAGTGAAACACCGGGACCACCTCCGGATTGTGGCCACCGCCCACACAGACAATGAACATTCCACAACCTCACATGTTGGCCCCTCTCACAGGGGGCTATAACTCCTCCCTCACAGAGAGAATTATGACCTTGTTTTCTGCTTGGCTGTCACCTAAGGATTTACATCCCTGATAAGCAGAAGGAGTCTCACTATCTGTTTAATGTCTCCCATTACAATGGCCTCACTGTGTTAACTTTCCACATGCATGTAAACTAGTGACAGGAGTGCTCTTACTATAGTAAAGTGAGAAAGTGATATTACATAACTAATGTGATATGATTAAATATGTGATAAATACATGAGAAAAGAAATCTGCCACCACAGCACCCAAATCATTCTCCCACTGTTCTCGAATGTATGAAATAGACAGGTTATATGTCTTAGTTACATCAAGCTGCTCTCTCATAAGAACCCGTTGTTAAGATAAGGAAGTTTTTAGGTGTGTGATATATTTCCTATTTTATCATTAAATCTCCCAATTTATTAACTGTTTCTGTAAAAGACCCTCTTCCCCAGTGTTATTAGGGATTGATTTTTTGCAACAGAATTATAGATCTTTCCTCTCTGTCTATGCAGCGTACTGTACTCTTTACTATTGTAGGGCCATCAGCCCGTTTAAAAGGTGTGAACCCTCTCCAAGGCATTTACAATTATCTTTACTGTGCCCACATCAGTGATTGGGGAAACCAAAACAACCACAACTCTGGAAGAACGACTTCCTTCTTTAGTGCTTCCAGCATGTTTGAGGCCGATCAAAATCCCTCAATGAAATGGGATAAACCAAAAATCCAATCTTTACGGTGTCACATGTGTCAAAATTGAGTACACATGTCAAAAGAACTCACAACTGTTGTTACTATTGTTAAATTCTCCCAATTCTTTCGATCTTTGGGCTGAAGGATGGACAATATTCGGTGTACAAATGCTCAATCAACAATCTTTTATTAAATACAATTGAACACTTTATGAGCACAAACCATCCGGATGGGGAGACATGCATGAAGAGGGTCACAGCAAATCTCAAACTGGTGGAGGGTTACTCAAACTCTTATAGCCTCTAGTGGCCCCCACCTAGTCATAAAAACCTAAACATTCACATTCTTTCTAACTCCTAGCGAGCCTGACTTATGGCCTTGGCTCCCTATTTTGTCTGCCTTCAACAACGGTGGGGGTGTAGTCTCCCGTGGAATGTGCTCTCTGTCTCCTCCACTATGAGAAAAAGCAAGGTCCTGACTCTCTGAAAACCGTGTTTCTTATAACTCAGCAGTATAATGCATCATAAACAATATCATTCATTCACACTGAATCAGCAGTCTAACGTAATACAAATCAGTTTAATAACTGTAATAGTTATCACCTTCTTCTAATTCAGGAGAATACTACAAACTAAAACTACATAATGATTTCACAATCTTTAATTAGGGGTATAACATGTCATAAGCTCATATTATAATCCCACACTATGTTTACTCAGACAATGAGGGCCTAATGCACTTACGCATCAGGAACTGACATGCTAGATAATCAGTCTACCTACCCTACAAAATGCACACAAGTTGCTGTAAAACTTGCATGCTATAATTACTCCAATCACTTTTACTCATGCTCAGGACTCTAACAGAGTTTGTGATGTTCGGAGAATCATGTAAATGCATATAATTTATAAAATGATTATTAACGTCACAACAACAACCTCCGTAACTTGAAAACACACTAAGCTTTCCAGGGAAACTGATTGGCTGTTTTAAGCAGATGTGATCTGCATTCATTCGCTGATCCCTCTTGGGTGGCACAGAGTCTCACTCTGCAGTCGCTGAGTTGGAGCTCAGCACGCTCTTGTTGGAGGAGGGGGCTCTTTTCAGCCCTCACCCTCTCGTTCCAACGCAGCTTTATGGTTATTGCTGTGGTTCTGGAATCTTCTCATGATGACTAGTAGGGCCCCAAACCGCATGACCTTTGACCTTAACCACTGCCTGGGCTGTCAGCTCTGTTATGAATGGTCCCTGTTCTTGCTGGGTCTCTGAAGACTTCTGATCAGCACGCAGACTCAGTCAGGAGATTCCACCCTTTGGATGATTTCTTCCAGCAATACTCTGGCTGCTGCACCTGTATCTCTTCACTAGGAGGAAAAACTTCTAACCATTTAGAAAACACGTCAACCATAATAATAATAATAATGGATTGCATTTATATAGCACTTTTCGAGACCCTCAAAGCGCTTTACAATGCCACTATTCATTCACTCTCACATTCACACACTGGTGGAGGCAGCTACAGTCATGGGCAGACTGACAGAAGCGAGGCTTCAAACCACATTTTCCTTTCAGTTCAGTGAAGTTTACTTATAGATCATCAAAACCTTATCTGAACATGGACTTAACCCCCTGTAGAGGTTTAATACCTGTACATGAACGGTTAATCCCACAAATCACGGTAAAAAGCCATGGACAAAAACACCATGAAAAAACTCATGGAAAACATAGAAAACATTGTTTAAACCTAGAATCCCTCCGTTTGACACGTGGTCTCTCCCATGAGTCAACTCATCAGAACTAGGAAGCCCATTGTAATCTAGAGAAGCTCACCTTATATTTGCTCTCAATTAAAGTATTTTATAACACTTTTACTCCCGATCTTGCAGGCCTGCTTTTAAATCATCAACACACAAAATATCACCCCCAGAGGGATGATACCTGGCAGTTTTTTTTCCCCTAAGTGCACTGTTACAAACAAAACATATTAGGCCTTGTTCAGGACATGTCTAAATATATATAAAAAATAAACCTGTGTTTCTCTTACAAAAAGAAAACAACCCTAACCTATCTGGCAAAATCAGCCTGGTACTAAAACCAACAAACAAACAAACCAAATCTACCAGAAATCACAGGAAAAGTTTTGCTTTCTGGTGACACAACATGCTGTAGGGATTAGAACCTGCCATGCAGTGTTGCAGTCACTGCTTCTGTTCATGTTCCCCACATCATATTTACGCCTTTAGACGAAGAAGAACACCCACTAGAATACCCAAACTGAGTTTCTAGGAACCTGCACCCAATAATTGCAGCAGTAAGGAAGCCAGGCTTTCCCTGTTGGTCCGCTTGAAAATCCTCCCAAATCAAAACAGCTCACCGTTGCAGATCCTTTTCAGTGCCTCTCTTGGTTCTTTTAAAAATTTAGTCTGACAAAAGCCAAATGACGAATTAGCGCTTCTCTGCGCTACTTAATTTGGATTGGCTGTTCTTTTTTTTTTTTTAAGAGTCCAAGAGAGATGAGGCCTATCGCAATAGTTTAATTTTTCTATTGAGAAAAAGTTATTTCGCAATACATTTCGTTATTGTTCTATCGCCCAGCTCTAATGCTTATCCTACAAAATCTGTCTCTCGCTCTCCCTCTGTCTGTCTTTCACTCACTCACACAGACACACACCACCACTGTCAACTTTGCTAAATTACTAATGAAAAACATTGACCAGGCAGCTGTGATTGAGCAGCAATGTCCATCCAACTCTTTTCATGGTTGTTGTAGTCGTGATAATTTTGTGAGGCCACATTGAAAAGCCTCGGATACGGAAGCGTAGAGCTGCCACCCAGGCAAAAGAAAAGTGAAAAGTATATTGTTTAACAATATACCTTTCATGTTTTTTAACAATATAATATCACATTATTACAATATACAGAATTATCACATTCGTACAATATAAATATTATATAGGCTACATCGCAGCTCCAGTCACGCTTCCATCACAGTCTTTCTCGTCTTTTCCCAGAGTAACAGCCCAACAGGAGGATCTATTGGCTAGCACTGCTTCGCCTTGCACGCATTCTTTTTTTAAACTTAATCTGGAATTCACTGCAAACTGTTTGTGTGGGATATGAACGACAAGATTTTGTTTTTCTACAAGAGTTAGTAAAAAAACATCTCCAGTGTGATCAAATCTTCTTGCCAAACATCCGCAGCTTGGCAGTGTATACAGCACTATAATGAAGAGACCCAATTCTTTTGAAAACCATACATCTTTCCACAGGTCTCAACTTCATCAGACATCACCTAGACACAAAGCTGGATGATGCCAGCGCAAACAGCAGCCTAACCGACTAAGATGATAGATCCATGGGGTCAGGAAAGCCAGAAGCAGGGCTGGAGCGGTACCTTTCATGTCCATTCACTGGAGGTGTGGATCCATTGCATGGCGTTCCTCACATCAAGAAGCTGTCGATCAAAGTCAACACAGCTCTTCCTGCATCAGGAGCTTGTGAAGGACTTCTCAATCATGCAGGACTCCTGTTCACTGCTAAACAGTCACAGCTTCACAGAAAGAACCTTGAGAGCAAACTGCTGCTGAAGCTTAACCATCACCTCACTGAGTGAAGAAATGGCACATTTTTGCTAAATATGCAGAAATAGATTCACACCCATACAATTTATGGTAAACTGAGCTGGCTTGTATGTACATGAGGAAGATGTCTCGTTCTGTTTTCTCTGAGGTTGCTGTGCCATTTGGAGCAAAAATGAATATAAAGTTTACAGCAAATCTTGTCACTGGAAATTGTTTGCACTGTTTATATATTTATATTATTTACTGCAGGTATTGGTGAAAAAAGCTTGTTTGAAAAATGTTGTGAAAATCTGGAAATTAGAATTGTTGTGCTTTATTTTGTTGATGTTTTTACATATATTCCTTTTGAAAATACTAAAATTTGTATATTTATTTATTTTTGTTTGTCTGATAGCATTTATAAAATAAATCGGACATTTCAAACAGTTACTCGCTACTTGAGTAGTCTTTTCACCAAGTACTTTACTCTTACTCGAGTAACTTTTTTGAAGACTACTTTTCACTTTTACGTGAGTAATAATATTTCAAAGTAATGCTACTCTTACTTGAGTACAATTTTTGGATACTTGACCCACCTCTGTAACCGGGCATGATCAGAAATGACGATTGGATCATATTTACAGTCTGTAATAGCACTCAGTAAGTAGGGGCCACATCTGTCTCCGGAGTCTGCACCTTGGGTCCTTTTCCTGCCTGCACACAGCCGTCACATAACAGGTCTTAGTAAAGATTGGGAAGAGCGATCCCAAACAGAATCCATTACCAGGTTGTAATCCCCAGACATAACCAGATGATAACTATCCAGATTGGGAATGGAGCTTAGCATTAGCGCTCAGCCTGAGCTGGAGGTTTAAGGGTCAAGGGTCTGCGAGCCAGAGGGGTCTGCTCAGCCAGAGCTGGAGGTTTGAGCTCTGGGGGTCTGCGTGCCAGATGGGCTGCTTAGCCCAAACTAGAGGTTTAAGGGCCGAGGGTCTGTGCGCCAGAGAGGGCCATTCAACCCAATCTGGGGGTTTGAGCTACATGGGTCTGCACACTAGAGGTGCCCGCTCAACCTGAGGTGGAAGTTTGAGCGCAGAGGATCTGCGCACTGGATGGTCCCACTCTGCCTGAGTCGGAGGTTTGAGCACCGGGGGTCTGCGAGCTGTCCATACCTGCCACACCTGCACACCCGCTTCCTCATCCAGCACCGACTGCACCGCTGCTTCCGAGTCCAGCAGCGAAACACCAGCCATCAGCCAAGATCAATAATCACTGGCCACTTTCCAGGCCAACAGCTAAGGAGCTGTTGAGAGCCACCGGAGCCATTATGTCATCACTGCCACTGGACCCAGGGCAGGCCGGTTGATCTGTAACACCATTGTCACTGGACCCGGGGCAAGCTGCCTGAGCCGCAATGCTGCTGCCACTGGTCTCATCACAGGCCGCCTAGACTGTTTTGGTGCCACTGGACCCATGGGAGGCCGCCTGAATGGTCTTGCTGGATTTGCCACCAACCAAGTTGGCCACAAGAACTTGGCTTGTTGGACTGTGTGCCGCTGCTGCTGGAGGTGCAACCGGGTTTTTTAATTGTTTGGACTAAGGCTCTGATATTGTTTTGAGTCCTTCGTCCTGGAAATCCCCCCCCCCCCAAACCAGGCACCTTCAGGCCTGCTGGGGGGTTCATTCATTATGCAAATGTAGTGTGTCTGTGAAGGTTCTCAGTCATCCAGGTCATCGTAGTCAAAGGAGCTTGCAAAGAAAAGCGTCTGGACTTCTTTAAGTTACTTGAAGATGTTTCACCTCTCATCCGAGAAGCTTCTTCAGTTCTAAGGTCAAATGGTGGAGAGTCCCAGATATAAACCTAGTGGGAGTGACCCCCCACAGAAGGACAAAAGGACCCCCTGATGACTTAACTTAAAGAAGTCCAGACGCTTTTCTTTGCAATGCAAATGTAGTGTTTATAAGATTGGAGAAACCTGCAGTCAGCTGAGACTGAAGAAGTCTCTGGGATGAGTGACGAAATGTTTGTCCCACTGAAAACGTTACGTCCAGATGAACAGAATCAACTTCTGGGATTTCCTTACCTGGATGATTGAGCATGCATCAAGATATTACCCACAATTACTTAGGTACACGGGAACAAAGGGACAGCAAGTCAGTTTTATCATAAATGACACATATATATGACTTACAATAAGAATATTTTTATTGCAACATAAAAAAATGTAGGTTTGTCTCTTCATGGAGCAAAACACACTCACATCCTGTAAGAAAACACAGACCACTGAAAACTTTACACATGGGTAAGAAAATATTTAGTTTTCCACATACTGCCTGTTTCAAAATGACACAAATTTATCAATTTACCTTTTTTTTCTTACTGTAACATTAAAAATTGCAGGAGGGGTTGTGTCTTTGTGGAGCAAAACAGACTCACACAATATTGTAAGACAATAGAGCCCATTTAAAACACATTTCATGTGAGTTACAACAGAAGTGCACTCACACTGATAATTACCTCACGATGAATAGCCAAATAAACACGGGGTCCCCAATCCCAGTCCACGAGGGCCGGTGTCCCTGCAGGGTTTAGAGGTGTCCTTGATCCGTCATAGATGATTTAAAAATGTTAAATTATCCCCTTCAACATGTCTTGACGTTGTCCAGAGGCCTGGTAATGAAGTAATCATGTGATTCAGGTGTGTTGACCCAGAGTGAGATCTAAAACCTGCAGGGACACTGGCCCTCGTGGACTGGGATTGGGGACTCCTAAAATAAACAGTAACAGGTCTGATAGTTTGACCCAGAAGGTGAACTGTTCTGACATTTTGTTTTTCTTGTGATCAGATGATGGGAGTAATGTTTGCTCTGTATGCTGTTTGTGGACACAGCCAGTGAAGTGTAACTTGCTAAACTTGGAACACAAGCTGAATTCTGTGAAGCCTGATCTCAAGCTTTTTAAGTTTGACGCAGCATCCAGAAGAACTTTTGTTCAGACCCCTGTTTCTCCCACTGTGTTCAAATGAACCCCGTCAGGGTAATGTCTAGGGCTGCCACGATTAGTCGACTAGTCACGATTACGTCGACTATCAAAATCGCCAACGACTAATTTAATAGTCAACGCGTCATTTGAAGCTTTGTAAGATCCCAAAAGACGCAGGAATAAGTAGTAGGATTTAATAACGGACTGAAACAGAAAACGGCAGCACTGCATGAAGAAGGATGACAGCTGCCATTAAACCCCGAAGAAGAAGAAGCTGTGTCCCAGAATTCATAGCGTGGCCCAGCTCAGTTTCCAACAATGGCAGCAGCTAGTCAGTTTTATTCTTATCATTCTTTCTGGGTCACAAAGTAAATGTTTAACATATTTTCAGGCGAGAATGTAGCTGTGTAAACTTCAAATATCTGCTCACTTTATCAAGACACCACATTTTTTTGAAAGTGCTCCGACGTTTTCGGAGACTTCGATAGCTAGCCGGGGTTACAGGCTCCCTGGAGCCGGTGAGAACACCGGACTCCCGGCAAATGGTTTCCAAACCCACCGCCATCTTTTGCTACTCAGGTTAAACATGATATATAAGTCACTTAGATAACTTAAAAATGTTACTGTTCTGCTTTTTTTCAGTATTTTATTTGTTCCTGAGTAAATCGGTTTGGCTGAGATTAAAGTTATAGTTTTTACACAGCTGAATAAACATCAAGCAGACAGCTGATTATCAGAAATGTGAGATGCTCGAGAATATACTCCGGTGTCCTGTTATATTTTAGATAGCAAGGAGTAGGGATGGGTATCGTTTAAGTTTTATCCGATACCGGTGCCAAACTGGTACTTTTGAAACGGTGCCGGTGCTTAAAGAATGGAGAACACAAAATTGGTCCAAAAACCTCTCATGTTTAACTGTTTTCCACTTTTTCTTTGTTCATTTTAGCCTTTTTGGCCAGGGTGAAGGGAGTATCTGCCATCAAACAAGAAGACAGCCGCATGTAGCTATGATGATGTTTGCTAGTTCACCTTACCTGCATTAATGTAATAATGTGGTTAGCCTACTCAACGTAAATTACACACGAACAACATTAAGCTACTCATGCAGAGAAGCACGGCTGCTGCTGCATCATCATCCGTCATCATTTCTGCTACACTGGCAGGGCTAGGGGCCAGGACTCCCCTCTTCGGGTTTTTGGAGGATGTTGCTAACTCCGGGTCTGATAACAGGCACCACACCCGCAGTAGATGTGCTCGGTGTGAGGTCTCACAGCAAGCTCTCAAATACGGCGCATTTTTCGGCTTTAAAAAAAAACGCTATGCGTCGCCAGGTGTTTCATCGGATTCGAGGTGTTACCTCCTTTGACAGTATCAAAGTATCACCTTAAAGCACTTGTTGCAGGCTGCTGAGTTTGCATATTTTGCTGTGAAGTACAGCCAGACTTTTCACCGCTTTGCCTTGGGCATTTTTAATCTGTAGCTCTGCTCTAAAAGAACGTACGTACCTGGACCCGCCTACTATCCTCAGAAACGTAAAATGATTGGCTAGAATCTAAAGTGTATGACATCTCAGGAAAATAAAAGCACCGAAATAAGCGCTTCTTTTCGGTCTGGTTACTACCGTTTATGTCAGAACTGGTGCCGTCATGGCACCGGATACAGGTACCCATCCCTAGCAAGGAGTTTATTAAACTTCACCGAAACAATCTGCACATTTCATTAAAATTTAATAAACTATCACCTTGTCTCTATTCTTAGTTAGCACAGACCTTAAACACTTAAAGCTGTAAGCTCATGATAGTTATATAAGAGCAGATGCATGCTGTACATTTTACGTCCAATGGATGCATGATCTGATTAGTCGACTAATTGCAAAAATAATCGGTGACTAGTCGACTATCAAAATAATCATTTGTGGCAGCCCTAGTAATGTCCCATTGGTCTTCCACTTTTCTCAGAGGAGGACACTTTGTGGGTTTTCTGATGCCTCAATAGATTTGTTTTATGGATGAAAGACTTTCCACAGTGACCACATACAAATGATTTAACTCCAGAGTGGGTGAGCTGATGTGATTTTAAGCCAGTCATGTGAGTAAAAGCCTTTCCACACTGACCACATACAAATTGTTTAGCACCAGAGTGGATCAGCTGATGTGATTTTAAGCCAGTCATGTGAGTAAAAGCCTTTCCACACTGACCACATACAAATTGTTTAGCACCAGAGTGGATCAGCTGATGTGATTTTAAGCCAGTCATGTGAGTAAAAGCCTTTCCACATTGACCACATTTAAATGATGTAACTCCAGAGTGGATGAGCTGATGTGATTTTAACCTTTCGATCTCAATATAAGCCTTTCCACAGTCACCACATACAAATTGTTTAGTACCAGAGTGGATAAGCTGATGTGATTTTAAGGCAGCAATGTGAGTAAAAGACTTTCCACACTGCTCACAGCTGAAGGGTTTAGCTCCACTGTGGATAAGCTGATGTCTTTTTAAGTTACTAACGTAAGCAAAAGCCTTTCCACACTGATCACAGGTGAGAGGTTTATCTCCACTGTGGATGAGCTGATGTACTTTTAAATTGCCTATCTGAGTAAATGACTTTCCACACAGATCACAACTGAATGGTTTCTCTCCACTGTGGATGAGCTGATGTCTTTTTAACCTATCAATCTCAGTAAAAGAATTTCCACACTGATCACAGGTGAAAGGTTTAACTTCACTGTGGATGCCCTGATGTCTCTCTAAGTGATCTCTATCCGTAAAAGACTTTCCACACTGATCACAGACAAATGATTTACCTCCAACATGGATCATATAATGTCTCCTTAAGTGACCTTTCTGAGTAAAAGACTTTTCACACTGATCACAGTTGAAAGCTTTAAATCCAGTGTGGACGACCTGATGTGTTTTTAAGCTCCATCTATGAGTAAAGGTCTTTCCACACTGATCACAGCTGAATGGTTTCACACCGGTGTGGATCAGCTGATGTGATTTCAAGTGACCAATCTGAGTAAAAGCCTTTCCACACTGATCACAGCTCAAGCTTCTCTCCTCCCTGTTGGCGCGCTTGCGTCTTCTGGGCTGCTTCATAGCAGGAAAAGTCTTTTCCACAGGGATCGCCGCTGGCTCGTCTTTACTTTCTGGTGCTGGATGTTTTTGGTTGATGTCATCCATGTGCTGAGGTTTGGGCCTGCTTTCACTTCTTTCTCCTGTAATGACAAAGAACCAAAACAGTGACATCAGGTCTATATCTTCAGCTCATCCACAAGTGCCCCCTCTTACCTCACAAAGATAAACAGTTTCACCATCTGCCAAACGTCTCAGGTGCCTGGGGACGCTATGCTGTGGTAAATATTTGAAGTGAGCTCATTTTGGGGATAAAAGTAGTAAAAGTTCAACTTGTGAATAAAATATTGGCTTGTGTGACTTCAAAGTTTTTTAGTTTTTACTTTGTTCAAATCTGAAGAACATCACACTTACAATGTGCAGTTCAGGTTGTATGTGTGAGAGCTGTACAACCAAATCCACACTGGCTCAGATTTGCCTCTGATTAACCACGAGGGTGTCACAGTTATCAAAGTCTGCAGACACTGTCAGCTGCAATCAACACCTTTTATTATAATGCACAGGTGAGTTATAATGCATCTCCACTAGAAGATGGTCCCCTGTTATCTAGTTTTTCACAGGCAAGCGTGGGTGAGAGTCTACAGCTTTCCACCCCCCAAGGACACGTAGTCTAATGCCTTTATTTTTCATGGCCATGTCCACTTAATACTGCACTATATGGTTATATGGCATTTTAGTTAATATACAGCATAGAATTGAGGCACTTCAAATATTTTCATCTCAACACCTCCTCCCTGGAGATAAGGAGGAGTCTCACTATCTGCCTAATGTCTCATGGTGCCTGGGAGTGTCAGTCCAACTCACTCACAATACCCATCTGTGTGTGGAATAACATATTTGATGTTTTCCTATATGTAGAACAAAGTCGCACAAAATGTACTATAGATATTACTAAAGTGATATTGTCAAAACATATGATCAACACATAAAATAAAGAAATCTCCATCACAAGAGTTAGCAGCTTACACAAGAAAAGACGTCAGAAAGAATATGAAAGAAGAAACGTGGAAAAGGAAAACAGAGGATTTTTAATGAAGTCATGATCACTCCACAGACATCACCTTCATATGAAGGGAAACAGAGAGTGTAACTCAAATGATAAAACATTAATGTACTGAGGCAGACAAACAGAGAGGCTAAACAGAAGGCAGAAATCAAATCAAAATGAGCTAAGAGAGAGAGACCCTGTAGAAAATGATGAAGTTAAGCAACCAGTGTAGTTATAACTGACTTACTCTGGATCTCCTCTCAGACTCAGGAGGGGGCGAGCGGGCCGGCTTTGTAGTTGGAGTCGGACCAGCAGAGACAATGAGCTCACTGACCTCCACTCCCCAAGTCAGTCACCACGAGGACAAGTTCTTTGTTTAGAGATGATTTAATCCAAGCTCACCAACAACATCACTCAGCTGTCCTCGTCAGAACTAATGAAATAAAAGCAGTTACATTTAGAAACGTCAGTTTACTAAACATAAAAAAATTGCTCTTTTAGCCTCGCTCACATGTTCTGTAAAGATTAAATGACTTAAATCATCACGTGGTTTACAAAAACACATTGTTAATCTCAGCAAATAAGTGCGCATCCAGAAATAACTGTTTTATCTCGTTTGACATGGAAACTTAAAATTACAAAGACACACTGAACGCACCTTCCTACCAGCTGTAACCTAACAGGAGAACGTACGTTCGTCTTCGCAGCTGCGATACATACCTGACAAATTGCCGTTCATCAATTAGATTTAACACGACGCTTCTCCACAATACTTTGATGCGGGTTCTTCAAAAAGTGCCCATTTTTAAAACGGCGGAAAGACACAGCAAAGAGCACAGTACGCACACTCCTCCTTCTTCTTCGTCTCCTCCCCCTGCTGCTTCTTCTTCTTTTCTTTTTTTTACAAACCTTTATTTAAACATCAGTACAATACAAACTAGAGTTAAACAGTACTATACTAAAGGTGTTATGCTTACAAAAAATGTATACAATAAACAAACAAATAAACATTATTCAGAACCTACAGGGGGAACCTGCTAGGGGGAAAAGTTTAACTGATTAAAGCAAAGAGTAAAGTGATTGAAGGATCTTCATTTTTTTTACACACAACCATAGTTTTTATAGCTTTTGGGTTAGTAGAGTTCTTAATTGAATTAAGATATTGCACAAGCTCATAGGAAAATACATAAAAAGAGGGATGTCTTCCAAAACGTTTGGATTTGTGAATATGACATTTAGCCATTAAGATTAACAAGTTAATCACACATCTGTTGTTGTCAATGTTGAAATGTCTTTGGTGTTTTTGTAGACCAAATAATACATAGTTCCAAAACAGTACAAATCCTTTAAATACATTTTCTGAGATAAAAACACATAATCTCGGCCAAAAGTCTTGCACAAGGTTACAAAACCAAAAAAGCTGCATAGTAGATTCCTTGCACTTTTGACAAAATCTGCAGTTTGCATCAATGTCTAATTTGAATTTGCTGTGAAGATAATCTTTAGATGGGTAAATTCTGTGTATTAATTTATAATAAATGTCTTTAACTTTGTTGGTAATTAAAAACTTCGTCTTCCAAACTTCGTTCCACATAATATCGACAGGCAACCGGTTCCAGAAAAAAAATTACATACGGTTCTGTGGTTATACTATCCTGAAATAAAGATCTGATAGATTTGTTGTTGTTTTTAGAATTCTTAGAAAAGCACATCTTCCAACAAAAGTTTATAATAAAGATGCCAACGGCCTGTGGAATGAAGTGATGTTAGGTTTATTCTTAAAAAGCATACAAACCTGTGATGGTTTTGAGCCAAATGTTTTTGTATAATCATCACGATTTACAGCTAAATTATTAAATATAGACAAAATGTTTTATAGGAAAAAAGCATACCATTGGAATTGAATAATTGGTCGACTAAAACAATATTATTCCTAAACCAACTCCCTAAGAAGAGAGATTTTCTTTTATATAAGATATCCTTGTTATTCTACATATAATAACTGTGTGGACTAAAGTTCTGCTTCTATATAAGAGTCCATGTTAAAAAAAAAAAAAGCTTGGCGATGAAAAACAGAGGTTTTTATGGGGATTTTATGAATATTAAAATTACAAGTAAGGAAAAAATCAGTGCCACCTAACTTAGAAAACATGTACATAGGTATATATAGTATTCCAAATGGATGTAGAATTAGTAATTCGATTTTTTTAACCAATTTATTTTGAATGTGTTATTAAGAGTGTGTTATGGATTCAAATATTGGGGATGGATACAAGAGGAAAACCAAAATAACAACACTGGTCCGGCCGGGTTGAGTCAAACGATGATTTTAATGATCACACGCGTGGGAGATGGACACCGTACGCAGACAGCATCAGATCTCAAAATGGTGGAGCATTGATCAAACTCTTATAGCCTCTAGTGGCCCCCACCTTATCATAAAAGCCTAAACATTCACATGCTTTCTCTCACACAGCGCCTAAGCTACGACCTTGGCTCCCTGTTTATCTGCTCCTGCTGAGATGGGGCAGAAAACTCCAGTATATTCTGTTCTCTTCTAATCAGACAAATAAGGCGATGACTTTCTGCGAACAGTATTTCTTATAACTCAGCAGTATAATGCATCATAAAACAATATCATTCATTCACAATAAATCAGCAGTCTAATGTAATGCAAATCGGTTTAACAAATGTAATAGTTATCAGCTTCTTCTAATTCAGGAGAATAATGCAAACTAAAGCTACATAATAATTCACAATCTTTAATTAGGGGTCTAACATGGCATAAGGTAATATTATAATCCCACAAGTGTCAGAATCTAACACAGTAAGTCCTCCATTGACACAGGAGTTCATAAGAACTGTTTTTTTAATGTAGTGTGTCCTATTTTTCCAAGTAAAGTTGAAAAGTAACTTATCAACCTCTTTTATGATTTTATTATCAAGGTAAAATGCCAATGCAGCATAATAAGACGAGAGATGCAAACTAAAGCAGATGCATCTGCTTTAGTTTTTAATACTCTGCCTTTTAATGATAAATCTCTTAAGAGCCACAGAGTAAATCTGTGTTTGAGTTTCACTAGAATAAGATAGAATTTTGATCAATTCTTCTTTCCTGGTTTTTGGTTATTCAAATACCTAAATAACGAACTTCTTGTTTTATTGGAAGGTTACACAAAGCTGTTTTTGAACATTCTTTTATTGCCATAAGTTCACATTTAGGAATATTCAAGTACAATCCAGAAACTTTAAGAAATGTTGAGATTGTTTCAATAGCAATAGAAATTTGATACTCATCTTTTAGGAATAATGTAGTTTCATCCGCTAACTGTGTTATGAGTAAATCTTTGCCTATTAGCGATATGCCTTTTACATTGCTTGAACAAAGTAAGCAGATTTCCCTTCTTCACGTGCTTTCTTTATAATGGGCCACAGCTTCAGTCTGTTTTCTTTGTCCTCTCTCATCAGGTTTTCAGTGAACCGCAGATGATTATTTTGAAGGAAAGGATTGTTCTTGGCAGCTTTCAATCCATGAACTGGATGATGATCCCTAAGGGTTTCCGGTAATTTTGTTTAGGTTTCCCCACTCGATGAGCAATGTCTAAGATCTTGGGAAGCTTTTCCTTTTCTGCTGGCAGAAAAGGAAAAGCGGTTGTAGCGTTCAACTTCAGAAATGTATTCGTCACATTTCTGTGTAAGCATTTCATTATTCTCAACCCTCTTCTCAATGTCCATAAACTTTTTTTTCCTTTGGTTTCAACGTAACTTTATTCTTTCATGAGTTATTTAGAAGATTCTTTTTGTTGTTGTTGTTGTTGTTGTCCCATTTGGATCTTTACCCATCAGAATTGTTGTCTTAAGGCCAAGAAAGATGCCAAGCGGATTTATTTTACCAAGTGGATCATCATGGCCTTGCCATATTGGTCCATTTGATTGACCTTTATTATAATTATGTATTTATTTTATTTTCGGTTGCTACAAACGGGACAGACATGACTGGGGGATAGGACAGGGAGAAAGAATGAAAGAAAGAGAGGGAGAGAAAGAAAACCAAAGGGGAGAAGAGACGGTGAGAAGGGGGGAAGAAAGAAAGAAAAACAAACAAAACACCTGGATCACCTGTATGGAGAAAAAAAAAACAGAAGAGAAAACAAAAAAAAAAAGGGCAACATGATAAATGCAGCACCATCACAATAAACTAGTGAACACCCGTGTGTACACCTGTGTGCACACCTGTGTGGATCAGCATGCTTGTATTCCAAAGGTTTCTCCATGTAACGATCTGCTAGGGAGTGTGGGGAGCCATAGCCCCGTCCCCCAAGGCATGAAGCAGGTATGGAGGAGATCCAGGCCCCAGACATCCAGAGACCCCAGAGTACGAGGACCCGATGAGGACCACCAAAAGAGGGGGGGGGGGGGGGGGGGGGGACCGTGTGTTAAAAGCCAGGGCATAAAACTGTTTCTTTAGTAGTGATTTAAATTCATCAAGTGTTTGTGAAGATCTAACATCTAAGAGAAGACTATTCTAAAGTCTGGGACCTGCCACAGAGATGGCAGAGATTTGAGATTAGTCTGTGGGATGTGCAGCATTAACCTTGAGTGACTACACATGGTTTTTCCTGGAGCATAAACACAAAGGAGCTCAGACAGGTCAGAGGGGACTTTGGCGTTGAGTGACTTAAAAACAAAAAGTAAAAGTTTTAGTTGGATCCTGTAGGAGACAGGAAGCCAGTGTAGGTAAAATAAAAGTGGGTTTATATGCTCTCTCTGTTTGGTACCAGTTAGCAGGTGAGTACCTGCATTTTGGACCATCAGAAGACGATGAATGGAGGCCTGGTTGAGACCAAAATACAATGAATTGCAGTAGTCCAATCTGCAAGTAAGGAAAAGGTGAATGACACGTTCGAAGACATTCGCGGGGAGGTACGGTGTTACCTTGGCTAGCTGTCTTAACTGAAAGAAGCAGGACTGGACTACTGTACTCACCTGCTTATTCAATTTAAAAAAAAAACATCGAGGTAGACAAGGTAGGTTTTTTATGTGTGTCTTATAGTTGGAGGAAAGGGGGCAGAGTGCTATTGATGTGATTATTGACAATGTTGCCGACAATGATAACTTCAGTTTTGTTTTGGTTTAGCTGTAGAAATTTTATAGACATCCACTGTTTGATGTCATCAAGGCAGCGTAATAAAAGCTGTGGACGGTGTGACCCTGCTTTTAAAGGCAGATAAATCTAGAAATCATCAGCAAAGCAGTGGAATAAAATGTTGTAACGCGAAAAGTTGGAACCCAATGACAACAAATACAGTGCAAACAGGGCAGGACCCAAAAAAGAGCCTGGAGGTACAACATATTTAAGAGGTGCTATTTTAGAGCTAGGGGCCCATATATTTTGCTTTTTTTCCCTGCCTGTCCTGTTTGGTTCTTTTGCCATCAGAATTATTGTCTAAAGGCAAAGGAAGATGCCCAACAGATTTACTTTACCAAATGGACCATCCCACCTTGCCGTATTGGTGTATTTGATTCACCTTTGCTTTTATTGTTTATTTTATTTTATTTTCACTTGCTACACACGGGACAGACATGATTGGGTGAAAGAAAAGCCCCAGGCTCCAGGACCCGACAAGCAGCCACCAGGAGTGAGCCGGTGTGTACCTGGACGCCCATCCCCGGACACAAAGAACCACCAATGCACTGATGTCTGAGGGGATCTTCCACCGGCAGGGGAAGTGGTGGGGGGAGATAGGCCTCCAAACCATGGAGGGCCTGAGATGTTCCTAGACAGGTGGCATCTGATATCCGACCTGACATATCGACACAGACATACAGGCACACACAGATACAAACATCCATTCCCACCCTCATGCTCTCATACGCGATTACTCAACACTCACCCAAAAGTGGAGACAGACATAAATAGACACATTACACACAATCACACTCCCCAAGCGTACTCTATACCCCAGGTCTAGGTACTCTTGCCTTGGAGGTGGAAACTGCACCCAGACACAGGTGGTGACACCCTCTTCCCTGGGGTTTAAGCAGAGAAGCAGACCGCCCCGACTCCGCAGCTGCAGGGAGGCCCCACACTCCAGACCCCAATTGGACGGCCAACTCATCCTCCTAGCCCCCCCGCTCCAGCAGGTTGCAGAGAACGGGGGTGTGAGAAGACTCCAAATCTCTCTCTGCCCACTCATACGTAGTGTTGATGCATGTGTGTTCTAAGGTGCATTTAAACCCAGGAGGGCATTGAGCTACCTGCCAGAGAGCAGCAGGTAAGCGCATAGCCCCTCCTGATAGCCCTCAATGTCTATGTGTATTTAAAGTTGACAGGTGGGCAAGAGGTGAGGTGTACACCCTGATGGTCTTCTGGATGCCGTGTAGCGTGCCCACCCCCAAGATCCTATATGTATGTGTTATGAGAGTGTGAGTAATGTGAATGTCTAAGTTGTGGGATAAAATTGAGACACAGGCAGCCGGAAGGGGACAGAAGGGGGGGGATGCACCCTGGTGACACACCTTTACCCCAAGGCCCTGCATGTGTGGGTGATTGTGGTGGAGCGAGAAGAGGGAGGCAGCTGGAGATGGGGAGTGAAGGAAGGGGCAAGTGGCCCCTCCCTGGGCCCAGCACCTCCGCTGAACCCGGTAGGCATCCCCCTGGTGGGTTGCAGAGTATGGATACCATACACTGCAACCCACCAGGGGGATGCCTCCCTGGGCCCAGCAGCGCCGCCCGGCCCCACAGAGTCCGGGACAGCCCACCTGACCCCACCACAGAGAAAACTGCACCCAACCTGTCATCAACTCATCTTCCAGACTACACAAGACAATAGACACCAAGGCTGAGATCTTCCTCCACCTCTCCTATATCTCCCCCAGGCCAATATTAATGTAAAAAGACCTTCCTGACAAGTAGGGCAGAAACCACTGGAGGGCACATCCTTTTAGTCCAGGATGAAATTCTAGCTGTGATTACAGGATGTCATGGTTGACCGTGTCAAAAGCTGCTGACAGGACCAACAATAAAAGGGCAGCAGGGCTGTATTAAATTCGGTTCCTTGCATTCTTTTGGCGGGCTCAAAGTGGTCTAACTCAAAAAGTGATCTTTATTTTGCATTCCCGGGAATGGGGAGCTGTTAGGCGCTATCATGCACCCACACCTCTGAAAAAATCATAAGATGAAACTGTATGTGTCTAGTTTGGCTACGTCACACACACACCCTCAGTTTACTCAGTTCCTCTTTCTTTGTGTCAGATTTCCAGTGCAGCTCTGCACTGAACTTCCTCTTTTCTTTACTTCTCCTTTCTAAAGTCTGTTGCCAGGGCAACAGGGGCAATATATATTAAATACATGACAGCTGCCGGATTCCAAAGTTAAAAGAATATAATTAAAAATCCTTAAAAGTGCAGTCTCAGTGCAATTTAGTGATTTAAAAATATATTGGAATTTTTCCGAGATCTTGTTAAAATCAAGGTGGGCCTGCAAGTAGACAACTTTCACCAAAACTGTAGACAGAAAAGTATGCTTTGAGATTGGCCGCGTCCTCATCCAGCACGGTCTGCACCGCTGCTTCCAAGTCTATCAGCAAAACACCAGCCATCAGCCAAGACCCATAATCACCGGCCACTTTCCAGGCCAACAGCTAAGGAGCTGTTGAGAGCCACCAGAGCCGTTATGTTGTCACTGCCTGAGCTGCAACGTTGCTGCCACTGGTCTCATAGCAGGCCGCCTAGACTGTTTCACTGCTGCTGGACCCGTGGCAGGCTGCCTGAACTGTTTTGCTGCTGCTGCTGGACCTGCGGGAGGCCGCATGAACAGCCTTGCTACTGTTGCCACCAATTACCACCAATCACTTATTTTCCACCCTAATTTACGAATAAATTCTTTACAAATCCTACCATGTGGATTCATGGATTTTTTTTTTCACATTCTGTCTCTCACAGTTGAAGTGTACCTCTGGTGCAAATTACTGACCTCTGTCATCATTTTAAGTGGGGGAACTTGCACAATCGGTGGCTGACTAAATACTTTTTTGCCCCACTGTATATCTTTGTTAAGTCTAATTGTTGAATGTTGTCATTGTGTTTCTTAAATTTGTTAGGTCTTAGTTCAATCTATAGGATCAAGCCAGTCCTTTGATCCTGACCACGTCTCCACCCACTCTGTGCTGGGGGAGGTTTTATTGCAGATGCACTCTCTCTGGAAGATCTGTTCCTTGTGATGTTGTTTCCTGCTTTTATGATCCTTTTGGTGAGCAGGAAGTCATGGACACACACACACACACACACACACACACACACACACGTTCTTGCACATGCATACAGATGTTTACACATACAGACACATAGTGTCTTGTTTTAGAACCATTTGGCGGGTTTACGGTGGGAGGCGCTTTTGCAATAAAAGGCAGCAAGCGGAGGCCGGATTTGGGGTCATTTTGTGGTAGATACCGATGAGGCCTCCTTTGCAAGCAAATCGATCGATCGCTGACTGTCTTGTTTTCCTCATGATGAATAAGTCCCTAGACTAGTGGAGCTTGTGGAAACACAGACCCAACAATCTTCTTCTCTTTCACTTCAATTGCTTCTTCTACATTGTCCAACTAGTCTCTATATACTATAATAATTTCTGTCTTTTCAATTGTGCCTACTTTTTTCCTGTAACGTTACGTTGATTATACCCTATAAACCTTATCTTTACTGTGTTTTATATTAAATCCTTTTAATCTCCTGTACTTCCTTCAAAGAAATTGTGTCCTCAGCAAATCCACATGTCCTGAGGATGCAGGAATCGGTGTTTGAAATCCTTGGAGATGCTGTTAAAGCGAATAGGGACCCACAAAAAGACCAGACACAAGAATCAAAAGGTCAAAACGGTCCACAAACATTCTCCATGGTGTTGCCAGAAGGTGGCACCACACCTAAGTTACAGTCAGCTGGGACCGCAGGCTGCAATTTTTCAGACAATAAGAAAGATGCGTTACATCTTAATTCATTTTATTCATAGGATAAAGTAAATGTGTTTACATATTGCCTGGTTAAATGACAGACATTTACGACTTACAGTAATAATATTTTCAGTGCAACATAAAAAAAAACATGGTTTGTCTCTTCATGAATCAAAACAGACTCACATCCTGTAAGACAACAGGGACCAATGAAAACACATTGCACATTGGTAAGCTGCAACAGAAGTGGCACAGCAGTGACACTGATAATTACCTCACGATGAATGGCCAAATAAACAGTAACGGATCTGATAGTTTGACCCAGAAGGTGAACTGTTCTGACATTTAGCCTTTTCTTGTTATCAGAAGATGGGAATAATGTTAAGTCTGTATGCTGTTTGTGGACACAGCCAGTGAAGTTTAACTTGCTAAACTTTTGCCAAAATATAAGACAACAAAGATGCACCAGTCAATTAAATGCATGAAACAAAATGGAACACAAGCTGCGATTCTGTGAGGCCTGATCTCAAGCTTTTTAAGTTTGACGCAGCATCCAGAAGAACTTTTGTTCAAACTCCTGTTTCTCCCACTGTGTTCAAATGAACCCTGTCAGGGTAATGTCCCATTGGTCTGCCCCTTTTCTCACAGGAGGACACTTTGTGGGTCTTTTGATGCCTCAATAGACTTTTGTTATGGATGAAAGACTTTCCACACTGACCACATACATTTTTTAGTACCAGAGTGGATGAGCTGATGTGATTTTAAGTGACAAATGCCAGTACAAGATTTTCCGCACTAGTCACGGCTGAAAGGTTTCTCTCCACTGTGGATGCGCTGATGCATTTTTAACCTATCAATCCCAGTAAAAGACTTTCCACACTGATCACAGATAAATGATTTAACTCCAACATGGATCATATAATGTCTCTCTAAGTGACCTTTTTGAGTAAAAGACTTTCCACACTGATCACAGTTGAAAGCTTTAAATTCAGTGTGGACGACCTGATGTGTTTTTAAGCTGGATCTATGAGTAAAGGTCTTCCCACACTGCTCACAGCTGAATGGTTTCACACCGGTGTGGATCCGCTGATGTGATTTCAAGCTACCAATCTGAGTAAAAGACTTTCCACACTGATCACAGCTGAATGGTTTCACCCCCGTGTGGATCAGCTGATGTGATTTCAAGTTACCAATCTGAGTAAAAGACTTTCCACACTGATCACAGCTGAATGGTTTCACACCGGTATGGATCAGCTGATGTGATTTCAAGCTACTAACCTGTGTAAAAGACTTTCCACACTGATCACAGCTAAATGGTTTCACACCGGTATGGATCAGCTGATGTGATTTCAAGTTACACATATGAGTAAAAGACTTTCCACACTGATCACAGCTGAATGGTTTCACACCGGTATGGATCAGCTGATGTGATTTCAAGCTACCAATCTGAGTAAAAGACTTTCCACACTGATCACAGTTGAAAGCTTTAAATTCAGTGTGGACGACCTGATGTTGTTTTAAGATGCATCTCAGAGCAAAGGTCTTCCCACACTGATCACAGCTGAATGGTTTAACTTTGCTGTGGACAACCTGATGTTCTTTTAAGCTGGATCTATGAGTAAAGGTCTTTCCACACTGATGACAGCTGAATGGTTTCACATCGGCGTGGATCAACTGATGTGATTTCATGTTACAAATCTGAGTAAAGGTCTTTCCACACTGATCACAGCTGAATGGTTTCACACCGGTGTGGATCCGCTGATGTGATTTCAAGTTACCAATCTGAGTAAAAGACTTTCCACACTGATCACAGCTAAATGGTTTCACACCGGTGTGGATCCGCTGATGTGATTTTAAGCTACCAATCTGAGTAAAAGACTTTTCACACTGATCACAGCTGAATGGTTTCACACCGGTGTGGATTAGCTGATGTGATTTCAAGCTACCAATTTGAGTAAAAGACTTCCCACACTGCTCACAGCTAAATGGTTTCACACCGGTGTGGATCAATTGATGTGATTTCAAGTGACCAATCTGAGTAAAAGACTTTCCACACTGATCACAGCTGAATGGTTTCCCACCGGTGTGGATCAGCTGATGTGATTTTAAGCTACCAATCTGAGTAAAGGTCTTTCCACACTGATCACAGCTCAAGCTTCTCTCCTCCCTGTTGGCGCACTTGCGTCTTCTGAGCTGCTTCATAGCAGGAAAAGTCTTTTCCACAGGGATCGCCGCTGGCTCATCTTTACTTTCTGGTGCTGGATGTTTTTGGCTGATGTCATCCATGTGCTGAGGTTTCGGCCTGCTTTCACTTCTTTCTCCTGTAATGACAAAGAACCCAAACAGTGACATCAGGTCTATACCTTCAGCTCATCAACAAGTGCCCCCTCTTACCTCACAAAGATAAACAGTTTCACCATCTGCCAAACGTCTCAGGTGCCTGGGGACGCTATGCTGTGGTAAATATTTGAAGTGAGCTCATTTATCAGTTTTCAGCATTATTTTGTTATCGTTTTTATTGTCAACTCGGTTTTCCTAGGTCTTTTCACGTGCGTCATGTATAAATCTTCTTTTTTTAGGTACCAGTAGAGTTGGGCGTCTTGAGACAACTTTTACGTGGTCTTGGTCTCGACTGACTTTTTTCTTGGTCTTGTCAAAAACAACACACAACATTCGAAGCACATTGCACACCGTCGTAAATTCCCCCTAATTTTGGTAGGACCCGAGCTCAGGTACTAGCTGAGGACAGCAGTTACGCATGTGAGCGAGGGGGGAGAAGCTGCTGCCTGCAAGTTTGCTGCAGACAGAGCAAAGCTTAAGTTTAACCAGGTACCAAAGCAAATCACTCGTATTGTACAAATAATGTAAATATGACGGTGTATCACCAAAGATTGATATCAAACTGATTACTTGGCCCATATTACGCTTCTCACTCTTCGAGTGAATCAACAAATGGCAAAATGAAAAGCAGAACAACAATGCTGTTTTTCTTTTTAGAGAGTCTTAGCTTACATGTGTGTTTATTCCATATTTTTAGTTGTTACCCTCCACGGCTAAATAAATAACTCTAAATCGTTTTTAGTTATGTACGGATGAACACAACAATGGACATAAGGGGCGTCTTTCAAAGAAAAAAACTTAGGTAGATGTTATCTTATTGATTATGCTGTGTATGTTGTTCAATATAATTCTATGCCAAACAAGAGGAATTTCAATACACAGCAGTATATTCACAGTTAAAACTAGAGATGGCACGATACCACTTTTTTATGTCCGATACCGATACCATAAATTTGGATATCTGCCGATACCGATATGAATCCGATATAGTGTTTTTTAATCAACAAAACTGTTTTTTTTAAATATCTTGCTGCATTTTGTAGAAGTTCATACTCAAGTTTAAAACAACAACTACACTAAAGCTATTCTGTTATACCTGTATGCAAAAAAAATATTTCATAGTTCAGCAATACTGATCAATCTAATAAACTTAAACCTACACCATCCTCCCTATTCTGGTATTTTAAAGAGTACTTAGCGTAAATATTAAGCAACCTAACTAATAGGGTTCCAACTCCCAGCAACAACAAAAATAAATAAATAAAAAATAGGGAACCACCCCTCACGCTCCACCTCATGATGCTTAATCGACGTAATCAACCTTAATTTGATGCAGTGTGAAAAAAATGCACAGAAATAAATTATTTTTCAAGAAATATTAAATAGATTCAACATCTTTCTTCAACAGAACTGCAGACTGCACAGATGGTACCTTCCCAAAGGAAAAAGCACTATAGCTTACTAGGGTATATTAGAATTAATAGTTACTATATACAGTAATGGACTTCTATATATTTTACATCAGAATAAAACTTTGGGTGTCAGATAATTATTTATTAAAAGCTAGACATTTTAAATGAGAATCAGAAATAAAAGTATGTCTTTGTGCCCCCTTTTCCCTGTTCATGCCCTATCGGCCCCCCTGGCTAAACTTTGCTAGATCCGCCCCTGGACAGTTACCAGCGTCAGCTACGTAGAAAAAGATCCTGGTGTAGAAAGTAATATTAGATAAATTCTAACAACAGCTTATCAAGCTTAAACGTGCTGCTGTTGTTCAGCCGCTGGTTTCCTCTTTCTGGTGCAAAGTGGGCCAAAAACAAACAAGAGAGACGGACTCGCGACAGAAAAGCCGATCAGCTGATCATTAAGCAGTTTCATGATTGAAGTAGCAGCAAGAGAGGGTGAGAGAGAGAAGAGGCAGTCGCTCCATATATCGGTTATTAAGCTTAACGTGGGAATGCTTTACAAACATTCAGAGATGGACTTACACACTTGCTTTACATAACTTTGTCGGAGATGAAATGCCGGGTTGCTAGCGAAGCTCCACATGCTATCCAGACCACCGACAGGTCCCGCATGCCACAGCCGCTCTATCACGTGACGCATACTGCTCCGACTGCTAACGTTCTGAGGTGAGTTACGGTGTGTTGCAAGTTTTGTGAGGTGCTTTCGTGATATTTAATGGATCGGATTACATTTTTTATTTTTCTCCGATATCCGATCCAGTAATTTAGGTCAGTATCGGACCGATACCGATACGTAATATTGGATCGGTCCATCTCTAGTTAAAACCAGATATTTACATACACTTTAGGGAGAAAACATAAAAACATTTTTTTACTGTTAAAAATCAATTTAGAGTAAACTTGTTTTGTTTTAGATAAATAAATATTGAAATATATTTTAAATTAGTTAAATGTCAGAATAAAGAGAGACAGAGCTTTCTGTTTTTTTATCACTTTCATCAAATTTAGGAGCACATATGCACTAAGTTTATTGTTAATTAATAAGAAAACTCCAGACGATTCTATTCTGAGCTGAAGAAGCTTCTGATTGGTTCGTAGAGTCCATGTGAGAAAATTGGTGGCACACCTGTGGATCCATATAAGGCAAAACACAGATCCTGTTTCTTTGACATGGGAAAATCAAGAGATGTCAACCAAAACACCAGGAAAATAATTGTGGAGCTCCATAAGTGTGGCTCAATTTTGAATACAATTTGGTGCCATTTGCAATTAAGAAATACAGATAGTTTCTCTCTTTACTCTTAAAGTTAACAAATATGTTTTTTATATTTATCGATCTATAAAAATAAACATTTAGTCTGATTTGATGTTACAATTAAAAAATCTTTTTTTTATCTTAAGGGTATATAAATATCTGGTTTCAACTGTATATTTGATGATGTTGGTGTTTGGCTTGATTGTCAGCACAAAGAGGGAGAGAGAGGAACAGAGAGAGAGATGGAGAGGAGAATGAGGACAGAACAGAGATGGAACAAGAGCAGGTGAGACGCACATGTCAAATGGTTATTTGCCAAAACTCTTCAGAACATGTATCTAGTAGCTAGTGTATCTTTTTAGATACCATTTGTTACTTTTCAAATTCTATATTTATTAAGTTATGCAGGCATGTTTGTGCAACAAGGCTAAATAATTATATAAACGTTTCTGTATCTAAATAGTACTGTGTTGTATTTATCTGCAACACCTTAAAGGCCGGTCCGTGAAAATATTGTCGGGCATAAACTGGTCCGTGGTGCAAAAAAGGTTGGTGACCGCTGGTCTACAGCTTTCTACCCCTCAAGGACACGTAGTCTAATGTCTTTATTTTTCAGGGCCACTTAATATTACACTATATGCTTATATGGCATTTTAGTTCATATACAGCATAGAATTGAGGCACTTCAAATATTTTCATCTCAACACCTCCTCCCTGGAGATAAGGAGAAGGAGTCTCACTATCTGCCTAATGTCTCATGGTGCCTGGGAGTTTCAGTCCAACTCACTCACAATACCCATCTGTGTGTGGAATAACCTGTGAAATACATATTTGATGTTTTCCTATATGCAGAACAAAGCCACACAAAATGTACTATAGATATTACTAAAGTCATTTTGTCAAAACATATGATCAACACATAAAATAAAGAAATCTCCATCACAAGAGTTAGCAGCTTACACAAGAAAAGACGTCAGAAAGAATATGAAAGAAGAAAAGTGGATTTTTAATGAGGTCATGCTGAGCCTCTTGTCCCGATTGTTTTATGTTGGGCTGAGAACAAACAACCAATACTCAGATCAGGTCCAGTACACAACAATTATGTATTAAGCACATATGTGGGAGACGTACACGATACCACCCTCAGTGTAGTCGGGTAGATCTCACAGATGTGTGGAGGCGTGGAAGAGACGACCCAAACGCAGGACTCATGGTGCAGAACAAAGAGGATTTATTGGTGCGAGTGAATGGACAAAGCAGCAACGGCAAGACTGACTAGCTGACTGAAAGACTGAGTGGCTGGCTAAATAACTGAACACAGACGGGAACGACAACATAACATCAATGACACGACACTGGACTGGTGGAACTGAGGAACATAAATACACAGGCTGAAAAATGAGCGACTAGAGACAGGTGAGAGAACAGCTGAGCATAATGAACTAATGATAAATGGGAAGGGAGCTAGAACATAATGCACAGAGTAAGGCTAACACAATAAAACAGGAAGTAGAACATGCAGAGGATAAACAATGAACAAGAACTGAAAATACCAGGTCAACAGCCCAGGAACCCTGAGAAAAAGAGGAAGCACGAGAACTTCTTTATTTAAAGGGTTGTACACACCCGAGATGCATGAGCAAGTTACATATCATGCATCAGCGACAGTTAGCTGCATCTGCTTTTTACAACACTTAGAATGCAGTTTCGAGACCCTTTCACCCCCAGCTGTTTCCTGTTGTTCGTTATGAGGCCCGTGATCGTGTATGCCACATCCTGAGTACATCCTGTTCTAACCGCCCCTGTGCAGGAACGTATGCAGTTACAAGCAAAACACTTCTTTTAATGTGTTTTAGTTTAAATATTCTTTTGCTTCTTGATTTATTGACACTTATTGAAATACTGCAACATGTGTATTTCCCACAATCTCCACATAGATCACTCCACAGACATCACCTTCATATGAAGGGAAACAAAGAGTTTAACTGAAATGATAAAAGTAAGTCTGTCTCTCCTGCTGCTTTGAGCATGTACATGACAAAAGAATTTCCCTCGGGATAAATAAAGTTATTCCTATTCTTATTCTTAAAACATTAAAGTACTGAGGCAGACAAACAGAGAGGCTAAACAGAAGGCAGAAATCAAACCAAAGTGAGCTAAGAGAGAGAGACCCTGTAGAAAATGATGAAGTTAAGCAACCAGTGTAGTTATAACTGACTTACTCTGGATCTCCTCTCAGACTCAGGAGGGGGCGAGCGGGCCGGCTTTGTAGTTGGAGTCGGACCAGCAGAGACAATGGGCTCACTGACCTCCACTCCCCAAGTCAGTCACCACGAGGACAAGTTCTTTGTTTAGAGATGATTTAATCCAAGCTCACCAACAACATCACTCAGCTGTCCTCGTCAGAACTAATAAAATAAAAGCAGTTACATTTAGAAACGTCAGTTTACTAAACATAAAAAAATTGCTCTTTTAGCCTCGCTCACATGTTCTGTAAAGATTAAATGACTTAAATCATCACGTGGTTTACAAAAACACATTGTTAATCTCAGCAAATAAGTGCGCATCCAGAAATAACTGTTTTATCTCGTTTGACATGGAAACTTAAAATTACAAAGACACACTGAACGCACCTTCCTACCAGCTGTAACCTAACAGGAGAACGTACGTTCGTCTTCGCAGCTGCGATACATACCTGACAAATTGCCGTTCATCAATTAGATTTAACACGACGCTTCTCCACAATACTTTGATGCGGGTTCTTCAAAAAGTGCCCATTTTTAAAACGGCGGAAAGACACAGCAAAGAGCACAGTACGCACACTCCTCCTTCTTCTTCGTCTCCTCCCCCTGCTGCTTCTTCTTCTTCTTTTTTTTTTACAAACCTTTATTTAAACATCAGTACAATACAAACTAGAGTTAAACAGTACTATATTATAGGTGTTATGCTTACCAAAAAATGTATACAATAAACAAACAAATAAACATTATTCAGAACCTACAGGGGGAACCTGCTAGGGGGAAAAGTTTAACTGATCAAAGCAAAGAGTAAAGTGATTGAAGGATCTTCATTTTTTTTACACACAACCATAGTTTTTATAGCTTTTGGGTTAGTAGAGTTCTTAATTGAATTAAGATATTGCACAAGCTCATAGGAAAATACATAAAAAGAGGGATGTCTTCCAAAACGTTTGGATTTGTGAATATGACATTTAGCCATTAAGATTAACAAGTTAATCACACATCTGTTGTTGTCAATGTTGAAATGTCTTTGGTGTTTTTGTAGACCAAATAATACATAGTTCCAAAACAGTACAAATCCTTTAAATACATTTTCTGAGATAAAAACACATAATCTCGGCCAAAAGTCTTGCACAAGGTTACAAAACCAAAAAAGCTGTATAGTAGATTCCTTGCACTTTTGACAAAATCTGCAGTTTGCATCAATGTCTAATTTGAATTTGCTGTGAAGATAATCTTTAGATGGGTAAATTCTGTGTATTAATTTATAATAAATGTCTTTACTTTTGTTGGTAATTAAAAACTTCGTCTTCCAAACTTCGTTCCACATAATATCGACAGGCAACCGGTTCCAGAAAAAAAATTACATACGGTTCTGTGGTTATACTATCCTGAAATAAAGATCTGATAGATTTGTTGTTGTTTTTAGAATTCTTAGAAAAGCACATCTTCCAACGAAAGTTTGAATTGGAAATGCCAACGGCCTGTGGAATGAAGTGATGTTAGGTTTATTCTTAAAAAGCATACAAACCTGTGATGGTTTTGAGCCAAATGTTTTTGTATAATCATCACGATTTACAGCTAAATTATTAAATATAGACAAAATGTTTTATAGGAAAAAAGCATACCATTGGAATTGAATAATTGGTCGACTAAAACAATATTATTCCTAAACCAACTCCCTAAGAAGAGAGATTTTCTTTTATATAAGATATCCTTGTTATTCTACATATAATAACTGTGCGGACTAAAGTTCTGCTTCTATATAAGAGTCCATGCTAAAAAAAAAAAAAGCTTGGCGATGAAAAACAGAGGTTTTTATGGGGATTTTATGAATATTAAAATTACAAGTAAGGAAAAAATCAGCACCACCTAACTTAGAAAACATGATATAGTATCTAAATGGATGTAGGATTAGTAATTAGATTTTTTTAACCAATTTATTTTGAATGTGTTATTTAGAGTGTTAAAATCTAACATATTAAGTCCTCCGTTGACACAGGAGTTCATAAGAACTGTTTTTTTAAATGTAGTGTGTCCTATTTTTCCAAATAAAGTTGAAAAGTAACTTATCAACCTCTTTTATGAGTTTATTATCAAGGTGCAATGCCAATGCAGCGTATGTAGGATGAGAGATGCCATCTGCTTTAGTTTTTAATACTCTGCCTTTTAATGATAAATCTCTTAAGAGCCACAGAGTAAATCTGTGTTTGAGTTTCACTAGAATTAGATATAATTTTGATCAATTCTTCTTTCCTGGTTTTTGGTTATTCAAATACCTAAATAACAAACTTCTTGTTTTATTGGAAGGTTACACAAAGCTGTTTTTGAACATTCTTTTATTGCCATAAGTTCACATTTAGGAATATTCAAGTACAATCCAGAAACTTTAAGAAATGTGGAGATTGTTTCAGTAGCAATAGAAATTTGATACTCATCTTTTAGGAATAATGTAGTGTCATCAGCTACCTGTGTTATGTGTAAATCTTTGCCAATTAGCGATATACCTTTTACATTGCTTGACTTCATATGGTTAAACAATAGTTGGGCAATTAACTAAAACAGGTACAGGGACCTGTTTTGGGACAGCCTCGTCTTTTCCCTCTTTGTATGTTAAATCTGGGTGAAGTACTGTTTGTTAATTTGACACTGCTGTTATTGTTATAATGCTTTAATCAACGTAGAAAGTAAGTACCAAAACCATATCTATCTAGAGCTTGAAATATAAATTCATGCTTCACCATGTCGAAGGCCTTGTAGAACTCTAAAAATAATATGAAACCACTGCTATTTATTAGGTCAGAATAATCCAGAATATCTAAAACCAATCTGATATTGTTATATGTCTTTTGGGCATAAAGCCAGATTGTGTTTCATAAATAATGAGTCAACAACCATCTTAAGTCTGTTAGCTAAAATTAGAGCAAATATTTTATAATCATCATATAAATCATCAATAAACTATTTGGTCTTCAATTATCAATCATTAAGAGGTCCTTATTTGGCTCCAAAAACAATGTGGTCAAACCTTGATTCATCGTAGTGGGAAGTTGTTGGTTTTCCATCTTCCATTGGTTTTAATTTTGCACTCCAGTATGAACACAAATCCCCCAACACGAGGATCACCACAACATAACCTAACAGACCTACACCTTAGTTCACAGATTCACTTTGTCTAAGGTTTATTTCTGGGACTTCGCACAATCCAGGAGCAAATCATGAATACATAATGGACTTACATTTACAACATTATGAATGAAATGTACTCTATCTGGAAGCAGCGGGTCTCCCTCCCCCTTCAACAGGTTGTGTGTGAGACTTTAAATCATCAAACTGTAAATTATACATTTTAAATTGTTATTGATCCTTTACCCCGAGTCCTAATGTGTATATTTATTTTCTTACTCTTCTTATATTTATTGTTTGTTTACTTGCATTGTTGTAACTGGAGCCTCGTCGTCTCGTTTCTCTGTATGTAGCGGAGATGACAATAAAGTTTACTTTGACTTCAGCAACAAGCAAGCGCACCGAGGGCTCTCGCGCTCACTTAACGTGTATAGAATAAAAAAAAAAACATCGGTGTAAATTATAAGTCTGTATCATAATGTCTGGTGTTTTCGTGTTTGTTGGTTTGTTTTTATTTTGCTTTATTTTGCGAGTCGGTTATTAGATGCCGCTCCAGCCGGTCAGACAATCCCCCGCCGCGGTTAGGAAGCATGTAGCGAGGCTCTATCTATCTATCTATCTATCTATCTATCTATCTATCTATCTATCTATCTATCTATCTATCTATCTATCTATCTATCTATCTATCTATCTATCTATCTATCTATCTATCTATCTATCTATCTATCTATCTATCTATCTATCTATCTATCTTCGCATCTTTCCTTCACGTCATGACGTTTTTCATCCGTGTTAAGGTAAAGTGATCAGGAAAAGGAGATAGGAGGGACTTCTTTCTGGTGCTTGCCCTCAACTCTCGTGCTGCCCTGTCTGCGCTATTGGCTTCGTGTCCGGTGGAATACGCCGGAAATGGGATGGGTCTACAGATAACCACGTGGGTTTCTGCTCCCTGCTTCCAGCTTCATCCCTTCTCTCGGTTTGTGGGTTGTAGGGTAAGAACTGAGCAAACTTTAATGTCAGTTCGGTTAGTCTTGGGTAGATCCTGAATGTGCAAAGCGTGAAACACCGCAACATCCGACCCGTCTGAAATAATCAGAAACCCATCCCCGCATTGACACCTACTGGCCATTTCGGCTACCATTACATGTTGATGGATGCTGCTGAGTGACGCAGACGAGCCCTGCACAACCCCAACAAACTACTTATTATACCAGACTGTCAGTAGCTGCGGTCTACACGTTTTGGAGAAATCCCGCAAAACAAGGAAAGAAAAATACTGAGACGGTTAAAGACAGAAAACTTTGTGCTTCAGCAAAATATTCCATCTTTTATTGTTTGTGTTGCTCAGAATAAATCTATTTAGAAGTCAGTTTATGATGCGAAACACACAGAGAAAGGATGCTGTGTTTACTGTAATAAGCACACAGGTTTACAGCTGGTTTTGCAACGTTGCATGTGTTTGGTTGACTTTTAGCTTTCTGTCAGTTCGTGTCATCGGGTTTGTTCTACACACTGCCAATAAAAGCCAGACGCTGGCCTAGATAATTCTGACACATCTTTAAATCCTCCTCTGCTCAGCAGCCTCTGAACACGAGGAAACCTTCCTGTACTTCACTCTGCTGTGGATTTGTTTATGAGATATTCACACCGGAAGCGCATATCGTCACGGCTGCGCAGCGCGTGGGTAACGGGTTAGCGTGACAATGACGTCAAACGATTCGGCAATTTCTTTTCAGGTGAAAGTAGAAAAAAGAGCGGATGGAGCCCGAGCTGAAGATTTCATCCTGTGTTGTTTAAAAGCAGAGGCGCGTTTATTGAGAGATTTGAATGAATTCACAGCGCAGTGTGTGGCTCTCTCCCCCTCTCTCTGCTGATGGGAGTCAATGGAGCTCACCACTCTTTGTCTCTCGCTTTCTGTCATGTGACAGTAGCCGTTCAAATATATTTATATATTTATATAGCTCCATCATTTTGACTTGATTACGCCAAAGGTTTAAGTCCTGGTCACGTGACCTGGGTGTCCCGATCCACGCTTCGGAAGCTGGACGCTGCTCACTGCTGCAGGTCTCCTGCCGTTTATGGTTTACACGCTGAAGGAGAACAAACTGAGGAGCGGAGGAGACAAAAGGAGCGCTGACCGCGATCACTGCAGCTCTTTTTAAAGGTCGACTCTAAAAAGGTCTGCGCATCTACATCGTTATGTACGGCTCATTGTGTGGAGGCAAGTAGGAGAAATGTGTTATCATAAACACTCTCATCTCTTTTTTTTATTCCTTTTAAAGACTTAGATGCTTAGATTATAAAATATAGCACAGGTTATGTGGTATTGCTGTACAGACACGTTTCTACATGTATATGGCTACTAAACACGTAAAATAATAGGCTGGTTTTCACGAGGTCATTAAGCGTGGTAACTGAATCCCACTGGACTGCAGCCAGGAGTGAGTCAGGCTTTCAGGTTTGTTTTCACAAAATACACATTCGTTCACGTCCAGATTACACTTCAGTTGTGTGATCAGTTGGGCAGATCTCATATATGACTTTTGAAGTTTGCTTCTTTTACTTAAAGAGGAATGGGAAGAGAAATTTATTTTCTCTCAATAACTTTGACATCCTCACTCTTTAATTATTTTAGAATAGTTTGTTTTAACTTGGTAGGGATAAATTGATCAGCTTGTTTGTGCACCTGCTGTCACAAACGTCAATTCTGAAGCTATAATGGGGAACCAAACTGCAGTTATTCTGTGTTTACCTGTTAAGACTTTTGGTTTGATTGGATTAAACATTTCCTTCTCAAATATTTCCATCTTGCTTTGACTGCAGCTGTAACAACATTGATTCCAGCAGGATTTGTAAAAAACATTTTGATGGACACACAGAGCTGGACAGCTTTTATTCTGCGGGTTTGGAGAGAGTCTGTGTGTGTCTGCATTCACTTTGTTCCTCTAATAGACAATCAATGTGCAGATGTTAATTCCTGCAGTGACTGCTGTTCTTCAGCCTGCAGAAACCACCCTGCAGCTGCTGGAACAAGTCAATCTTCTTAATGTTAATTTGCGTAGGTTCTTTTTTTTTTCAAGGATGGTTGCCTAACAAAGATCTGTTTTGTGTCCCAGCTGTTCAGCAGGAGGAGAAGAGTCTGACGGAGCAGCAGAAGAACATTTTCACCCACCTGTACTCAGGTCGGCCACTACAGAGGAAACAATGAGTTCAACACAAAAGGTCAGCACAATATCACTGCTAAGCTACAGTGATATAACTATGTGCACTTTATCGGCTGCTGTTGGTTTTATTACGGTCTCAGGTAACATCAGGCTTAGTGTTGTTATTCTTTCTCAACCTCAGTATATTCACACATAGAGAATCTCTGAAATTAAAACAAGAAAAAAGATCAGACTAAGAAACGGGAACAAAAACATCAATCAATTAAACAATAATTTTTAAAGCATTTTTTAAGTATGGCTCTCTTGTCCTGCATTTCTGCTCATATGTAATTTAGATAAAAGGAGATCATGTTGAAGTCACTGGTGACACTAGGTCGGCCACCATTTGCACCGGCCCCTCCCTCTGCTGGCCCAGTCCTGGGTCTGCCGTGCAGACCCGGTGACATTACCATGCTTTACAGCATTCTTTATTAGCACACACATGGTTGCTGTTCACAATGCACACAGAGCTGCAGCTCTTCCGCTGCCAGCTCAACATTACCACAACCACAGGACCCAGTACAATATTTAAGTCGGCGGGCGTGATTACGGATGCTGTGCAGGTGCGTCTGCCTTCCCTGCACGGCACTGCAGGCCACGCCCCTCCACATGGAAAGTATCTCACTTTTCTGTGGGTCAACAGACTCACTGCAGCTGGTGGCAGTCGTCTTTGTGCTCTCTGTCCGTTGAATGAGAAATACCATGGAGAGACTGCTTTGTTGTTTATTGGCAGAAATGATGTAAAGTGGCTCTTTAAAGTTTGGGCGCAGCAGGCATGTTTGTCACTATCTGCTTACTGAAAAATATACTGAAAAATAAAGAGTTATTTCCAACATGACAGAGTGTTGGCTGACTTAGACTTATGTGGTCAATCTTCGTATGTTAAATTATAAGCTCTACATAAGCAGTCTACGTCGTTGCCAGCATTTATGTTTGTGGCTGTCCTGGTGTTTTATCCCCCTCCTGTATCCTGTTTGTTGTGGCCATTATTTTTAGGAGAAACGATATTTGTCTTCTTTGGACATTCCCGTGTGTTCAGTACTTTTCTCAACGAATGTGTCCTTTTATTGATGCCGAGATTAACATTTCTTATATTGAGACCGTGAATTAACTGTACTAGAGAGGCCAGTCACAGTTGTTGCTGTAGTTACATGGCACCTGCAGTCAAATCTGCGTGAGTACATTGATACAGGGACACCAAGTGCTGGTGTTTTGTTAAATTAAAATACTCTGGGAATGCTCTATATTTCACTGGGCTCATCTAATGCATCACAATCCTGATATACCATCGTTCCCTCGAAGCTGGACAGGAAACTGCAGGATCTAGGACTGAGCAGCTCCCTCTGCAGCTGGATCCATAGCTTCCTGTCTGACAGACGCCAAGTGGTCAGACTGGGCAGCATCACCTCATCCCCCGTCACACTGAACACTGGTGCTCCACAGGGGTGTGTACTGAGCCCTCTCCTGTACTCACTCTACACCTACGACTGCACGGCCACTAACAACTCCAACATCATTGTGAAGTTTGCGGACGACACTACAGTGGTGGGTCTTATCACCAACGGTGATGAGACGGCTTACAGGGAGGAGGTCAGCGCCCTGACCCACTGGTGTCAAGACAACCATCTCACCCTCAACGTCGCAAAGACAAAGGAGTTGATAGTGGACTTCCGGAGGTGCAGAGAAGTACACACCCCCATCACCATCAACGGCGCTGCTGTGGAGAGAGTGAGCAGCTTCTGCTTCCTTGGTGTACATCTGGCTGAGGATCTTACGTGGTCAGTACACACAAACAAAACAGTGAAGAAGGCGCAGCAGCGCCTCTTCTTTCTCAGGAGACTGAAAAGATTCGGCATGAGCCCCCGCATCCTCAGGACCTTCTATCACTGTGCCATTAATAATGGACTGGATTTATATAGCGCTTTTCAAGGCACCCAAAGCGCTTTACAATGCCACTATTCATTCACTCTCACATTCACACACAAGCTACGGTTGTAGCCACAGCTGCCCTGGGGCAGACTGACAGAAGTGAGGCTGCCATATCGCGCCATCGGCCCCTCTGGCCAACACCAGTAGGCGGTAGGGTAAAGTGTCTTGCCCAAGGACACAACGACCAGGACGGAGAGCCCGGGGATTGAACCGGCGACAGATACGCTTCCCAACCCCCTGAGCCATGGTCGCCCACATTGAGAGCATCCTCACTGGATGCATCACCACCTGGTATGACAACAGCACCACCTACAACCGCAAAGCTCTCCAGAGAGTAGTGCGGTGCTCTGAACGGATAATCGGAGGTGAGCTTCCCTCCCTCCAGGACATCTACAGGAAGCGGTGCCTGAGGAAAGCGGGGAGGATCATCAAGGACTCCAGTCACCCCAGCCATAAACTGTTCAGACTGCTTCCATCAGGAAGGAGGTTCTGCAGCATCCGGTCCCGTACCAGCAGACTGAGAGACAGCTTCTTCCACCAGGCCATCAGACTGCTGAACACTTCATAGACACCTCACCTTCACTACTGGAACTTCAACATTATGCACGTCATACTGTATATAAATGCCACTTGTTTTGCACATGTCAACTACCAACCACTGTATATTTTATATATTTTATTGTTTTACTCTATTTAATTTGTAAAATATGTATACACACACATAGACATACATATTTAGTATACACATTCAGTAATATGCATACACTCTTATATTGTACATATATTTATTCATATAACTCTCAGATTTAGCCATTCTTATATTTTGCTTGTTCTTATTTTATTGTACTTTGCACACCTCTGTTGCTTGTAAAGCTCGCACACAAGAATTTCACTCACATGTACTGTACCAGTGTACCTGCACATGTGATGTGACAATAAAAGTGATTTGATTTGATTTGATATATGACCAGGACAATCTCTGAAAAATATTCAAATAGTTCACAGAATTTCTGCTTGAATTCTCATCTGTACTGAACCTTGCCTTACTGTAAACATTGTTTTTGACAGCCTTGATTTTGTTTCAACCTTCAGGTTTAAAACTAGTTTGAAGTTTCGGTTTGTTCCACGACTGCATTTCACTCACTGCCTCTGTTTGTATCTCTGTCACTGCAGGACCAACATGGAGCGAGAAGTCAGCGCTCTCAGGAGGCCGACAAACCTCACAGAAGAAAGAGAGAGAAAACATACAGCTGTGAGGAGTGTGGGAAGGATTTTACTGTAAAGTCTAACCTAAGAAGACATCAAGTCATCCACACTGGAGAGAGACCGTTCAGCTGTGACTTGTGTGGAAAATCTTTTAGTTTGAGGAATACCTTAAAGACACACAAACGCATTCACAGTGGAGTTAAACCATTCAAGTGTAACCTGTGTGGAAAGTGTTTTACTCTAAAGAATAACCTAAATAGTCATACGCTCATCCACACTGGAGAGAAACCATTCAGCTGTGACTTGTGTGGAAAACCTTTTAGACAGAAGAGTGGGCTAAAAAATCACCAACTCATCCACAGTGGAGTTAAGGCTTACAAGTGTGATCAGTGCGGTAAATCTTATACTCGCAACGATGCCTTACAGACTCATCAAGTTTCCCACTCTGGAATTAAGGCGTACAGCTGTGACTTTTGTGGGAAAACCTTTAACAACCTTGGACGCCGAAATAAACACCAACGCATTCACACTGGAGAGGATGTGTACTGCTGTGATCAGTGTGACAAATGGTTTACAACATATGCAAACTTACAAATCCACAAAATTACCCACACCGAAGAGAGATCCTATAAATGTGACCTGTGTGAGAAGGCTTTTAAATATCCACATTCCCTGAAAGAACACCAACAGATCCACACCAGAAAGAGACTCTACAAGTGCAGTTACTGTGAGGTATGTATTTATATTGTTATCTTGTCATTTTAGCCTGACTGTTTGGAACAACTCGGCTTATTCAATTGTGTTTGCATGTTAGTAATTCTACTACATTTCAATGGGACACTGGTTGAGTCATCCAATTTAGTTTCAGTTGTGAATTTGCTTACATTTTTTGAAATAAAAATTGCATTTTGTAGTACTGGTCATCGTTATGTCTACTATTACTACTGGTAGAATTTGTGACAAAGGGCAGCGAGTCCAACACCCATCGGGAGTGAGTCTGACTTGTTGCCGGTTATATAGACTGTTGTTTAAGGATGCAATGGATTGAATTTATGTGTCTGTATGTGTAGTAGGATTTCAACAGTACCATATTCCTGTCCTTCTTGTCAGGTGGACCCAGCAGTCAGATCTATTTTTGCACTCAGATTTACTTTAAACTTTTCATTACAGTGGCCTTATTGCTGTATTGCTGCAGAATTGTGTCAGTATTAGAGTGATGTTATTGTGGAATTACTGTTACTTGTTGTGGTACCACTGTATTATTATATTGTTATTATCATGGTATAGGATTGGGCAATTTGCTTGAAAGTTCAGTTGTTCTGTTGACCCCGGTGGCATCGCCAGTGAATGAGGGTAACAGTGCCAGGAAGCTGAGGAGTCTCCAGTTTTGGTAGTGATCTGTAACATAACCTAAATGTTATAATTGAAACCATAAAAATGATGTAGGGACTCTTTTCTTTCTTTCTTTTTTTTAAGTGACATTCAGGATAAAAATGTTGAAGGACTGACTTACACTCTCTTTGTGTCTTTGTTTAGAAGCAGAGCGACACAGATGGATCCAGTTCTCAACCCTGTCATCACTGTGGTGGTGGGAAAGTATTTCATTGTGACCTTTGTGGAAAAACTTTCTATCATCAAAGGAATCTAAAAATACATCAACGTGGACATACTGGACAAAAGTTGAACTACTGCAAAGAATGTGGCAGAGGCTTCCCCACACCTAGTGCATTAAAACGCCATGAACTCATTCACAGTGGGGTTAAAAAGCACGTCTGTGACCAGTGTGGGTCATCCTTCACCACTGCAGGTCAGCTTAAAGCACATAAACGAGTCCACACAGGAGAGAAACCATACAAGTGCACATACTGTGACAAAAGCTTCTCTCATTCAAATAGCCGTATACTTCATGAACGTACACACACTGAAGGAAACTACAGCTGTGACCAGTGTGACAAAAGCTTCAAGAATCTCAGTTCATACTCCAGACACAAACGATCCCACGCTGTAAATAAACAGTTTCAGTGTGACCAATGTGCAAAAACATTCACTTCATTATCTGCTCTGTGCAAACATCAACATGATCATACAGGGCTGAAATCACTCCCATCATTTGGTCACAGTGAATCCGAAGAGATGAAAATCTCCTCTTCTGGTTGCAGGGACGGACTTAAAAGCCTTGAGATCAGGCTCCACAGAGTTCAGATGAAATCTCCTGTAAAGGGTGTCAGCTAATATCACAGTTAGATCTGATGAGGTAGTGTTTCTGGGCTTGCAGTGAGTAATAAAGTTCAAATGTAAGAATCTGCATATACAGCATATATATAACAAGTATTTTTCCTAGAAGCTCTTCATGCTCCAAAATGTCCCAGTTACATTTTAGTCTCTTCCCTTCAAAACAGTAATATTTGGTGGTAGTAGTACTTGTGTTATAAAGTTGCAGAAATACCTCTTGTGAGTCAGTGAGCGTGCCTGTGTAGCCGTTATTTAATTAGGCTGAAGAACACATTCTTATTTGCATTGGTGGCTTGCAGAAGGAAAAGCCACTTGAAGAAATGGGGTTAAGTTGTAATAGATATATTGTATGACTGAGAACTAATTCTGCATTGATTTTGAATATTCAACATGTGGTGAATACTGAAAAGAAGTGTAAGTCTCACAGCACGTATACTGGCATGTTCAGACTTGCTCATACAGGGAGGGTGAGTGATAGGGATCCATGGAGATAATCCAATAATCAGTGTTTTGAGAAGATTCAATCGTCCTTCCTCCGAACTCTGTGCAGAGCAGACACACCTGGAAGATGGGATTATACTAAGGATTTGCAGTTGGATTATAAAGCAGAGTGCAGGAGGATTAACCATCACCAAACAAATACCATCCAAGAAATGGATCTGTAAGACTTTTCTACTAAGCTCACTGTACTGTACTGGATTGTAAACAGTGAGGAAATCAAGGGACATCAGATGGAGTTGGTACTTTGACATCTTTTTTCATCAAACATGCAGGGAACAACAAAACATACAGAGCATCTATGCCTCCCCTTTTCTTCACACCACATTCTGGCTTTGACGCTCCTACTCTGTGCTGTAGTAAATTCTATTTGACAAGCAGTTTCTGATGCGCCAGAACACGACATCGCACCAGAGTTCCCTTCACCGTCAAGCAGCAAATCAGAGGAGTGACAGGTGTATTGTTCATACCGCTCCAACTCTGAGCACTATCTGTTTCAGTGCACCTACTTCAGTCAACTGACTACAGGTCAGAAGTGCACGTGGGTGCAGGCTAATAAGAAGTGTTGGTGTTCTGGCTAGACTGCAAGGTGTTGACGTAAAAGGACGTGAAAGCAATGTAAAGAGACCCACCTGGATGGCCTCTTATGCTGTGAATGTACATAGTAGTGGTGGATAAGCAGAGGAAGACAGCCGTGGTGAAAGATGTAGCTGTGCCAAATGAGGAGAACATCAGATCATCCACGCTGGAGTGAAACCTTTCAACTGCCATCAATGTTGCAAGTCCTTTGGTCAGATTAGCATCTTAAATTTGCATAAGCTTATCTAAGCTGGAATTAAACCTTTAAGTTGTGCTCAGAGTGGAAAGTTCTTTGGTAGTTTTTATCATGTAAAAAATAGTGCTGTTAGCGTTAATCTCGTTAAAATGACGTTAACACCGTAACTGCACATGAACTGAATAATAATAATGCAAACTGCAGATGTAAGCATTATTGTGCTGACCTTTGTGGAAAAACATTCAGAGTGCCGTGTGCTCTAAAAACACACCAACACATGAATACTGCACACACTGCTGTGACAAAACTGCCAGACCATTGGGTCAAACTTTCAAAGTTTAAGATCAGGCTTCACAGAATTCAGCTTTAATCTCCTGTTTAGTGTTACTGCGAGAAAGTCCATCAGATCAGTTATGACCTCAGACGTGCTGTCTGGTGCAAGCAAGTATTGTTAAACTTTTAAAGTATTCAGCTAAGTATTAGAAAAGTACCAGGACTGTTAGGATTATCAAGTAAATAAAAAGACTACAGATGTGATGTTTGCTTTGAGGATTTGATCGAGAAGTACAGACAATGAAATTTACCCCGTAAACTAGTTACTTCCTGATAACAGCTGCATTTACACCGTGTTGTACTGGATGCTTCAAAGAAATGAATATGTAGACTGTATGCTAATCTGAGGCTTTGTTTTACATAATCAGATGTTTATAGTCACCTTATACATTTATAAGCTACATACCAAGAAATCAAAATTACTCAGAGTAAAATTTGTCTCCATCCTGATAAAATACCTAAAATTATGCAACACTTAAAGTTACTCATGCATTCTCTGAATTTACTTACACATTACTTAAAATTAACAACAAGAAACTTTTTTCCTGCAAAAAACTGGTGTTTCACATCTTTATTCTAGTGTACCTAATTTTAAATATTTGTGCTTAAAGCCTTTGAGATTCCAGAACCTCAGCAGATATAGTTGGTTAACCTAGTACATACTTTTTATTTCGTTTCATGGATTAAATTGACTGCATGCATTTTTGTTGTCTCTGGTTTTGGCAAAAGCACAACCAGTTAAGCTTTGCTAGCTGTGTATGAACACTTAACTTGCGGCTTGTCTAAATGTTGCTTTAACAAAACCTTTTAGCAGCATGTACATGTTCATATAGCAGCGCTTAATTCTGTAAGTATTCTAAAAACAGTTGTTTGTAATAAAGGATATGAAGTGTAACAATTAGTGCTAAAGCTTTATTGTTACAGCAATATGTATTTTCTCCACTAGGTGGAACCTTTTATCTTTGTAATGAGCTGAAGTTGTATGTGTTTGCTAACTGCCTGTCAGAACTTAACAGATTTTGAAATATCCATGTCTCCCATTGAATAATGGAGGTGAAAAAACACCTGTCTGAAGCTGGCAGCCAGCATTTGCAGAGACTTCCTTTGAATTGTTGTTATTTATTTATTTATGTATTAGGTCTTCTGATTTTACTTAAACTGTGCAATAAATAGCAGCAGAATTCTGTCAGAACCTCCTGATTCTTGTCAGTGGAGTCGGTGCTGCGCCATTTCTGTTCTAGTTTACTCATGTGAAATGTCCTATAAATGTCTTTGTTGTTTTAAAATTTGAGTTTGTTTTGCTGCATGAGGAGATAAAAGTACAAAAAAAGGTTTTTATTGATCCTATAAATAATAAAATATACACAAAATTAGCTTACGTGCAGTTTTGACTCTGGTACTTACTGCTCAGTATCTTATAAATGTCAAATATGGTTCTTATCAAGTGCTCAATTTAATTTTAATTACAACATCAAAGCTTGAGGTAAATACCCTACAGTATATATATAATAGAATCACTAATGAACTGATTACTTTAATGTTTTTGGCATACAATATGCAGTTATTAAAAACTCATGTCAGTCATGATAACTGTTTGGATTTCCATGTATCATATGGCTTGTGAAAATAAAAGGGAAGTGGTTTCAAAGTTAAAGACAGAACACCACTGTGTGGCCACTACCAGCTCCACCACCATCATCAAGTTTGCTGACGACACCGTCGTGGTGGGCCTGATCTCTGATAACAACGAGACGGCCTACCTGAAGGAGATTAGGAATCTGGAGAACTGGTGCCAGAGGAACAACCTCCTTCTAAACGTCAGTAAGACAAAGGAGCTGATAGTGGACTTCAGCACTAAGCAGGAGAGGAACTACCAGACCCCCGTCATCAACGAGTGCCCAGTGGAGAGAGTGGACAGCTTCAAATACCTCGGAGTTCACATCACGCAGGACCTGTCATGGTCCTGTCACATCAACACCGTGGTGAAAAAGGCCCGTCAGCGTCTCTACCACCTCAGACGCTTGAGAGACTTCCAACTGCCCTCCAAGGTGCTCAGGAACTTTTACTCGTGCACCATAGAGAGCATCCTGGCGGGAAACATCTTAACCTGGTTCGGGAACAGCACCATGCAGGACAGACGAGCTCTACAGAGGGTTGTGCGGTCAGCTGAGCGCACCATCCGCTCCGAGCTCCCTGACCTGCACTCAATCTACAGCAGGCGGTGCTGGACCAAGGCCAGGAAGATCGTGAAGGACCTCAGCCATCCCAACAACAGACTGTTCTCTCTGTTGAGGTCAGGAAAGCGATTCCGCTCCCTGAAGACCAACACAGAGAGACTGAGGAGGAGCTTCTTCCCGCAGGCGATACGGTCTCTCAATCACACCACCACACAGTACTGACCCACACATACAGTTCTTACACACACACTGGACTTTCTGGACTTTGGTTTTGCACAACACTGGTCACTATATTCTTCATTTCCGGTTAATACTTGTACAGCTGCTGTTATTGTGTATATATTTATTTATATTTAGATTTCTTCATACATTCTTATATAGTTCTATATTGTGTATTGTGTATTTTGTTGTACAGTTATTTTATTTTCAACTTTAATTTATATATTTATCTTTATCTTATTCTTCCCAGTTAAATTTACCCTTCATTCTAATTTGTGTTGTACAGTTATTTCATTTTTAACCTTAATTTATATTTTATTCCTTCCTAGTTAAATTTACCCTTTTTAATGTTTCATATTTATTTCCTTTCTTATTCATAGCCTTTTCCTTTTTTGTTTTCTTTAGGTCACGAGCAGTTGTCCAAGCATTTCACTACATATCGTACTGTGTATGACTGTGTACGTGACAAATAAAATTTGAATTTGAATTTGAATTTGAACAAGCAGGATTAAATGCAGTGATGCATTTTGAGGGAGGAAGGTGATGCACAAGCAGGAGAAACCCTAGTTAAAAATACAGAAGTACAAGTGTGTGTAGTGTGTGTTTTAATATTTTTGTGCAGGGGGATTTCTGCAGTGCCACACAGCAAAATCTCCGGTGTGTCATGGTCCGGGTGTGTGCCACTGTGTCTCCCTCCGAGCTGGCGTCTCCACCCCTGGGAGGGGCTTCAGTGTTTTTGCTGATCGCTTACACCTGTGGGTAATTTAGCCGGGGACTCATAAGGCCAGCGTACTCAAGCTCTCTTCGCCAGATTCTCTGCTAACATCAGTCAGTGCAGGCCACCACCATGATTCCCTATGTATTTTGTGAATCACCTTGCCTCACTGTATGTTTGTTTTTTGTGCGCCTCTCTCTTAGCTACACCTAACTGCCAATCCCTGCCAAAGAGCTCCTACTTGGATATTGGACCATCTGGCAGTCCCACAGGCTATTACTCGAATCACCTACCTGCCTCTCTGCCTCCACGCCAGGAGTTTTTGGATTACACACCCGGACTACTCACCCCTCTACATCATCTCCGACCACCTGTGGCAAGTACGCAGTACGAAGGAGGATTCTGAACCAACAACATATTCATATGTCTCCTTATCCGTATCTGAACATCTGCACTCTGTTACAGTGACCCCGACCTTTTCCTGGATCTAATGTGACTCGCTTTCCAGTCCAGTTCCCGGAATAGCTGTCCCCTCTGACCCGGACCAGATTGTTACTTAGATTCAGTGGTGGAACGTCGTACTTGTCTAACTCACCTTTTGTTTATGAATATTTGTGAAGTCATTAAACATTATTCTTAAAATCTACTTACGTGCTGTTCGGCGTCCTGCATTTGAGTCCTGTCCCTCGTCTAAAACGGTCTCGGCCGTAACACAGTGTTAATTTAACACTGGAGATTTTGCTGTGCAGGACTCCACTTTCAGCCTTTTTTGAATAGATGTGAAAAAAAATAAACGGTGAGCGCTCAACTACTCTGTGAGCTGTGAAGACAAGCAGGTGGTGACAAAACACCAAAATTTAAGCTGGCAACTGCCGCAGAAGAGCAGAAGAAGAATGATGTCCCTCTCTGACTTTCCGTACAGCCTACAGGCTGGTGCAAGCTTCCCGCATTTACCGCACATTGTTTGCGCTTGTGCATGCTGGTCTGCCGCCTGCTCTGAGCTTTCAAAGTCACCCATCTCAAAACTGCATTGGAGATGGGTGACTGCCAACAGTGGGGTGAGAGATGCAACATCTTCATGAAACCTAAAGAAGTCCATTCGCTTTCTTTCCAAGCTCCATCTACTTTGATGATGGAGAACCAAGGGCGTAGATTTGGCATGGACGGAAGGGACATGTCCCCACCAGCAATTATTGAATTGTCCCCACCAATAATTTGATCTCTTCGAGTAAAGAAAAACAAACCCGATGGTAAGAAAAAAAAAAAAGATCTGTCAGCGTCTCATTCAGCGAGCGGTGCAGAAAGAGTTAAATTACGTTCTCTACTGGAGTCCTACGTCATGTGACAAATATGGCCAATGTGATTGGCTGAGCTTTTCAGGGAGCTCTGTTTAGTTTCAGCAGCGGCAAACAAACCTGCGCTGCCAGGAGGAGAGGAGGATGGCAGCGCAAAGGAAGAACCTGGATATAAGAAATTGGTTTTCAAAGAAACCTGTAAGTCACTTAAAGTCAAGTTCACTCATATATTGTGTCCGTCACAATAACGTTACAGGCTATGCTAGGCCATACATGCCAACACTCACGATTTTTCCGAGAAATCCCGAATTTCAGTGCCCCTCCCGAAAATCTCCCGGGGCGACCATTCTCCCCCCAATTTCTCCTGATTTTCCACCCGGACAACAAAACTGAAAACCATATCGCAGACCGGCCCAGCCAATTCCAGTTTCCAACAATGGCTACTATTACTGCAGCTACTTAGTTTTAATATTACTCTTATTACTCTTTCTGGGTCGCAAAATAAACTTTTAACACATTTTCAGGCGAGAATGTAGCTGTGTAAACGTCAAATAACTTAAACGTGTTATTGTTTGGCCTTTTTCAGTGCTTTAGTTGTGTTTTATTTGTTGGTGAGTAAATCGTTTTGGCTGAGATTAAAGTTATTAGATTAAATTAAATTAAATAAAACTTTATTAATCTCTCGGGAGGATTTTTCCCGGGTTTTCACACAGCTGAATAAACTGCTGTGTGAAAACAGCAGTTTATTCGACCATCTACGCCAGCGTCTGGTTATATTTTAGACAGCAAGGAGCAGACGGCAGGTGACGTAATTCTGAAGGCTAGACCGTCCAATTTCACAGTCGTTCATTTCCGGTCTACCTGGCTTTCGGAGGACCCGGCCCACTTAGACCACAAAGGCCGGGTCCTCAGGTGGGCGCAGCCTCTGAATTTGGACACCCCCGGGCTGTTTCCGGTAATAACGGTGACATTTAACTTATTTTATCTTATTTTATAAATAAACACTGTAAGATTCAAGTTTTTTGTATATATATGTACATGTATATCCCCCCAGCCCATTTGAATGTCTCCCTAATTCTGAGGTCTCAAGGTTGCCAAGTAGGTGCTAGGCTTGGTCCACATCAGTCTAAAATTGTATGTAACCATGAATAATGTGATGCCATGTCCACCAGGAGAGACTGGACAGTATAGATGTAAAACAAATATGCCAGCAGTTCATTTCAGCTAACGAGAGGAGCAGGCATGTGTTTGTTTTGTGGGGCATGTAGTCCATGTCTGTTGCTGTAACAGTAGTTCATGTTTAGAATAAAACATCCCAGCCCCCTATCTGATGTTGGTGTACTATAACTGAAGTAATGTTGTTAAGTCCTTAAAGTCATATTCTTTTATTGTCATGACTGTATTTGAAGCTATTTTTACTTTTGTATGATACCTGATTTATATGATATATGGCTGAAGTAAACTAAAGTCTGAAATACTTAGTCATTTGTTTAATAGTAATTTAACATTATATAATTCACATATAAAACTATGAATTGTAATTTTAAACGGTTTAAAAGCATGTAGAATAGCATATGTAGGCAAGTATATTTGTCCTTTTTTTTAATCAAGAAGCAAAAACAAAAAGGAGACCTGTTCAGTCCTTTATCATTAACTAGACATGTTTTGGATAGATTCAAATATCAGCATTGGTTGAATCTTTAAATGGTCTCTTTTATTTTCAAACTAAGTCAGTTTTCAGTGGGTGACTTTGAGTTTCCAGTTGAGATGCATGTTTTTGGATAGCTGGAAAAGTAGCTTTTACTTATAGAGCTCATGCAAAATAAATAAATCAAGTCCAGTTTTACTCTCATATCGGCCAGCATTTTGATTAGTTGTCTTCTTTCAATATCATACTTCTGACAATGCAATAAAACATTATTTCCTGTTCCCTACTGCAGTCACACTCCACTGTACAGTGTTTTCCTATTAAAAGTAATGTGGTATTAAAACCAGTGTGTCCGAATCTAAGTCGAGATATAACAGTCTCCTGTTTCTTCCTGTACTTCTCATGTCTCCCAATTTCCTTTGGATTTTGTAAAACCATCACCCTTTCCTCTCTTCCTCCCATTGCTTTTGCCAGCGTTCCTTCATTTTGTGCCGTATTCTACTCTTAATCTCTGTCCTACTAACACTAATAATCATATCAATTTTTCATCCACAGCGAGTAAAGTAGTGAACTTAGAGGAGCGAAACAAACTATTAGTGATGGCCAAATGAAGCTTTCTGAAGCTTGTATTGAAAAATGGTTCATTACTCGAAGCTTTTCAACACAGTCCTCTCTGGTGACATCTGGTGGCCAAAAATATGAAGAGCCGCTTGAATCCACAAAATAAAACCAACTGCTTCATTATGATTGCCCACTCACTCTACAGAGTGGAATTTTCTCTGATATTGGGCCGCCGTTGTGTTGCTTTGAACGTGTATTTTTTGGGGTTAAAAAATGTGGTTTATTTGTGTAATGAATAATTTCGACCAGCAAATTTTCCTTGTTTAAACATGCACCATTATGTGGTCTTTCTTTGCTTTTCACTTCTTGATGTTGGTAAATACAATAATTGGAAAACACGACGTTACATATAATATACATATAATACTGTACAACACATTATGGAGTATGATTCTGCTGTGAGGTCTTGTCTCCATGCACTTGTGAAATTAATCGCAAGACGGGTGTATTTATATTATATTAGGGAAATTTTCCCAGACATATTTCTGACCTGGGGGTAGAATTGATTGTGAAAGGGAAAGTGCTTATGAACTTGCAAACTAAAAACATGATGCATTTAAGGTAACCCTTTTTCATTTTTATTTAAGAAGAGAATTTGTTCCACTGTGCGATGGCCGAAACTGTTCCTTTTCGTGGAGATAATTTCTCCTGCATTAAGGAAAATCCCTTCACGTGGAACAGAAGAGGCTGGAGTGCAGAGAAACTGGTAGAGATGCAGTTATACAGTCTACCTGGGCCCCACAAACTCAGCTAAAGAGAATAAATACATGAAATTGCTGCACATTTGGCAGACTAACATTTTAAGATTAATTGAAAAATAAAATATATATTTTAACATTAAATGTAACGAGTCAAATGGAAGTTTTTCTAAAGATATTTGATGATATTTATATTATGAAAAACAGATTTTTGACATTTTGAGTTTTTCCCGTTTTCAGATAAAATAAACACGCACAAAACAAAAGCAAACAGCCAGAACACAAAGCTGGAAAACCCACCCGAATGACCAAAATCTACTCAAAATACTCCCACACAACAGAACCTCCTCTCTTCCTCGCTGGCTCCATGTCTCTCAGTAGAAATATCAGTGGTTTGCTACCTGTCACCATCAAAACACTCCACAAATCCTGCGAATTATTCACTTCCTTATAAAGCATTGAACGAGACCCCGAAGTAGTCACGTTCTAAACGACGCTTCGGACGTCACTGATCACGTGACTCTGGCCAAACGAATCAAGCTTCGATACAGAGCTTCTGAAGCAGTGTGTTGATTTTTTTGACACACGCACCGGAGCATCAGCTTCAAGCGGACCATCACTACAAACTATACCACTACCAACGTTTCCCGCATCTGTTTCCTGGGTATTTTTGAAAACGCAGATTTTTCTATGCGTTTGCACCTTTCGTCCACACGTAAACGGTAGTGATGGGCAGATGAAGCCCCATGAAGCACTGAAGCTTTTCATCCAATTGGTTCACCCCAACGCGAAGCTTCATGAAGCTTCATTTGCTCTAGTAGGACACCTACTGGACGTAAAAATAATAGCTGGCATGAATTTGAAGAGTGTGGCATTTTGCACACAGCCTGTAAATGTCAACAACAAAAGGAGTGTGTAAAACATGTATATTGTAGTGATGGCAGTATACTGTGTATATTTATACTGGCAGTATGGAAAATGATTATTTGGAAATGCTTAAAATGGAAATGATCATTTACTGTGAGGTGAGGTGTGGTTGGGGTGTGGACAGTAGTTGTGCTTTTGTAACGTTGAGGTATGGACAGCTACACACTGCCTGTTCACATTTTATTCTGTAAAAACTAAATTTTCACTGCTTTTATGACCTTTTTAGTGGGGAGAACATAGCTGGGATTTAATGATTTAACAAATCTTTTGAATCCTTTGTCCTCCACAATGCTAAATGGCTGGAAGTCCTCAATCACCATGCTGACCAGGTCTTCATCTATTTGAGATTGTTCTCTGAGGAAAGACAATAAAGACAAAGCACAAATATAAATATCACACACGTAACTTATAACAGTTGTATAATATTGTTATATCATTTAGTAACATTACTGCATCCTATATTATCATTGCATTTGATGGCTCACCTGGTCTTGCTCCACAATCGGTGTCCCCCTTATTCTCATGCAAAGCTCTGTAGTGCCTAAGCATGGATGAGGTGTTGTTGTTATATCCCAGCTCCCTGGCACATAGCAAACACTTCACCTTGTACAAAAGTACAGACAGCTTAACATAAATTGTATTGCACCATCAGTATCATGAAAATACATCTTCTGTAGAAATTTACATACCTTGTTGGGAGGAATAAGATCAAAATGTTCCCACACAGGGGAGGACATCCTCCTCTTCTTAGCTGGCTCCATTCTCTCCTGACTTTCTCTCCTCACTCTCATAAACCTCCAAACGGTCTCCAAACTCTCACTAACCGCAACTCTCCATCAAACACCCACATTTTTGAATGAAGTCTGAGGGGTTTATATCGCTGTCATATCTCGCGGCAAAGTTCGAACCACTTCATGAACCAGTCACGTGGTACAGCCGGGCAGCGAGGCTTCGGACGTCATCATTTTCAGCTCCTCCCATAAATGAAGCAAGCCTCGATACGCGCATCACGGAAACGCCCCCTCCATTACTGGACACAAGCTTCGAAGCCTCGATACAGAACGTCCCATCACTAGTAAACGGCGTTTTCGGACACTGAAAAACGCCTGCCAGGGTGGATACTTTCGAAAAGTCCGTTTTTGTGTTTACGTGTGCACGAGGAAAACGTGAAAAACGCAGCGTCAAAGGTGTGGTCCTATTTTGGCATCACACTGTGACTGTGACTATTTTGAAATCTCCGTTTTCAAAATACCCGTGTACGTGTGAACGTAGCCACAACTTCATCACGGAGTTTCTCTCGGTTTGTGGGCTCATCTAAAGGTAAGCACCGAGCTAACTTTACTGTGAGCAGGGCTCTAGACTAACTTTTTGACATGGGCGCACCGGTACGCCTAACTTTAAAAATTAAAGCTCCATAAATGCATACCTTTGCCTAATAACAAAGGCATAAATGTGTTTGGGGTTTTTTTTCCCCCCACGTTATATCAGTTGCACGGAAGTAGCTGGCAACGGAAGTAATCCGGGCGCTGCAGCTTTAAGCAGCTGCGCGCGCTCCCGCGGACGGCAATCACTTTCTGGCAGACAATCACTTTTGGGCACAACACCGGCACAAAAGTTAGGCGCACTCAAATTTTTCAACCGCATCGCTTAACACCGCAGTTTTACATGTGCACTTTCTTTGGGGGGGGGAGTCCATACAGACAATATTCATTTCTAAATTATTAACTAACAAACTTGTGCTTAAAGTGCTTTGTCAATATTGTAGAAAATGTTAAACTTAATCATCATTTCGGCTCCTCTGACGACCTGTTTGCTGCTGTCTGCTGCTGAAAGACAGTGGGGAGAGGGGACACTTGGGCAGTGCATTTATTGCAGCATATAATGTGTTTCCTGGATACACTGTGCTTTTTCCGAGCACTGGCTATGAATTTCAGAAGGATCAGGCCTTAACTTAACAAAAAAGTTATCAATAGTTCTTTTCATCCACAGCTACATCCACTTCTCTCAGGCCTAGGCTGCTCACTAGGGCTGGGTATCATCACTGATTTCTATAATCCATTCGATTCCGGTTCTCAAAGACTTGATTCGATTCAATTTAGCCTCAGACAGTCAGAAATATTATAATTCTGATCATTTATCAGTACTGATACATGTGAGACTTCATCAGAGAGAGAGCTGTGCAGGAAGTGTGATTTTTATCGTGGTGGAAGCAAAACAGCAAAAGTCAGAGGGAATTCATGACGACATTGATCAAATGTGAAGCGCAGTTTGCTGCTCCTTTGCTGCTGGCTCGGTGAATCTTGGTTGGAGAGAGACAAAACCTGCAGCTCAGAATCAGCGCAAAAAAGACGTAAACACAGAGCGGAGCCGACACATCAGAATCGCTAAGCTCCGACAGTGTGTCCGTGTTCGGGCCGTCGAAAAGCCTATAAAGAGCAATATGAATTTCTTTAGAAATTACCGGAATGAAAATGTGGAGAGCACACCAACAAAAAACGATGGCAGAGAACTCGATATCAGCTCGTCTCACCACTGCTATCCAAGCTTGATGTCTTCGTTTGGTTACATCAGATACGTGAGATTCCTCACGTTGCTTCCAGGAGGGGAAACGATAAAAAGAGCCCATTTTCCAGGTTATTCCCTTCCCGATCTTGGGATCTAACATTGCAACTGACAACACAGCAAGTACGAGCCATAGCTGATGTTTCCGTGTGCTTTCACTCCTGTAGCCATTTGTTTCGCCTACTAAGATGGCAGCTCAACGAAAAATCATGACCACGCCCCCTACCATGACATCACGCTCCAAAGCCTATGGTTTTGCGGGCCAAATGTAATTGGGCTGCGGGCCAAATTTGGCGCGCGGGCCAGAGTTTGACACTCTACAGCCTGATTTCTATTTGAAGTGATAACAGGAAATGGATGAGAGCGATCTGCTGCAGTATCAGGGTCACAATAAACTTTATTGTCCAGCTGCTGTGGATGAACACATGAGAGGAAGTGAACTCCTACAAAGTCTCATTTTAATGAGTCTGACTGCTGTAAAGTGATGCACAGGAAGATGTCAACAAAAACTATTCTATGAAATGAATGTTTAGCATCAAGTGAATTCAGATGTTCTGTTCAGTTTTCTTTCTATAGGCAAGGCAAGTTTATTTATATAGCACAATTCAACAGCAAGTTGATTCAAAGTGCTTTTCAGAGACATTAAAAAACAAAAAAATAAAAAGCATGATTTAAAAAGGGGGGGGGGGGGCAGTACATAAAATCAGTAGTTAAAATGTAGGTTTTGAAATTTAAGCTTAAAAGTAAAACCGTGCAGATTTGGTGCTTTATTCAAATGCAGCTGAGAACAGGTGAGTCTGCAACTTGGATTTAAATAAACTGAGTGTTTCAGCTGGTCTGAGGCTTTCTGGGAGTTTGTTCCAGATATATGGAGCATAAAAGCTGAATGCAGCTTCTCCATGTCTAGTCTCACAAGATTTCTACAACCAATCAGAGTGAAATTTGTACTTTGTGTTGTCAGATGAACATCAGAATCAGAATCGTGTTTATTGGCCAAGTATATGTGCAGACACATACAAGGAATTTGGTTCCGGTAGATGGAGGCTCTCAAGCACAGCAATGTAAATCACACATACATACACAAAGCTGTGTAAACAAACTATAAATAACTAATCTAAACTTATATACATAAAATACAGAAATGAAGTGAGGTGGAATGAATACTGCAGAATGTACATAAGGTGCAGTTGCAGTCTGGCAGTGGGAGCAGTGTGACAGGTCAACTGTTTAGGAGGGAGATGGCGAGGGGAAAGAAACTGTTCCTATGTCGGGTGGTCCTGGTCTGCAGGCTTCTGTACCGTCTGCCAGAGGGCAGCAGATCAAAAAGTCTGTGTCCAGGGTGTGAGGGGTCTGTGATGATTTTTCCCTGCCCATTTCCTGGTTCTTGAGAGGTACAGATCCTGGATGGAGGGCAGGGGGGCGCTGATGATCCTTTCTGCTGCCCGTACAGTCCGCTGCAGTCTGCTCTTGTCCTGTTTAGTGGCTGCTCCATACCAGACTGTGATGGAGGAGCACAGGACAGACTCAATGACCGCAGTGTAGAACTGGATCAGCAGCTCCTGTGGAAGACTGTACTTCCCCAGTTGTCTCAGGAAGTACATCCTCTGCTGGGTCTTTTTGAGGATGGAGTTGATGTTGGTCTCCCACTTCAGGTCCTGGGAGATGGTTGTACCCAGGAACTTGAAGATCTTCGCAGTTGACACAGGGCTGTCTGATATGGTGAGGGGGAGCAGAGTTGAGGGATGTCTCCTGAAGTCCACTGTCATCTCTACAGTTTTAAGAGTGTTCAGCTCCAGATTGTGCTGACTGCACCAGAGTACCAGCCGCTCAACTTCCTGCCGGTATGCAGACTCATCACCATCCTGAATGAGGCCAATGACAGTGGTGTCATCTGCAAACTTTAGGAGTTTGACAGCCGAGTTCTTGGAGGTGCAGTCGTTAGTGTAGAGGGAGAACAGTAGTGGTGAGAGGACACATCCTTGAGGGCACCAATACTGAGGGACCGGGTTTCAGAGGTGATCTCCCCCAGCCTCACTTGCTGCTTTCTGTCTGTCAGGAAGCTGGTGATCCACTGACAGGTAGCTGGAGACACGCTGAGCTGGGAGAGTTTGGAGGAGAGAAGTTCAGGCACAATGGTGTTAAAAGCCGAACTAAAGTCCACAAACAGGACCCTGGCAACAGGACCCTGGCATAAGTTCCCGGGCGGTCGAGGTGTTGCAGGATGTAATGCAGCCCCATGTTCACTGCATCATCCACCAACCTGTTTGCCTGGTAGGCAAACTGCAGAGGGTCCAGCTGGTGGTCTGTAATGTCTTTCAGATGGGCTAACACTAGTCGTTCGAAGGATTTCATGACCACAGACGTCAAGGCGACAGGTCTGTAGTCATTCAGTCCTGTGATGGTGGGTTTCTTGGGAACAGGGATGATGGTGGAGCGTTTGAAGCAGGAGGGAACTTCACACAGCTCCAGGGATGTGTTGAAGATGCGAGTAAAGATGGGAGCCAGCTGTTCAGCACAGGTTTTGAGAAAGGAGGGTGAGACACCGTCTGGTCCGGGGGCTTTCCTGGGCTTCTGTTTCTGGAATAGTCGGCTCACATCCTGAGTGTGTATTCTTAGTTTCAGGGAGGAAGAAAGGGGGGTGAGAGGTGTGGTGGAGGTGGTTGAGTCTGGATTGGAGAGGGTGGTGGTGGTCGTTGGGTCTGGATTGGGGAGGGTGGGGGTGGTCGTTGGGTCTGGATTGGGGAGGGTGAAGGGGGGGAGAGGTGGAAGGTGTGTTGGGGGTCAATGTCTGAAGCAATGTCCCTGGGGAGGGGAGGGTGGGGCGTGGGAGTCTGTCCGTCTCAAACCTGCAGTAGAAAGTGTTTAACTCGTTGGCCAGGTCTTTGTTTCCTTCAATAGTGGGTGGGGGGCGTCTGGTGATTTCCTGCAGGCCCCTCCACACTGACGCTGGGTCGTTGACTGAGAGCCGTTCTTCCAGCTTCTGGGAGTAGATCCTTTTAGCTGCTTTGATCTCCTTGGTCAGTGTGTTCCTAGCTTGCTTGTACAGGGCCCTGTCACCACTTCTGTAGGCGTCCTCCTTGGCCTTACGAAGATGTTGGAGTTTAGCAGTGAACCATGGTTTATTGTTGTTGTATGTGCAAAAGGTCTTTGTGGCGCACACACACGTCTTCACAGAAACTGATGTATGATGTCACAGTGTCCGTGAGCTTATCTAGGTTCTCAGATGCAGCTTCAAAAACAGTCCAATTAGTGGAGTCAAAACAGTCCTGCAGTTCCTGCTTTGCTGCGTTAGTCCACTTCTTCAGTTTTCGCACGTTTGAGTTTTTGCCTATAAACTGGAATAAAATGGACCATGCAGTGATCAGAATGTCCCAAAGCTGCCCGGGGCACAGAGCGATAGGCATCTTTTAGAGTGGTGTAACAGTGATCCAGTATGATGTTGTCCTTGATGGGGCAGTTTATACAGTATGCTGTCTGTATTTAGGGAGTTCGTAGTTTAGGTTTGCTCTGTTAAAATCCCCAAGAATAATTGTAAAGGAATCCGGGAATTTCCTCTCCAGGGTAGTAATCTGGTCAGCCAGCTTGCACAGTGCGTTGTTCGCGTTGGCCTGTGGAGGGATGTAAACTCTGACCAGCATGAAGGAAGACAACTCCCGCGGTGAATAAAAAGGTTTACAGTTGATGAAAAAACTTTCCAAGTGTGGGCTGCAGTGTTTCTGTAACACTGTGACATCAGTACACCAACCTTCATTAATGTAGAAGCAGACTCCACCACCCTTTGTTTTCCTTGAGAGCTCTGTTTCGCGGTCCGTCCGGTGAAGTTGGAAGCCCGGCAGATTTAAGACAGCGTCTGGGACTCGCTCACCGAGCCAGGTTTCAGTGAAGCAGAGGGCAGCAGAGCGTGCAAAGCCCTTGTTAGTCCGCTTTAAGAGCAGTAGTTCATCGACTTTGTTTGGAAGAGAGCGGAGATTCGTGAGGTGAATGGAGGGGAGTGCCGTGCGGAATCCTCGCCGACGTAGTTTCACCAGCGCACCAGCGCGACTGCCCTGTCTACATCTTCTCCAGGAGCCACAGAGAGCTGCTGCGCCTCCAACTAAAATCTCCAAAAAACTTTCCGGGTTTGTGAAAAATGGATAAGAACTATAGTGAGGCGACTGCCTGATGTTTAGCAGTTGATCTCTGGAGAAAGTGATGTGGTCTGAGTGACCAAAAGCGCAGAAAATAAACAGGACACATATGAGACACTTTGCAGCACAACACGTCTCACAAGATTTCTACAAGCAATCAGAGTGAAATTTGTACTTTGTGTTGTCAGATGAACATATGAGACACTTTGACTCTTCAGTGCAGTGTGGAGCCTAACAAAGATCTGTTTTGTGTCCCAGCTGATCAGCAGGAGGAGAAGAGTCTGACGGAGCAGCAGAGGAACATTTTCAGCCATCTGGGTTCAGCTGAGTCACTACAGAGGAAACAATGAGCTCAACACAGAAGGTGAGGAAAATATCACAGTTTCACCAAATAATCAGTCACGTCTAAAACTCTCATCCTCCCAACCTGTTATATGACTGTGTTGTATTTTATTATGTACTATGTTTTTTTTTATTTTACATCTATTATGTTTACAAACATCAAGAAGTCACAAGCAAAGAGAAACCACACCACAGCACATGTTTAAATAAGGATATTCATCAAAATTATTTATTAATGAAATTTCAAAACCTTTTCAATCACACAGAAAATACATGTGCAAAGCAACACAACAGTAGCCTGATATCAGACAGAACTGTCACATGATACTAAACATAATGAAGCGCTTCATTATAATTTGTAGATTCAAGCTGCTCTTCATATTTTGACCAGCAGATGTCACCAAAGAGGACTGTTGAAAAGCTTCAAGTAATGACAGTTTGTTTCACGACTGCATTTCAATCGGGGAGGGTTTTATCAATTAAAATTGATTGTAGCTTGGATAACATGATATCAATTGATTAAAATCCTGAAAACGCTACAATCTCAGGTTAAACCTCAGAAAATTTCAACAACCACCAAACGGCTAAAACAGTAAATGAGAGCAGGTGCACGGATTCTGCACAAAGACGTAAACAAAGACGTCCGTGCCATCGGGGCTGAAAGCCGGCAGCTCACTGATTCTGATGCGTTCGCCGGTCCGCTCTTTGTGTTTACGTCTTTTTCGGCGCTAGATTCTGAAGCTGCCGGTTTTGTCTCTCTCCAAAATAAAATTTATTAAACCAGCAGAATTCTCTCTCTCCATTGTTTACAGCTCTGTCGGGTGCTGTTTTTTGTTTTTTCCCTTCGAGCAACAAAGCCTAATTTCTGCTGTTCAATACAGAACAAATGTAAACTTTTTTAAATTATGCAAAACGTTTAGCCGTGTCTGTAATAAAACCTCTGTAACTTTGCTCTGCTTCACTTCAGCAGCATCAGGTAATGTTCATATGTTGATTAATGGTTTTCTTTCGTGTTTGATCCACTGCAGAATATTTTTAAACCCAGGCCAGAAAATTCTCCTTCATGTTTTTCTGTTTTATCCTCAGTTACTTTGACACAAAGGCATCTGCTGTGCTGCTTACACCTCTGATGAAGTCTCACACATGTCAGCTTTCATTTTAGAAATATAAAATACAGATATGTACTGATAAGTACATAGTGATCAGAATTCTAATATTTCTGACTGTCTGAGGCAAAATTTCCCTGAATCGAAATCAGTGATGATGCCCAGCCCTACATTTCACTCACTGCCTGTGTTTGTATCTCTGTCACTGCAGGACCAACATGGAGCGAGAAGTCAGCGCTCTCAGGAGGCCGACAAACCTCACAGAACAAAGGGGGAGAAGAAATACACCTGTGATGAGTGTGGGAAAGATTTTACTAAGAAGGATTCACTAAAAACCCACCAACTCATCCACACTGGAGAGAGACCGTTCAGCTGTGACGAGTGTGGACAGACTTTTTCCTGGAAGGATAGTCTAAAAAAACACCAACTCATCCACAGTGGAGTTAAAGCGTACAGCTGTGATGAGTGTGGGAAAGATTTTACTAGGAAGGATTCACTAAAAACCCACCAACTCATCCACACTGGAGAGAGACCGTTCAGCTGTGATGACTGTGGAAAGTCTTTTACCCGGTTTGGAAGCTTAAAAGCACACCAGCTCTTCCATAGTGGAGTTAAACCATACAGCTGTGACGAGTGTGGAAAGAGTTTTTCCTGGAAGGGTAGTCTAAAAAAACACCAACTCGTCCACAGTGGAGTTAAAGCGTACAGCTGTGACGAGTGTGGGAAGGATTTTCTTAGGAAGGCTTCACTAGAAAACCATCAGGTCATCCACACTGGAGAGAGACCGTTCAGCTGTGACGAGTGTGGACACACTTTTTCCTGGAAGGATAGTCTAAAAACCCACCAACTCATCCACACTGGAGAGAGACCGTTCAGCTGTGACGAGTGTGGACAGACTTTTTCCTGGAAGGATAGTCTAAAAAAACACCAACTCATCCACAGTGGAGTTAAAGCGTACAGCTGTGATGAGTGTGGGAAAGATTTTACTAGGAAGGATTCACTAAAAACCCACCAACTCATCCACACTGGAGAGAGACCGTTCAGCTGTGATGACTGTGGAAAGTCTTTTACCCGGTTTGGAAGCTTAAAAGCACACCAGCTCTTCCATAGTGGAGTTAAACCATACAGCTGTGACGAGTGTGGAAAGAGTTTTTCCTGGAAGGGTAGTCTAAAAAAACACCAACTCGTCCACAGTGGAGTTAAAGCGTACAGCTGTGACGAGTGTGGGAAGGATTTTCTTAGGAAGGCTTCACTAGAAAACCATCAGGTCATCCACACTGGAGAGAGACCGTTCAGCTGTGACGAGTGTGGACACACTTTTTCTCGGAAGAATGGTCTAAAAAAACACCAAGTCATCCACAGTGGAGTTAAAGCGTACAGCTGTGATCAGTGTGGCAGAGCTTTTACTCAAAGTGGCCACTTACAGAGTCATCTAGTTACCCACTCTGGAATTAAAGCATACAGCTGTGACATTTGTGGAAAATCTTTCAGCCTGAAACAGAGCCGAAATACACACCTACGCATTCACACCGGACATGATGTGTACAGCTGTCAACAGTGTGGCAAAGAGTTTACAACAGACGCAAAGTTACAACGTCACATGTTTACCCACTCTGAGGAACTACCTTATAAGTGTGATCTGTGTGAGAAGACTTTTAAAGCTCCACATTACCTGAGACTACACCAACAGATCCACACCAGAAAGAGACTCTACAAGTGCAGTTACTGTGAGGTATGTTTTTATATTTTTATCGTGTCATTTTAGCCTGACTGTTTGGAACAACTCTGCTCATTAAACCGTGTTAGCATGTTGCTAACACAATTTAATAAGCAGAGTTCTACAGAATGGAGAGACGGTGTTGTGTGATTATTCAGATTTTCATTTTAGTTATCATTTTTGTTTAAATGATCCTAAAAAACTAAACTGAAAGTGCTGAAAACTGATATGGTGTTATTTAAAATTCACGTAGTTTCATGGTATTCAATTCAGTTTTATTTATATAGCGCCAAATCACAACAGTAGTTGCCTCAAGGTACTTTATATTGTAAGGTAGACCCTACAACAGATTTAGGCAACCTTTCTGATGGCCAGTGCCATTTAAAATTTCCTCAGAAGTCAGTGTGCCATATGATTGTATTAGCAATAAATTTAATAACGCTCTATATTAACAGTTACACACTACATAGAACAACTTTATAGAATTATATTTGTTCACAGATGTTGACAGCTATCAGCGAATAGTTAGCAGCTATTTTGAAACAAAAAAAAAGACACTTTTTATCCATAACAAGAACTCCACAACAGCAAATACAGAAAATACAAATGCTATTTATGGTCTCCTCACAACAATGATAAGAAAAATAAACTGGGCCAATATGGCATGTTTGTTAATACAGAGATACACATGCTAATGTGATCTCTGGTCTCCCACTCGGAGACACAGGTCTCCCAGTGTCCAGCATTCAGACGGCTACGTGAGGACACTCTTCATGTGAGAGAAAATCTGCTCACACAGATATGTAGAACCAAATACTGTCAACAAGGCCTCTGCAATGTTCTGAAGACAGTTAAACTTGTCAGGTAGTGTCCAGCAGGTGACAATGCAAGCTCCGTGAACACGCACATCTATGGATTCCAGCTGCTTCTATACATTTCATGTCAGATAAAAACTTTGGTTGTAAGCTTCAGATAATTATTTAATAACAGCCAGACATTTTAAATGAGAATAAGAAAATATTTCTTTGTGCCCCCCTTTCCCTGTTAATGCCCCACCTGGCCCCCCTGGCAAAACTTTGCTAGACCCGCCCCTGCACAGTTACCAGCTGTCAGTTACTTAGAAAAGGATCCTGGTGTTATTTGTCTCTCAGAAACAGTTCATAACTTCAACTCATTCATGTCACCTAAAAGGTAAACCTGTTTCTCCATCACCTGTTCAGCTCTGATGATTCAGTAAGGACATCTCCTGGTTTCATCTGCATGTTTCCCTCTCACCACATATCCAAACCGACATCATGACCAGCAGCTTTTACAGCTGTGGCTCCTGCAAACATTAGCTGATACTAGAAAGTAATATTAAATAAATTCTAACAACAGCTGATCGAGCTTAAACGTGCTGCTGTTGTTTAGCGCGACATCCGCTGGTTTCCCCTCTCTGGCGCAAAGTGGGCGATAAACAAACAAGAGAGGAAAGCTGATCAGCTGATCATTGATCAGTAGCAACAGGAGAGGGAGGGAGAGAATGAGAGAAGAAGAGGCAGCTGTGCAGCGTAAAGACAGAATAAATCAATCTTTGTGTCTTTTTTTCTTTCTAGCTGAAGTTCGGGACAAACTCTGTTCCTTTTCACCTTAATACGAAACGCGTAATAATTTCTCTGAATGAGGGACGATTCGTCTTTTTACAGGCAACTCTACTAACTAACCTTATGAATAAAATACAGTTCACTATGGTATCACTAACATCAAAGCACCCACCCAGCTGTATAGGAACTCCGTCATGCTAGCTAGCACGCAGTACGAGTTATTGTAACTGACTGTAAAAAGTCAGCACAACGAAAATAAACTCCACCTAAACTTGGTTTATATCTGACCAAGATAGACTGCAGGTCATAACTTCTTACCTGAAGTTCAGGTCACCTGACACTCGGACCGGCGGCCGCCTCGGGTGTCTCCTCCTCCTGCCTCCCCTTTCCCTCATCCACCCGCTGGCCTCCACCACTTGCTAATTTTACTGAATCTGAGGAAGCTCCGCCACAGCCACCACCAAACAACTGAGTTATTTTTACAGCATCTGGCCAATCCACCACCTTTCATTGTTTATACCGTTACAAAGGGGAAAAAAAGTCACCGGGCCACCGAGCAAATGCCCGATGGCCAGTCCAGCATTGGTCGTGCCATCAGTTAACCCTTCGTGTGCCAACTGTGGCACACGTGCCTACGGTTGCCGACCCCTGCCCTACAATAGTACATACAGAGAAAAGCCCAACAATCATATGACCCTCTATGTGCAAGCACTTTGACGACTGTGGGAAGGAAAAACTCCCTTTTAACAGGAAGAAACCTCCGGCAGAACCAGGCTCAGGGAGGGGCGGCCATCTGCTGCGACCGGTTGGGGTGAGAGAAGGAAGACAGGATAAAAGACATGCTGTGGAAGAGAGACAGAGGTTAATAACAGATATGATTCGATGCAGAGAGGTCTGTTAATACATAGTGAGTGAGAAAGGTGACTGGAAAGGAAAAACTCAATGCATCATGGGAATCCCCCGGCAGCCTATGTCTATTGCAGCATAACTAAGGGAGGATTCAGGGTCACCTGGTCCAGCCCTAACTATATGCTTTAGCAAAAAGGAAAGTTTTAAGCCTAATCTTAAAAGTAGAGCTAGTGTCTGTCTCCTGAATCCAAACTGGAAGTTGGTTACACAGAAGAGGGGCCTGAAACCGAACGATCTGCCTCCCATTCTACTTTTAAATACTGTAGGAACAACAAGTAAGGCTGCAGTGCGAGAGCAAAGTGCTCTAACAGGGTGATATGGTACTACAAGGTCATTAAAATAAGATTGGGCCTGATTATTCAAGACCGGATTTTGAATTCAATTCTGGATTAAACAGGAAGCCAATGAAGGGAAGCCAATGAAGGAGAAATATGCTCTCTCTTTCTAGTCCCTGTCAGGACTCTTGCTGCAGCATTTCGGATTAACTGAAGGCTTTTCAGTGAGTTTTTAGGACTTCTTGATAATAATGAATTGCTTAATGTGCATTGAAGGACATGTCCTGGTCAAAATGACTCCAAGGTTCCTCACAGCGTTACTGGAAGTTACTGAAGTGTTTCCTTATAATTGCCCACTCTATAAAACTCAGTCGACGGGACTGAGCTCTGCAGCGTGGGTAATTACAAGGAAGCACTTCATAATTTGTAGATTCAAGCTGCTCTACATATTGTGAACAGCAGATGTCACCAAAGAGGCGACAGAATTTGTCCTGGTCCAAAATGAGTCCAAAGTTCCCCACAGTGTTACTGGAGGCCAAGGTAATGCCACCGAGAGTAAGAATCTGGTTAGATACAATACTGTTCAACTGATGCTCACAAGGGTGTGGTACCACAGTGTGTGTTTGTATAGCCCAGTAAACTGTTAACTGAAGGAGTAAAATGTAATTGGACGTCTGCAGAGATGCTCTTTATTTCAGGCGACGTTCAGGATGAAAATGTTGAAGGACTGACTTACACTGTGTCTTTGTGTCTTTGTTTAGAAGCAGAGCGACACAGATGGATCCAGTTCTCAACCCTGTCGTCGCTGTGGTGGTGGGAAAGACTTTCGTTGTGACCTTTGTGGAAAAACTTTCAGTCATTCAAATGCCCTAAAACTACATCAACGTAGACACACTGGAGACAAAATGAACTACTGCAAAGAATGTGGGAAAGGCTTCCCCACAAAACGTGACTTAAAACGACACGAACTCTTTCACAGTGGGGTCAAAAAGCATCTCTGTGATCAGTGTGGGTCATCCTACACCTCTGCAGGTGAGCTTAAAAGACACAAACGCGTCCACACAGGAGAGAAACCATACAAGTGCAGACACTGTGACAAAAGCTTTCCACAATCAGCTAATCGTAACTGTCATGAACGGACACACATGGAAGGAAACTACAGCTGTGACCAGTGTGACAAGAGCTTCAGGAATTTCAGTTCATACTCCAAACACAAACGATCCCACGTTACTAATAAACTCTTTCACTGTTACCAATGTGCCAAAATATTCACCACATTGTCTGCTCTGTGCAAACATCAGCGTGATCATGCAGGACTGAAATCACTCCCATCTCTGTGAAGCTGCAGAGACAGAAAGATCCTCGTCTGGTTTCAGGGTCAGACTTAAAACCCTTGAGATCAGGCTCCACAGAGTTCACAGTGAATCTCCTGTAAAGATCTGATGAGGCAGCTATGAATGAAAATGTGCCTCTTGTTACATTTTAAGCTTTCTAAACTGTTCTACTGTAGTGTTGGTGTTGAGTGGTTAGCTTTGTTCCAGCAGTTGAATCAAAAAATCTGTTTCCTCTTATTATGTTTTTATTGAATGTATTTTGATCCATGTGTTTTTGTTGGGTGTTTTTTTTTTTTTTTTTTTTTTTTTGTTCAGGTTGTTTGTGTTATGAAATCCTTCAACAGTTAATACAAAATTTGAAATGTTAAATAAAGAAATAGTTTAATGACAAAGAGTTTGATCCATGATGTCATTTCCTGTATATCAAACCAAAAACTGACATGACAAATGTTCTCAGTGACACAGATGGAGGTTTATCAGAGGAGACTTGGCTGTTCTGACACTGAACAGGGTTCCTGCAGCTTACTGAAAATTCTGACCTGAAATTTATGAAAAAATAAGATCTTTAAAATCTTTTATATTTTAA